>NW_028147446.1:1246246-1284239 GCF_008360975.1 Lichenostomus cassidix
GGGTGGTAATGGGGTGGTAAAGAGCCAGAAAAAGGCTGGAAAAGGGGTGGAAAAGGGAAGGAAAATGGGTGGGAAATGGGTGGAAAAGGGGCTGGAAAAGAGGTGGAAAAGGACTGGAAAAGAAATGGGAAAAGGGGTGGGAAATGGGTGGGAAATGGGTGGGAAAGAGCAGGAAAAGGGGTGGGAAAAGAGGTGGGAGATGATGGATTAATGGAGGAGGAGGAAGGGCTGGAAAAGAGGTGGAAAGGGGTTGGAAAAGAAATGGGAAAAGGGGTGGGAAATGGCTGGAAAAGAACTAAGAAAAGGGGTGGGAAATGGGTGGGAAAGAGCAGGAAAAGGGGTGGGAAAGAGCAGGGAAAAGGCTGGAAAAGGGGTGGAAAAGGGGAGGAAAACGGGTGGAAAAGAGGTGGAAAAGGGCTGGAAAAGAAATGGGAAAAGGGGTGGGAAAAAGCAGGAAAAAGGCGGGAAAAGGGGTGGAAAAGGGGTGGAAAAGAGCAGGAAAAGGGGAGGAAAAGAGGTGTGAGGTGATGGATTAATTGAGGAGGAGGATTTTTCCCCATTCCCGGGATTTTTGCAGGGAAAGGCAAAGGGAAGGCGGTGAGCTCGGAGCAGAGCGAGCAGGAGCCGGCCGAGCTGAAGATTCCCAAATTGCGGACGCTGGACGTGTTCGCCGGCTGTGGAGGTCTGTCCGAGGGATTCCACCAGGCAGGTGAGCCCCAAAATCCGGGATTGGGAGACCTTGGGGTCAGCGAGTCCACTGGACATTCCCAGTGTCCAGTTCTGGCTGTTCTGACCATTCCCAGTGCCCAGTTCCGGACATTCCTGACCATTCCCAGTGTCCAGTTCTGGCCATTCCCAGTGTCCAGTTCTGGCCATTCCCAGTGTCCAGTTCTGGCTGTTCTGACCATTCCGAGTGTCAGGCTTTGGCCATTCCTGACCATTCCCAGTGTCCAGTTCTGGCCATTCTTGACCATTCCCAGTGTCCTGCACTGGACATTCCCAGTGTCCAGTTCTGGCCTTTCCCAACCATTCCCAGTGTCCAGTTCTGGCCATTCCTGACCATTCCCAACGTCCAGTTCCAGACATTCCTGATCATTTCCAGTGTCCAGTTCTGGCCTTTCCTGACCATTCCCAGTGTCCGGCTCTGGCCATTCCCACCCACTCCTGGCCATTCCCAATGCCCATCCCTGGCTATTCCTACCCATCCCTGGCCATTCCCAGTGTCCAGCCCTGACCATTCCCAGTGTCCAGCCCTGACCATTCCCACCCACTGCTGGCCATTCCCAGTATCCATCCCTGACCATTCCCAGTGTCCATCCCTGACCATTCCCAGTGTCCAGCCCCAGCTATTCCCAGTGTCCATCCCTGACCATTCCCAGAGTCCATCCCTGCCCATTCCCAGTGTCCATCCCTGCCCATTCCCAGTGTCCATCCCTGCCCACTCCTGTCCATTACCAGTGTCCATCCCTGTCCATCCCCAGCCATCCCCACCCACTCCTGTCCATTCCCAGTGTCCATCCCTGCCCATTCCCAGTGTCCATCCCCACCCACTCCGGCCATTCCCACCCTCAGGGGTCTCGGAGACGCACTGGGCCGTGGAGATGTGGGAACCAGCAGCTCAGGCCTTCCGGCTCAACAACCCCGGCGCCACGGTGTTCGCCGAGGACTGCAACGTCCTGCTCAAGCTCGTCATGGCCGGCGAGAAAACCAACTCGCTGGGCCAGAAACTGCCCCAGAAGGGGGACGTGGAGATGCTGTGTGGAGGTCCTCCTTGCCAGGGCTTCAGCGGCATGAACCGCTTCAACTCGCGCACCTACTCCAAGTTCAAGAACTCCCTGGTGGTCTCCTTCCTCAGGTGGGTGGTGGAGGTGGTGGGAATGGTGGTTTTGGGAATGGTGGAGGTGGTGGGAATGGTGGAGGTGATGGGAATGGTGGAGGTGATGGGAATGGTGGAGGTGATGGGAATGGTGGAGGTTTGGGAATGGTGGAGGTGATGGGAATGGTGGAGGTTTGGGAATGGTGGAGGTTTGGGAATGGTGGAGGTTTGGGAATGGTGGAGGTGGTGGGAATGGTGGAGGGTTGGGAATGGTGGAGGTGATGGGAATGGTGGAGGTGATGGGAATGGTGGTGGGAATGGTGGAGGTGGTGGGAATGGTGGAGGTGGTGGGAATGGTGGAGGTGATGGGAATGGTGGAGGTGATGGGAATGGTGGAGGTTTGGGAATGGTGGAGGTGATGGGAATGGTGGAGGTGCTGGGAATGGTGGTGGGAATGGTGGAGGTGGTGGGAATGGTGGAGGTGGTGGGAATGGTGGAGGTTTGGGAACGGTGGAGATGTTGGGAATGGTGGAGGTGATGGGAATGGTGGAGATGTTGGGAATGGTGGAGGGAACGGTGGTGGGAATGGTGGAGGTGTGGGAATGGTGGAGGTGTGGGAATGGTGGCGTTGGGAGTAGTGGAGGTTTGGGAATGGTGGAGGTGTGGGAATGGTAGTGTTGAGAAGGGTGGAGGTGATGGGAATGGTGGAGGTGTGGGAATGGTGGCGTTGGGAGTAGTGGAGGGTTGGGAATGGTGGTGGGAATGGTGGAGGTTTGGGAATGGTGGAGGTGCTGGGAATGGTGGAGGTGCTGGGAATGGTGGAGGTTGGGGAATGGTGTTGGGAATAGTGGAGGTGGTGGGAATGGTGGAGGTTTGGGAATGGAGGTGGGAATGGTGGTGGGAATGGTGGAGGTGTGGAAATGGTGGAGGTTTGGGAACGGTGGAGATGTTGGGAATGGTGGTGGGAATGGTGGAGGTTTGGGAATGTTGGAGGTGTTGGGAATGGTGGGAATGGTGGAGGTGTGGGAATGGTGGAGGTGATGGTAATGGTGGAGGTTTGGGAATGGTGGAGGTTTGGGAATGGTGGAGGTGATGGGAATGGTGGAGGTGATGGTAATGGTGGAGGTTTGGGAATGGTGGAGGTTGGGGAATGGTGGAGGTGCTGGGAATGGTGGAGGTGCTGGGAATGGTGGAGGTTTGGGAATGGTGGAGGTGTTGGGAATGGAGGTGGGAATGGTGGAGGTGTTGGGAATGGTGGTGGGAATGGTGGAGGTGGTGGGAATGGTGGAGGTGGTGGGAATGGTGGAGGTTTGGGAACGGTGGAGATGTTGGGAATGGTGGTGGGAATGGTGGTGGGAATGGTGGAGGTGATGGGAATGTTAGAGGTGTTGGGAATGGTGAGAATGGTGGAGGTGTGGGAATGGCATTGGGAATGTTGGAGGTCCTGGTGGGTTTTTTGGGTGTCAGACCCCCATTTGTTGTCCCTCACCATGTCCTCGTTGCCATAGTTACTGCGATTACTACCGGCCGCGGTTCTTCCTGCTGGAGAACGTCCGGAACTTCGTGTCCTTCAAGCGCTCCATGGTGCTGAAGCTGACCCTGCGCTGCCTGGTGCGCATGGGCTACCAGTGCACCTTCGGGGTGCTCCAGGTACGGCTGGGGGGTCTCTGGGGTGGGTTTGGGGTGAAAAACACTCTTTTCTGGCACCCCAGGGCATGCTGGGTGTGTTGTTCCTTGGGGACATTCCCAGAGGAATGGTCAGCTGGGAATTGAGCAATTCCCAGTTGGTCATGCCGAGGGGGAATTGACACCTTGGGTGGCCTGGGGACATTCCCAGAGGAATGGTCAGTTGGGAATTGACACCTTGGGTGGCTTTGGGGACATTCCCAGAGGAATGGTCAGTTGGGAATTTACACCTTGGGTGGCCTGGGGACATTCCCAGAGGAATGGTCAGTTGGGAGTTGACACCTTGGATGGCTTTGGGGACATTCCCAGAGGAATGGTCAGTTGGGAATTTACACCTTGGGTGGCTCTGGGGTCATTCCCAAAGGAATTGTTAGCTGGGAATTGGGTAATTCCCAATTGGTCAGTTGGTCCTGCAAAGGAGGAATTGACTCCTTGGGTGGCTTTGGGGACATTCCTAAAGGAATTGGGAATTGACTAATTGGGAGGCTGGGCAGTGGCACAGACGTGGCACAGAGCCGTTCCCATTCCCAATTTCCCAATTCCCATTCCCTCTGGAATTCCCCCAGGCCGGTCAGTACGGCGTGGCACAGACACGGCACAGAGCCATTCCCATTCCCAATTCCCAATTCCCAGTTTCCCAGTTCCCATTCCCATCCCCTCAGGCCGGTCAGTACGGCGTGGCACAGCCATTCCCAATTCCCATTCCCATTCCATCTGGAATTCCCCTCAGCCTGGTCAGTACGGCGTGGCGCAGACGCGGTGTAGAGCCATTCCCATTCCATCCCCATTCCCAATTTCCCAATCCTATTACTATTCCCATTCCCAATTCCCATTCCCAATTCCCATTCCCAATTTCCCATCCCCTCAGGCCGGTCAGTACGGCGTGGCGCAGATGCGGTGTAGAGCCATTCCCATTCCATCCCCATTCCCAATTTCCCAATCCTATTACCATTCCCATTCCCAATTCCCATTCCCAATCCCAATTCCCATTCCCAATTCCCATTCCCAATCCCAATTCCCATTCCCAATTCCAATTCCCATTCCCAATTTCCCATCCCCTCAGGCCGGTCAGTACGGCGTGGCACAGACACGGCGCAGAGCCGTTCCCATTCCCAATTCCCAATTCCCAGTTTCCCATTCCCAATTCCCATTCCCAATCCCAATTTCCCATCCCCTCAGGCCGGTCAGTATGGCGTGGCACAGACGCGGCGCAGAGCCATTCCCATTCCCAATTCCCAATTCCCAGTTTCCCATTCCCAATTCCCAATTCCCATCCCAATTTCCATGCCCTCAGGCCGGTCAGTACGGCGTGGCACAGAGCCATTCCCAATTTCCCATTCCCAGTTTCCCAATTTTCCATCCCCCAGGCCGGTCAGTACGGCGTGGCGCAGACACGGCACAGAGCCATTCCCATTCCCAATTCCCATTCCCAGTTTCCCAGTTTCCCAATTTCCCATTCCCAATTTCCATCCCCTCAGGCTGGTCAGTACGGCGTGGCACAGACGCGGTGCAGAGCCATTCCCAATTCCCAGTTTCCCATTCCCAATTCCCATTCCCATTCCCAATTTCCATGCCCTCAGGCCGGTCAGTATGGCGTGGCACAGACACGGCGCAGAGCCATTCCCATTCCCATTCCCAATTCCCATCCCAATTTCCATCCCCCAGGCCGGTCAGTATGGCGTGGCACAGACGCGGCGCAGAGCCATTCCCATTCCCAATTCCCAATTCCCAGTTTCCCATTCCCATTCCCAATTCCCATCCCAATTTCCATCACCCAGGCCGGTCAGTACGGCGTGGCGCAGACGCGGCGCAGAGCCATCGTGCTGGCCGCAGCTCCGGGCGAGAAGCTGCCGCTGTTCCCGGAGCCTCTGCACGTCTTCGCTCCCCGCGCCTGCAAGCTCAGCGTCGTGGTGGACGACAAGAAGTTCGTCAGCAACATCACCCGGTGAGTCGGGAATTTCAAATCGGGAATTCTGCATCGGGGATTTGGTGTTGGGAATTCTGCACTGGGAATTCTGCAATGGGGATTTGGTGTTGGGAATTCGGTGTGGGGAATTCTGCAACGGGAATTCTGCAATGGGAATTCTGCAATGGGGATTTGGTGTTCGGAATTCTATGATGGGAATTCTATGCTGGGAGTTCTGCAATGGGAGTTTGGTGTTGGGAATTCTGCAATGGGAATTCGGTGTTGGGAATCCCTTATTGGGAAGTGAGTATTGGGAATTCCGTGTTGGGAATTCCGCAGTGAAAATTCAGCGTTGGGAATTCCGCGCTGGGATTTCAGTGTTGGGAATTCAACGCTGGGAATTTGGCGTCAGGAGTTCCATGTCGGGAATTTGGCATTGGGAGTTTGGTGTTGGCAATTGAGCATCAGGAATTCCGCGTTGGGAATTTGGCATTGGGAATTCCACATTAGGAACTTGGCATGGGAAATTTGGCGTCAGGAATTCAGTGTTGGGAGTTCGACGTCGTGAATTTGGCACAGGGAGTTTGGCCTTGGGAATCCCACGTTGGGAATTTGGTGTCAGGAATTCGGTGTCGGGAATTCGGCGTCATGAATTTGGCGCAGGGAATTTGGCCTAGGGAATCCCATGTTGGGAATTCCGCATTGGGAATTCGGTGTTGGGAATTTGGCCTTGGGAATTCGGTGTCACGAATTTGGCACAGGGAATTCGGCGTTGGGAATTCCGCATTGGGAGTTTGGCCTTGGGAATCCCACGTTGGGAATTCCACGTTGGGAATTCAGTGTTGGGAATTCGGTGTCATGAATTTGACGCAGGGAATTTGGCCTTGGGAATCCCACCTTGGGAATTCCACGTTGGGAATTCCATGTTGGGAATTCCATGTTGGGAATTCGGCATTGGGAATCCCACGTTGGGAATTCTGCGTTGGGAATTCCGCGTAATTTGGCCTTGGGAATCCCACGTTGGGAATCCCACGTTGGGAATCCGGCCTTGGGAATCCATGTTGGGAATTCTGCATTGGGAATTCCATGTTGGGAATTCTGCATTGGGAATTTGGCCTTGGGAATCCCACGTTGGGAATTCCGTGTTGGGAATTCCGCATTGGGAATTTGGCCTTGGGAATCCCGCGTTGGGAATCCTGCGTTGGGAATCCCACACCGGGAGTCCCACATTGGGAATCCCACCCTGTCCCCTGCCAGGACGTACTCGGGTCCCTTCCGCACCATCACGGTGAGGGACACCATGTCGGACCTGCCCGAGATCCGGAACGGAGCGTCGGCGCTGGAGATCTCCTACAACGGAGAGCCCCAGTCGTGGTTCCAGCGGCAGATCCGCGGCTCCGAGTACCAGCCCATCCTCAGGGATCACATCTGCAAGGTGGGATTGGCATTGGCATTGGGATTGGGATTGATCCTGCTGGGGTGGGCACTGGGATGGGCTGGGGGAGAGGTCCAGGGGGGCAGTGCCCAAAATCGGGGTGGGGGAGATGGTGGGAATGGTGGAGGTTTGGGAATGGTGGAGGTGGCCCTGGGCTGTCCACGGTGATTCCGGGGTGACCATGGTGACCCTGCTGACCCCAGGCTGGCTGTGGTGACCCCATGCCAACCCCCTGACCCCGGTGTGACCCCACAGGACATGAGTGTGCTGGTGGCCACTCGCATGTGGCACATCCCGCTGGCCCTGGGCTGACCCCACTGACCCCATGGTGACCCTGGGCTGACCCTGGTGACCCTGGTCTATCCATGGTGACCCTGGTGTGACCCCACAGGACATGAGTGTGCTGGTGGCCACTTGCATGTGGCACATCCTGCTGGTGCTGGGCTGACCTTGGTGACCCTGGGCTGACCCTGGTCTATCCATGGTGACCTTGGGCTGACCCTTGTGACCCCGGTGTGACCCCACAGGCCATGAGCGCCCTGGTGGCCGCCCGCATGCGGCACATCCCGCTGACCCCAGGCTGACCCCAGGCTGTCCATGGTGACCCTGGGATGTCCCCACTGACCCCAGGCGGTCCCCACTGACCCTGGTGTGACCCCCCAGGACATGAGCGCCCTGGTGGCCGCTCACATGTGGCACATCCTGCTGGCCCTGAGCTGACCCCACTGACCCCATGGTGACCCTGGGATCTCCCTGGTGACCCTGGTGTGACCCCCCAGGACATGAGCGCCCTGGTGGCCACTCACATGTGGCACATCCTGCTGGCCCTGGGGTGGCCCTGGTGACCCTCAGCTGTCCATGGTGACCCTGGTGACCCCAGGCTGACCCCGGTGTGACCCCACAGGACATGAGCGCCCTGGTGGCCGCCCGCATGCGGCACATCCCGCTGGCCGTGGGGTGACCCTGGTGACCCTAGGCTGTCCCCAGTGACCCCATGCTGACCTCACTGACCCCGGTGTGACCCCCCAGGACATGAGCACCCTGGTGGCCGCCCGCATGCGGCACATCCCACTGGCCCTGGGCTGACCCTGGTGACCCTAGGCTGTCCCCACTGACCCCATGCTGACCCTGGTGACCCCAGGCTGACCCATGCTGACCCCACAGGACATGAGCGCCCTGGTGGCCGCCCGCATGCGGCACATCCCGCTGGCCCTGGGGTGACCCCAGGCTGTCCCCACTGACCCCACTGACCCCAGGCTGACCCCACTGACCCCAGTGTGACCCCCCAGGACATGAGCGCCCTGGTGGCCGCCCGCATGCGGCACATCCCGCTGGCCCCGGGCTGACCCCACTGACCCCAGGCTGTCCATGGTGACCCTGGGATGTCCCTGGTGACCCCAGGCTGTCCCCACTGACCCCACTGACCCCATGCTGACCCCACTGACCCCGGTGTGACCCCCCAGGACATGAGCGACCTGGTGGTTGCCCGCATGCAGCACATCCCGCTGGTCCCTGGCTGTCCATGGTGACCCTGGGATGTTCCTGGTGACCCCATGGTGTCCCCACTGACCCCAGTGTGACCCCCCAGGACATGAGCGCCCTGGTGGCCGCCCGCATGCGGCACATCCCGCTGGCGCCCGGCTCGGACTGGCGGGACCTGCCCAACATCGAGGTGCGGCTGTCGGACGGCACGAGCACCCGCAAGCTGCGCTACACCCACCACGAGCGCAAGAACGGCCGCAGCAGCTCCGGGGCTCTGCGCGGGGTCTGCTCCTGTGCAGAAGGTGGGTCGGTCAGGATCGCCTCCAACAGAGCTAAAATGAAGTTAAAAGAACTAAAAAACAAAAAAAAAATTGGTTTGTTTGAGGCCTTTAAGGTGAGCAGAACTGATTTGAGAAATACGCCAAAAATGGACAGTGAGTCACGAGGGGTTTACAAATTCTGTTTGTTAACATATCAGGTTTTAATTGTCGCTAAATCAAACTCAGGAGAATTTAAAAAAATTGATTAGAAGCTTTAAAGGTGAGTTTAGGGTGAGCAGAACCGGTTTGAGAAAGTACACCAAACATGGAGAGCAAGGTGTTTATAAATTCTATTTGTTAACGTGTCAGGCTTTAATTGTCGCTAAATCAAACCAAGGAGAATTTAAAAAAACTGATTAGAGAATTTTAAAAAATTGATGAGAGGCTTTAAAGGTGAGTTTAGGGTGAGCAGAGCCTATTCAAGAAACTACATCCAAAATGGACAGCGAGTCATGAGGTGTTTATAAATTCTGTTTATTAACATATCAGGCTTTAATTCTCACTAAATCAAACCCAGGAGAATTTAAAAAAATTGATTAGAGGCTTTAAAGGTGCATTTAGGGTGAGCAGAACCGATTTGAGAAAGTACACCAAAAATGGACAGTGAGGTGTTTATAAATTCTGTTTATTAACATATCAGGCTTTAATTGTCACTAAATCAAACCCAGGAGAATTTTAAAAAATTGATTAGAGAATTTTAAAAAATTGGGGTTTTTATATCAATTTTTAAAAAATGGATTTAAAAAAATTAATTAGAATTTTAAAAAATTGATTAATTTATATGAATTATAAATTGTAATTTATATGAAGCCTATAAAACTAGCACTTAGCATTTTAGCCAATATGAAGCCTATTGCTTCAGAACTTTTAGTATTTTATGTGAATTTTAGCATTTTGTATGAAATTTTTAGCATTTCATATGAAACCCATAGAATTAGCATTTTGTATTTTAGCAAACACGAAGCCTATTGCTTCAGAGCTTTTAGTATTTTATGTGAATTTTAGTATTTTGTATGAAATTTCTAGCATTTTATAGGAAACCTGTAAAACCAGCACTTTGTATTTTAGCCAATATGAAGCCTATTGCTTCAGAGCTTTTAGTATTTTATGTGAATTTTAGCATTTTGTATGAAATTTTTAGCATTTCATGTGAAACCTATAGAACTAGCACTTTGTATTTTAGCCAATATGAAGCCTATTGTTTCAGAGCTTTTAGTATTTTATGTGAATTTTAGCATTTTGTATAAAATTTTTGGCATTTCATATGAAACCTGTAAAACCAGCACTTTGTATTTTAGCCGACACAAACCCTATCTCACACCAAAATCACATGACAAACAGAAGCTAAATACCCTTCAGACATCACAGGCCCCCCAAACCCCCATTTTTTTACCGAAATTTGTGTTTTTCCCGCCTCAGGGAAGCCGTGTGACCCGGCTGACCGGCAGTTCAACACGCTCATCCCGTGGTGTCTCCCGCACACCGGCAACCGGCACAACCACTGGGCAGGGCTGTACGGGCGCCTCGAGTGGGACGGCTTCTTCAGCACCACCGTCACCAACCCCGAGCCCATGGGCAAGCAGGTGGGCCAGCAGCCCTGGGGACAGCCTGGCTGGCCTTGGTGGTGTCCTGTGGCCACCTTGTGCCAGCCTTCGGTGGTGTTCAGTGGTCACCTTGTGCCAGCTTTTGGTGGTGTCCAGTGGTCATCGTTGTCCCAGCCATTGGGTGGCCTTGGTGGTGTCCAGTGGCCACTTTGTGCCAGCCTTTGGTGGTGTCCAGTAGTTACCTTGTGCCAAGCTTTGGTGGTGTCCAGTGGTCATCGTTGTCCCAACTGTTGGTTTGGTTTGGTGGTGTCCAATGGCCACCATGACCCAAACTTTGGTGGTGTCCAGTGGTCACCTTGTGCCAGCTTTGGTGGTGTCCAGTGGTCATCGTTGTCCCAACTATTGGGTTGGTTTGGTGGAGGTGTCCAACGGTCATCATTGTCCCAACCATTGATGGTGCCCAATGGTCATCATTGTCCCTACCCTTGGGTTGGTTTGGTGGTGTCCAGTGGTCATCGTTGTCCCAACTATTGGGTGGCCTTGGTGGTGTCCAGTGGTCACCATGTGCCAGCCTTTGGTGGTGTCCAGTGGTTATCGTTGTCACAACTATTGGGTGGCTTTGGTGGTGTCCAATGGTCATCGTCCCAACTATTGGGTGGGCTTGGTGGTGTCCAGTGGTCATCATTGTCCCAACCCTTGATGGTGCCCAATGGTCACCATTGTCCCAACCCTTGGGTTGGTTTGGTGGTGTCCAGTGGCCACCATGTCCAATGGCTGGGTGGGTTTGATGGTCTGCAATGACCACAACAATCCCAACCCTGGGTGGGTGTGGTGGTGTCCAGTGGCCACCATGTCCCCAGCTGTCCCATGGTGTCCCCATGTCCCTGGCAGTCCCACAGTGTCCCCATGTCCCCGGCTGTCCCGTGGTGTCCCCATGTCCCACTGGGCGGTGTGTGGTGTCCCCATGTCCCACTGTCCGGTGCTGTGGTCACTGCAGGGCCGCGTGCTCCACCCCGAGCAGCACCGCGTGGTCAGTGTGCGGGAGTGCGCTCGATCCCAAGGCTTCCCCGACACCTACCGCCTCTTCGGGAACATCCTGGACAAGCACAGACAGGTCAGCGGCCTGGCACGGGGTCACCGAGCTGCTGTCCCCTTGTCCCCTTGTCCCCATTGTCCCCATTGTCCCTTGTCCCCATTGTCCCATATCCATTCTCCCATTTTCCCATTGTCCAGTGACCCCATTGTCCCATTGTCCATTGTCCCCATTGTGCAGTGACCCTATTGTCCCATTGTCCATTGTCCATTGTCCCCATTGTCCAGTGACCCTATTGTCCCATTGGACATTGTCCCCATTGTCCAGTGACCCTATTGTCCCACTGGACATTGTCCATTGTCCCCATTGTCCCCATTGTCCAGTGACCCTATTGTCCCATTGTCCATTGTCCATTGTCCCCATTGTCCAGTGACCCTATTGTCCCATTGTCCATTGTCCATTGTCCCCATTGTCCAGTGACCCTATTGTCCCATTGGACATTGTCCCCATTGTCCCCATTGTCCCCATTGTGCAGTGACCCCATTGTCCATTGTCCCCTTTTCCCATTGTCTTATGTCCCCAGTGTCCTTCTTTCCCAGTGTCCTTTTGTCCCTTTGTCCTGTTGTCCCTTTGTCCCAGTGCCCATTGTCCCATTGTCCCTTAATCCTGTTGTCCATTGGCCCTTTTGTCCTGTTGTCCATTGTCCCATGCCCATTGTCCCTCTGTCCCACTGTCCCTCTCCACTGTCCCTCTGTCCCATTGTCCCATGTCCCCTTGTCCCATTGTCCCATGCCCATTGTCCCACTGTCCCATGTCCCCATTGTCCCTCTGTCCCATATCCCTCTGTCCCATTGTCCCATGTCCCCATTGTCCCTCTGTCCCTCTGTCCCACTGTCCCTCTGTCCCTCTGTCCCACTGTCCCTCTCCCCATGTCCCACTGTCCCATGTCCCACTGTCCCTCTGTCCCATTGTCCCATGTCCCACTGTCCCATTGTCCCACTGTCCCTCTCCCCATGTCCCATGTCCCACTGTCCGTTTCCACTGTCCCTCTGTCCCTTTGTCCCTCTGTCCCATTGTCCCACTGTCCCATGTCCCCATTGTCCCTCTGTCCCACTGTCCCTCTCCCCTTGTCCCACTGTCCCATGTCCCACTGTCCCTCTGTCCCATTGTCCCATCTCCCACTGTCCCATTGTCCCACTGTCCCTCTCCCCATGTCCCATGTCCCACTGTCCGTCTCCACTGTCCCTCTGTCCCTCTGTCCCATATCCCTCTGTCCCTTTGTCCCTCTGTCCCTCTCCCATTGTCCCTCTGTCCCACTGTCCCCATTGTCCCTTTGTCCCTCTGTCTCTCTCCCCATGTCCCACTGTCCCATATCCCATTGTCCCTCTGTCCCTCTGTCCCTCTCCCCTTGTCCCACTGTCCCATGTCCCACTGTCCCTCTGTCCCATTGTCCCATATCCCACTGTCCCACTGTCCCTCTGTCCCTTGTCCCCAGGTGGGCAACGCGGTGCCACCCCCGCTGGCCAAAGCCATCGGCCTGGAGATCAAGGCCTGCGTTGTGGCCAAGCTGCGCCAGGACATGGCCGGTGAGTGTCCTTCCCGCGGTGTCACCGCTGTCCCCAGGTGTCCCCGCAGTGTCCCCAGGTGTCCCCGCGGTGTCCCCATTGTCCCCACGGTGTCCCCACGGTGTCCCCAGGTGTCACCGTGGTGTCCCTGCTGTCCCCACAGTGTCCCCAGGTGTCCCCACTGTCCCCATGGTGTCACCCCATTGTCCCCAGGTGTCACCACAGTATCCCCATTGTCCCCAGGTGTCCCCACAGTGTCCCCAGGTGTCCCCACGGTGTCCCTGCTGTCCCCATGGTGTCCCTGCTGTCCCCACAGTGTCCCCAGGTGTCCCCATGGTGTCACTGCAGTGTCCCCAGGTGTCCCCAGGTGTCCCCACAGTGTCCCCACTGTCCCCAGGTGTCACCGCAGTGTCCCCAGGTGTCCCCACAGTGTCACCACGGTGTCCCCAGGTGTCCCCAGGTGTCCCCAGGGGTCCCCGCTGTTCCCAGGTGTCCCCATTGTCCCCAGGTGTCCCCACAGTGTCCCTGCGGTGTCCCCACAGTGTCCCCAGGTGTCCCCACAGTGTCCCCAGGTGTCCCCAGGTGTCCCCATGGTGTCCCTGCTGTCCCCACAGAGTCCCCAGGTGTCCCCACGGTGTCCCCATGGTGTCCCCGCGGTGTCCCCAGGTGTCCTCGCAGCCCCATTGTCCCCTGGTGTCCCCGCAGTGTCCCCGTTGTCCCCAGGTGTCACCGCAGTGTCCCCACAGTGTCCCCATGGTGTCTCCAGGTGTCCCCAGGTGTCCCCAGGTGTCCCCAGGGGTCCCCGCTGTTCCCAGGTGTCCCCATTGTCCCCAGGTGTCTCTACATTGTCCCCAGGTGTCCCCACAGTGTCCCCCTTGTCCCCAGGTGTCCCCATTGTCCCCAGGTGTCCCCACGGTGTCCCCCTTGTCCCCAGGTGTCCCCACAGTGTCCCCCTTGTCCCTGCGGTGTCCCCACAGTGTCCCCCTTGTCCCCAGGTGTCCCCGCGGCGCCGCAGGAGCCGATGGAAGCAGCAGGGTGACACCGTGGAAGCCACAGAGCCCTGCGGGGGGACGGGGAGGCCACCTGGTCCATTTGGGGATGTTTTATTTTTGGCTTTTTGCTTCCCTTTGGTTTTGTTTGCCTTTTTTTTTTTTTTCCTTCTCTTTTCCCCTCATTTTTCTACATTTTCTCTATTTTCCTCCTTTTTTTCTTTTCCCCCTTTTTTCTTTTTTTCCCCCTCTTTCTATCCCTTTTTTTCTTTCCCCTTTTTTTCCTTTTTTTCCCCTTTTTCTGTTTATTTTTTCCCCTTTTTTATCTACATCCTCCTTCTTTCCCCCTTGGTTTTTTCCACCTTTTCCCTCCTTTTTCTTTTGTGTTTTTTTTTTTTTAATTTTTTCCTGAAATTTTAATTTTGTCCCCTTTCAAAAAAACTTTTTCTTTCTCCCGTTTGCCTTTTATTTTTAAAATTTTTTTTAAATTCCCTCAGCGCCGTGCTGCTCCAACCTCTCCCGGCCCGGCGATTCTCCCCGTTTTTATCCCGTTCTACCCAACCCCCCGCGGCCGCTTTGTACAAGTCGGAATTCGATACTTTATGTAGTTTTTATATGTTGTAATATTTCTTCAAATAAATCGTTATAAGTTAACTTATAAACAATCAACTCGCGCCGCGCTCGGCTAGGCCGCAGCCCTCATGGCGGCGTTGCTTAGCAACCGCTTCCCGCCATGCCCCGCGCGCGGCGCTTTCCCGCCCTCTCCCCGCCGGAAGTGGCGGCGGGTCCTTCCGGTGTGCGGCGTGAGGGCGGCGGAGGCGATGCCGACCGGCGACTACGAGTGAGGGGGAAAAAACGGGAATGGCACCGGGAATGGCGGCGGGAGCGGCGCGGGGAGCCGGGAGTGGGGTCGGGAGAGGGGCTGGGGGTGGATCGGAGCGGATCCGGCCGAGCGGGAGCGGCGGAGAGGTCTGGGGGAGAATCGGGCCTTTGGTTGTGAGGGGAACCGGGATGGGGGGGAACCGGGAGGGGAAACGGCGACCGGCAGCGGGACCGGGCTGGGATCCGGGGCAGGGCGCGGTCCGAGCCGATCCGGGCTCCTGGAGGGTCCCAGTCCGTACCGATCGGGGCTCCGGGAGGTCCCGGTCGGGGGTCTCGGTTATGAGACCATTTTAGTCCCAATCGGGGCTCCGGGAGGTCCCGGTCGGTCCGGATCGGGGGTCCCGATATCGGTCTCGGTTATGAGGCCCGGTCGGTCCCAATCCGGGCTCCGGGAGGATCCCAGTCCGTCCCGATCGGGGCTCCGGGAGGACTCGGTCGGTGTCTGTCGGGGCTCCCGATACCGGTCTCGGTTATGGTGCTCGGTCAGTCCCAATCGGGGCTCCCCGAGGTCCCGGTCAGTCCCAATCGGGGCTCCGGGAGGTCCCGGTTAGTCCCAGTCGGGGCTTCCGGAGGTACCGGTTAGTCCCACTCGGGACTCCGGGAGGTCCCGGTCTGTCTCAGTCGGAGATCCCGATACCGGTCTCGGTTATGAGGCCCGGTCCGTCCCAATCCGGGGTCCTGGAGGGTCCCAGTCGGTCCTAATCGGGGCTCCTGGAGATCCCGATATCGGTCCCAGTCAGGCGTCTCGGTTATGAGGCCCGGTCGGTCCGTATCGGGGCTCCCGGAGGTACCGGTTAGTCCCAATCCGGGGTCCTGGAAGGTACCGGTGAGTCCCAATCGTGGCTCCGGGAGCTCCCGGTCGGTCTCAGTCGGGGATCCCGATATCGGTCTCGGTTATGAGGCCTGGTCCGTCCCAGTCGGGGCTCCGGGAGGTCCTGGTTAGTCCCAGTCGGGGCTCCGGGAGGATCCCAATCCATCCCAGTCCGGGGTCCTGGAGGATCCCAGTCGGGGTTCCCCGAGGTCCCGGTCTGTCTCAATCCGGGGCTCCGGGAGGTCCCGGTCGGTCCGGATCGGGGGTCCCGATATCGGTCTCGGTTATGAGGCCATTTTAGTCCCAATCGTGGCTCCCGGAGGTACCGGTAGGTCTCTGTCGGGGCTCCCGGTATCGGTCCCTATCGGGGCTCCGGAAGGTCCCGGTCAGTCCCAATCCAGCTCCCGGCCACTCGGTGGGTCTCACGGCCCCGGGGGGACATTGGGCGGGACTGTGACCGTGAGGGGAGGGGGCGTCACTGGGGACACAGGGACAGCAGGGGACACGAAGGGACAGAGAGACCCTGAGGGTGGCACAGGGACCCTGAGGGTGGCACAGGGACCCTGAGGGTGGCACAGGGACAGCAGGGTGACACGGAGGTGACAGAGGGACCCTGAGGGTGGCACAGGGACAGCAGGGGACACTGAGGGGACAGAGGGACCCTGAGGGTGGCACAGGGACAGGAGAGACACCTGGGAGGGGACAGAGGGACCCTGAGGGTGGCACAGGGACAGCAGGGGACACGGAGGGGACAGAGGGATCTGACTCAGTTTTGTCCCAACAGTTCCAAGCCCAGCTGGGCCGACCAGGTGGAGGAGGAAGGAGGAGAGGATGGTGAGTGTCACCTGTGTCACCTGCCCGAGGTGACACCTGTGTCCTGCACCCTTGGGGACAAGGAGCCATCGAGGGGCTGGGCAAGGGAGGGGTGACTGCCCCAGGTGAGGGGTTACCTGTGCCCAGGTGAGGGGGTTACCTGTGCCCAGGTGAGGCTGCACCTGTGCCCAGGTGAGAGGGTTACCTGTGCCCAGGTGAGGGGTTACCTGTGCCCAGGTGAGGCTGTACCTGTGCCTAGGTGAAGTGTTACCTGTACCCAGGTGAGGGGGTTACCTGTACCCACATAGGCTGTACCTGTGCCCAGGTGAGGGGGTTGTACCTGTGCCCAGGTGAGGTTGTACCTGTGCCTAGGTGAGGCTGTACCTGTGCCCAGGTGAGGCTGTACCTGTGCCCAGGTGAGGGGGTTACCTGTGCCCAGGTGAGGTTGTACTTGTGCCCAGGTGAGGCTGTACCTGTGCCCAGGTGAGGAGGTTACCTGTGCCCAGGTGAGGTTGTACTTGTGCCCAGGTGAGGCTGTACCTGTGCCCAGGTGAGGCTGTACCTGTGCCCAGGTGTCCCCTCTGTCCCCACAGACAAGTGCATCACCAGCGAGCTGCTGAAGGATCTCCCCCTACCTGGAGTCCTGGGTGGTCCTTCCAGTGCTGAGGCTGAGCTGCTGAAGGGAGGTGAGTTGGGGACACACCTGGACACACCTGGGACACACCTGGACCACCTGGACACACGTGGGACACATGGGACACACCTGGACACACTGGGACACACCTGGGGCACACCTGGACACAGCTGGGGCACACCTGGGTATACTTGGGACACACCTGGGACACACCTGGACACACCTGAACACACCTGCGACATACCTGGGTACACCTGGGACACACGTGGACACACATGGACACACCTGGGGCACACCTGGACACACGTGGACACACCTGGGACATACCTGGAACACCTGGGGACACCTGGACACATTGGGACACAGCTGGGGACACCGGTGGACACCTGGATACAGCTGGGGTACACCTGGGACATACCTGGGTATACCTGGGACACACCTGGACACACCTGGGGCACACCTGGGATGCACCCAGACATACCTGGGGCACACCTGGGACATACCTGGGGACACCTGGACACACCTGGGACACGTGTGGGCACACCTGGGACATGCCTGAACACACCTGGACACACCTGAGACAAACTGGGACACACCTGGATGCACCTGGTGAATACCTGGACACACCTGGGACATGCCTGGACACACCTGGGCACACCTGGACACACCTGGGACATACCTGGGACACACCTGGACATATGTGGACACACCTGGACACACCTGGGACACACTGGGACACACCTGAACACACTGGGACACACCTGGGGACACTTGGCCACAGCTGGGACACACCTGGGGCACACCTGGACACACCTGGACGCTCACCTGTCCTATCCTGACCCCCAGGGCCTCTCCCACCCCCCAAGGAGGTGATCAATGGCAACATCAAAACCATCACCGAGTACCGCGAGGAGGAGGATGGGCGCAAGGTCAAGGTGAGCTGGCACAGGTGTGCCACCTGAGCCTCCAGTTGGGCATCCCTGAGCTCCAAATTTGGGTTTTTTGGGGCTCAGGTGCTTCAGGGAACCCCAGATTTGGGTTTTTTGGGGCTCAGGTGCTTCAGGGAACCCCAAGTTTTGACCAAAATGGGGTGGAGGTGCCTCAGGTAACCCCAAATGTGGAATTCATGATCCCAAATTTTGGCTTTTTGGGGGTTTTGGGGCTTCAGGTGAATCCAAATTAGGACAAAAATGGGGTGGAGGTGCCTCAGGTAACCCCAAATTTGGCTTTTTGGGGTTCAGGTGTTCCAGGAACCCCCAAATTTGGTTTTTTGGGCACAAATGCCCTTAAGTACTCTCAAATTTGGGGCTTTTTAGGGCTCAGATGCTCCAGGTATCTCCAAATTTGGGGTTTTTTTGGGATCAGATGTTCTACATGCCCCCAGATTTGGGTTTTTTTTGGATCAGATGCTCTGGGTACCCCCAAATTTGGGGTTTTTTTTGATCAGGTGCTCCAGGATCCCCCAAATTTGGGGGTTTTTTGGGGCTCAGGTGTCTCTCCTGCCCCAATCCCATATTTTCCCCATTCCCAGATCATCCGAACCTTCCGGATCGAAACCCGGAAAGCCTCCAAGGCTGTGGCTCGGCGCAAGGTGAGGGGAGAGCAGGGATGGGAGTGGGAATTCCGTGGGGAAAATGTGGGATTTCCTTGGGAAAAGTGTGGGAATTTCATGGGGAAAGTGTGGGATTTCTGTGGGAATTCCATGGGGAAAGTGTGGGAATTCTGTGGGAATTCCATGGGGAAAGTGTGGGAATTCTGTGGGGAAAGTGTGGGATTTCTGTGGGGAAAGTGTGGGATTTCCTTGGGAAAAGTGTGGGAATTCTTTGGGAAAAGTGTGGGAATTCTGTGGGGAAAGTGTGGGATTTTTGTGGGAAAAGTGTGGGAATTCCATGGGAATTCCATGGGGAAAGTGTGGGAATTCTGTGGGGAAAGTGTGGGAATTCTGTGGGGAAAGTGTGGGAATTCTGTGGGGAAAGTGTGGGATTTCCATGGGAAAAGTGTGGGAATTCTGTGGGGAAAGTGTGGGAATTCTGTGGGGAAAGTGTGGGATTTTTGTGGGAACAGGAAAGGGAATTCCCATGGAAATGGGAAGAAGGAATTCTGTGGAAGTGGAAAAATGGAATTCCTGTGGGAATGGGAAAAGGGATTTCTTTAGGAATTGGAAAAGGGATTTCTGTGGGAATGGGGAATGATTCCCTTGGGAAAAGGGAATTCCCTATGGAAAAGGTGAAGGATTCCCTTGGGAACAGGGAAGGATTTCTGTGGGAATTCTGATTCTCATGGAAAAGGGAATTCCCATTTCCTTTCCTGCCGTTTTTCTGGGATTTTGGGGTTCATTTCCCCTTTTTTCCCCTCAGAACTGGAAGAAATTTGGGAATTCTGAGTTCGACGCCCCAGGGCCCAACGTGGCCACGACCACCGTGAGCGACGACGTCTTCATGACCTTCATCACCAGCAAGGAGGTACGGGGACAAGGTGGGGACAGGTGAGACCCAGGTGTGACCTCAGTGTGCCAGGTGTGACCCAGGTTGGGCCAGGTGTGACCTGGGTGTGATCCAGGTGTGAGCTGGTGTGACCAGGTGTGTCACCAGGTGTCCCCAGCTGTCCCAGGTGTATCCCCGGGTGTGTCCCCAGGTGTCCCCAGCTATCCCTAGCTGTCCCAGGTGTATTCCCCGCTGTCCCTAGCTGTCCCCAGCTATCCCCAGGTGTATCCCCAGCCATCCCAGGTGCGTCCCCAGGTGTCCCCAGCTGTGTCCCCAGCTGTCCCAAGTGATCCCAGGTGTGTCCCCAGGTATGTTCCAGGTGTCCTCAGGTGTCCCCAGCTATCCCTAGCTGTCCCAGGTGTGTCCCCAGGTGTATCCCAGGTGTCCCCAACTGTCCCAAGTGATCCCAGGTGTGCTCAGGTGTCCCCAGGTGTATCCCAGGTGTGTCCCCAGCTATGCCTAGCTGTCCCAGCTGTGTCCCCAGGTGTACCCAGGTGATCCCAGGTATCCCCAGGTGATCCCAGGTGTCCCCAAGTGATCCCAGCTGTCCCCAGGTGTATCCCCAGCTGTGTCCCCAGGTGTCCCACCTGTCCCCTCCCACAGGACCTGAACTGCCAGGAGGAGGAGGACCCCATGAACAAGCTGAAGGGCCAGAAGATCGTCTCGTGCCGCATCTGCAAGGGTGACCACTGGACAACGCGCTGTCCCTACAAGGACACGCTGGGGCCCATGCAGAAGGAGCTGGCCGAGCAGCTGGGGCTCTCCACGGGGGAAAAGGAGAAACTGCCAGGGGGTAGGAATCCCAAATCCCCCTTTTTTTGGGGAATTTTCCCTGGTTTTCCCATCTTTTCCCTCTTTTTCATATGGGAAAATGGGTTGGAGACACTTGGGGACATTTGGGGTGACTTCATGCAGGAGGAGCTCCCCGAGCAGCTGGGGAAAAGGAGAAGATTCCAGGGGGTAGGAACCCCAAATCCTGCTTTTTTGGGGAATTTTCAAGCCCCAAATCCCACTTTTTTGGGGGGAATTTTTAAACCCCAAATCCCGCTTTTTTTGGGAATTTTTGAACCCCAAATCCTGCTTTTTTGGGGAATTTTTCCCTTTTTTCCCTGCTCATCCCCATTTCTGTGCAGCGCTGTGGGTTGGTTGGGGACATTTGGGGTCACTGGGGTGACATCTCACCTGTGCTCTCCCCTGTCCTATCCTGTCCCTGTCCCCGTCTCACCTCTCCCTGTCCCTGTCCCCTCCCCTGTCCCCTCACCTCTCCCTGTCCCTGTCACTGTCCCCTCCCCTGTCCCCTCATCCCTGTCCCCTCATCCCTGTCCCCCTATCCCTGTCCCCTCCCCTGTCCCCTCTCATCCCTGTCCCCTCACCTGTCCCCTCACCTCTGCCTGTCCCTGTCCCTCCCCTGTCCCCTATCCCTGTCCCCTCACCTGTCCCTGTCCCCCATCCCTGTGTTCTTCACCTGTCCCTGTCCCTCCCTGTCCTGTCCCTGTTTCCCCATCCCTGTCCCCTCCTGTCCCTCTCTCCTGTCCCATCCCTGTCACCTCCTGTCCCTCTCCCCTCACCTGTCCCTATGCTCTCCCCTGTCCCTGTCCCCCATCATCTGTCCCCTCACCTGTCCCCATTCCCATGTCCCTGTCCCCATCCCTTCACCTATCCTGTCACTGTCCCCTCCTTATTCCCGTCCCTGTCCCTATCCCTGTCCCCATCCCTGTCCATCTCCCCTGTCCCTGTCCCTCTCCCCATTCCCATGTCCTTGTCCCTGTCCCCATTCCCTTATCCCTGTCCCCATTCCCCTCTCCCCTGTCCCTGTCCCCATCCCTGTCCCTCTCCCCATTCCCCTCTATCCTTGTCCCCATTCCCTTATCCCTGTCCCCATACCTGTCCCCATTCCCCTCTCCCCTGTCCCCATTCCCCTCTGTCCGTCTCCCCTGTCCCCATGTCCCTATCCCTGTCCCCATTCCCCTGTCCCTGTCCTTTCCCATATCCCTGTCCCCATTCCCCTGTCCCTCTCCCCTGTCCCTGTCCCTGTCCCCATTCCCCTGTCCCTGTCCTTTCCCATATCCCTGTCCCCATTCCCCTGTCCCTCTCCCCTGTCCCTGTCCCTGTCCCCATTCCCCTGTCCCTGTCCTTTCCCATATCCCTGTCCCCATTCCCCTGTCCCCATTCCCCTCTCCCCTGTCCCTGTCCCTGTCCCTTCTGTCCCCAGAGCCAGAGCCAGTCCAGGCTCAGGTGTCCAAGACAGGCAAATATGTCCCTCCGAGCCTGCGGGACGGAGCGAGCCGCCGCGGGGAGAGCATGCAGCCCAACCGCCGTGGTGAGTCAGCTTTGGGGTCATTTTGGGGGATTTTGGGGTCATTTTGGGGTCCTTTGGGGGCTTTGGGGTCATTTATGGTCATTTTGGGGTTTGTTTCATGTGGGGAGAGCATGCAGCCCAACCGCCGTGGTGAGTCAGCTTTGGGGTCAGTTTGGGGGATTTTGGGGTCATTTATGGTCATTTTGGGGTCCTTTTGGAGTCCTTTTGGGGTCATTTATGGTCCTTTTGGGGTCCTTTTGGGGTCATTTATGGTCATTTTGGGGTTTGTGTCACGTGGGGAGAGCATGCAGCCCAACCGCCGCGGTGAGTGAGCATTTTTGGGGTCATTTCGGGGGGTTTTGGGGTCCTTTTGGGGTTTGTGTCACGTGAGGAGAGAGCACGCAGCCCAACTGCCGTGGTGAGTCAGCTTTGGGGTCAGTTTGGGGGATTTTGGGGTCATTTTGGGGCTTTGGGGTCATTTATGGTCCTTTTGGGGTCCTTTTGGGGTCATTCTGGGGTTATTTTCACGTGGGGAGAGCATGCAGCCCAACCGCCGTGGTGAGTGAACTTTTGGGGTCATTTCGGGGGGTTTTGGGGTCCTTTTGGGGTTTGTGTCACGAGGAGAGAGCACACAGCCCAACCACTGCGGTGAGTGAACTTTTGGGGTCATTTTGGGAGGTTTTGGGGTCATTTTGGGGTCCTTTTGGGGTTTGTGTCATGAGGAGAGAGCATGCAGTCCAACCGCCGCGGTGAGTGAACTTTTGGGGTCATTTTGGAGGGTTTTGGGGTCCTTTTGGGGTCCTTTTGGGGTTTGTGTCACGTGGGGAGAGAGCACGCAGCCCAACTGCCGTGGTGAGTCAGCTTTGGGGTCATTTTGGGGGATTTTGGGGTCCTTTTGGGGTTTGTGTCACGAGGAGAGAGCATGCAGCCCAACCGCTGCGGTGAGTGAACTTTTGGGGTCATTTTGGGGGATTTTGGGGCTTTGGGGTCATTTATGGTCATTTTGGGGTCCTTTGGGGGCTTTGGGGTCATTTATGGTCCTTTTGGGGTCCTTTTGGGGTCATTTTGGAGTTTGTGTCACATGGGGAGAGCATGCAGCCCAACCGCTGCAGTGAGTGCAGCTTTTTGGGGTCATTTTGGGGGATTTTGGGATCCTTTGGGCTCCTTCAGGATCCTTCCAGGTCCTTCCAGGATCCTTCTGGGATCTTTTCAGGATCCTTTGGGGTCCTTCTGGGATTCCTTTGGGGTCCTTTGAGCTTCTCCTGGGCTCCTTCCGGGATCCCTTTGGGGTCCTTTTAAGGTCCTTCTGGGATCCTTTTGGGGTCTTTCCAGGTTCTTCCAGGATCCTTTAGGATCCTTTCAGGTTCCTTTTGGGATTCTTTGGGATCCTCCCAGGCTCCTTTTAAGGTCCTTTTGGGATCCTGTTGGGCTCCCCTCGAGCTGCCAGCCCCTCACGTGTCCCCTGGTGTCCCCAGCGGATGACAATGCCACCATCCGTGTCACCAACCTGTCGGAGGACACTCGTGAGACTGACCTGCAGGAGCTCTTCAGGCCCTTCGGCTCCATCTCGCGGATCTACCTGGCCAAGGACAAAACCACCGGCCAGTCCAAGGTGAGCCAAATCCCAAATCCACCTCCTGATCCTAAATCCACCTTCTGATCCCAAATCCATGTCCTGAGCCCAAATCCATCTCCTGATCCCAAATCTGTGTCCTGATCCCAAATCCACCTCCTGAGCCCAAATCCATCTCCTTGATCCTAAACCCATCTCCTGATCCCAAACCCATCTGATCCCAAAATCCATCTGATCTCAAAATCAGCTCCTGATCCCAAACCCATCTCCTGATCCCAAATCCCAAATCCACCTCCTTGATCTAAAATCCATCTTCTGAACCCAAACCCATCTCCTGATCCCAAATCCCAAATTCACTTCCTGAGCCCAAATTCATCTCCTGATCCCAAATCCATCTCCTCCGATCCTGGATTTTCCCATTTTTCCTGGTTCTCCCCCAATCCCAAATGCAC
Source organism: Lichenostomus cassidix (assembly GCF_008360975.1). NCBI lineage: Eukaryota > Metazoa > Chordata > Aves > Passeriformes > Meliphagidae > Lichenostomus > Lichenostomus cassidix. The sequence goes on from NW_028147446.1 coordinate 1,269,970, forward strand.
CTTCCCCGATCCCGTATTTCCCAGATTTTCCCATTTTTCCCAATTTTTCCATTTTTCCCAATTTTTCCATTTTTCCGTAATCCCAAATCCACCCTTCCTGACCCCAAATTTTCCCGTTTCCCAGGGTTTTGCCTTCATCAGCTTCCACCGGCGGGAGGACGCGGCGAGAGCGATCGCGGGAGTGTCGGGCTTCGGCTACGACCACCTCATCCTCAACGTGGAGTGGGCAAAGTACGGGGGATTTGTAGGGGATTTATGGGGTTATTGTCATTTATGGGGTCATTGTGAGGTTATTGTCACCTTATGGGGTTATTTATGGGGTCATTGTCATCTATGGGGTCATTGTCATTTACGGGGTTTGGCTACGACCACCTCATCCTCAACGTGGAGTGGGCAAAGTATGGGGTCATTTATAGGGGATTTATGGGGGATTTATGGGGTTATTGTCACCTTATGGGGTTTGGCTACGACCACCTCATCCTCAACGTGGAGTGGGCAAAGTATGGGGTCATTTATAGGGGATTTATGGGGGATTTATGGGGTTACTGTCATTTGTGGGGTCATTGTCACCTTATGGGGTTATTTATGGGGTTATTGTCATTTATGGGGTCATTGTCATCTATGGGGTTTGGCTACGACCACCTCATCCTCAACGTGGAGTGGGCCAAGTATGGGGTCATTTGTAGGGGATTTATGGGGGATTTATGGGGTTATTGTAATTTATGGGGTTATTTATGGGGTTATTGTCATTTGTGGGGTCATTGTCACCTTATGGGGTCATTTATGGGGTTATTTCATTTATGGGGTTTGGCTACGACCACCTCATCCTCAACGTGGAGTGGGCCAAGTACGGGGGATTTGTAGGGGATTTGTGGGGTCATGGTCACCTTTGTGGGTTTTCCCAATCCCAGTTTGGGGTTCCAGTTTGGAGTCCCATTTTGGGGTGTCCCAATCCCAGTTTGGGGTCTCAATCCCATTTCCTGACTCCTCTTTTTCTCTTCCCCAGACCTTCCACCAACTGAGCCACTCCCAGTTGGATCCCAGTTGGCTCCAGTTGGATTCCAGTTGGTTCCCAGTTGGCTCCAGTTGGCTCCAGTTGGATCCCAGTTGGCTCCCAGTTGGCTCCCAGTTGGTTCCAGTTGGATCCCAGTTGGCTCCAGTTGGCTCCCAGTTGGCTCCAGTTGGCTCCCAGTTGGCTCCAGTTGGCTCCCAGTTGGTTCCAGTTGGTTCCCAGTTGGCTCCAGTTGGCTCCAGTTGGCTCCAGTTGGTTCCCAGTTGGTTCCCAGTGGATCCCAGTTGGCTCCAGTTGGTTCCCAGTGGATCCCAGTTGGCTCCCAGTTGGTTCCAGTTGGATCCCAGTTGGCTCCCAGTTGGTTCCAGTTGGTTCCAGTTGGCTCCAGTTGGCTCCCAGTGGCTCCCAGTTCAATAAAGCCTTATTTCCAGTCTCACCTTTCTATCCCTGAGGTTTCCAGCTAGGAAAAATTGGGATTTTTGGGTGGAAAATGGGGAATTTTTGGGTGGAAAAAATGGGAATTTGGGGTGGAAAAAATGGGAATTTTTGATGGAAAATATAGAAATTTGTGGGAAAAATGGGAATTTTTGCTGGGAAAATGGGGATTTGGGGTGGGAAAATGGGAATTTTTACAAGGAAAAGGAGATTTGTAGAAGGAAAAAGGATTTCAGGTTAAGAAAATTGGGATTTGTGCAGAACAGGGAGGGATTTTGGGTAGAAAAAGGGATTTTTCTTGTGGAAAATAGGAATTGCTGCTGGGAGAAAAAGGATTTGTGTTGGGAAAAATGGGAATTTCTGCTACAAAAAAGGGGTTTCTTGGGGAAAAAGATTATTATGGGTGGGAAAAGAGAGATTTCGGGTAGGGAAAAGGAGATTTTGGGTAAAAAAACTTGGATTTTTGCTGGAAGAAGGAACAACACAAAGCCATGGGTGTGGATTTGATTTAATCCCAAATTTCCCAGGTTCCCAAGTTGGAATTCCAGGGGTTTTTTCCCCATTTTTATTGAGTTTTCCCCCTTTTTTTGGGGTGATCTCACCTGATTTTGGGATATCCAGGTAGAGAAAAGGCAACTGTGACCCCAAAATTCCTTTGGGGATCCCAAAATCCTGGGAAATCCCAAAATTCCAATCCCAGCCACTCCTTCGGGGCACAGAAGGATTTGGGATTTCCCCAAATCCCATTTTCCCCCCAAAATCCCTTTTTCCCCCCAAAATCCCATTTTTTCCCCCCAAATCCTATTTTTCCCCCAAAATCCCATTTTTTCCCCAAAATCCCATTTTTCCCCAAATCCCATTTTTTCCCAAAATTCCCTTTTTTCCCCCCAAAATCCCATTTCAAAATCCCATTTTTCCCCCCAAAATCCCCATTTTTTCCCCCAAAATCCCATTTTCCCCCTCAGTTTTTCCCTTTCCGGGTTTTTCCCGGCCGCTGGAAAATCGAGTTTTTCCTCCTTCCCAGGAGCTTCCCACGAGCCCTGCTGGCTTTTGGGGTGGATTTGGGGTTTCCAGGGTGGGATTTTGGGGTTCCAGGTTTTTTCCTGTGGAATTTTGGGGATCCAGGATGGGATTTTGGGGTCCCAGAGTGTCCAGGATGGGATTTGGGATCACCCCGCTGGGATTTGGGGTTTTTCGGGTGAAATTTCGCTTTTCCGGGACGAAATTTGGAAGTTCCAGGGTGGGATTTGGGGTTTCCCAGGTGGGATTTGGGGTTTTCCAGGTGGGATTTGTGGGATTTGGGGTTTTCCAGGTGGGATTTGTGGGATTTGGGGTTTTCCAGGTGGGATTTTGGGTTTTCCTTCCGTCGTTTCCGAGGTCGGGAAATTCCCGAAGGATTTCGTTTCCTCTTGGAGCAGCTGGGGAACAAATCTGGGGGAAAAAAAGGGAAAAATGAGAATTCAGGAGGGGAAAAAAATGGGATTTAGGGGGAGAAAAAATCAGGATTTGGGGTCTTGGAAGTGTCAGAGCGTTTACTTTGATCCAAAATCACGGAAATTCAAGGAATTTTGTGTCATCAGCCACTTCCAGCGGGAAATCAAACCCAGCCCTCCCCAAATTTATCTGGAAAACCCCAAAATTTCCTTTTATCCTCCCAAAATTTCACCTCGAAAACCCCAAATTTATCTGGAAAACCCCAAATTTATCTGGAAACCCCAAAATTTCCTTTTATTCTCCCAAAATTTCACCTCAAAAATCCCAAATTCACCTCGAAAACCCCAAAATTTCCTTTTATCCTCCCAAAATTCACCTTGAAAATCCCAAATTCACCTCGAAACCCCAAAAATTTCCTTTTATCCTCTCTAAACTCACCTGGACCCTCCCAGATTCACCTGGAAAACCCAAAATTTCCTTTTAATCCCCCCAAAAATCACCTGGACTGCCCCAAACTCACCTGAAATTGCCCCAAAATCACCCAAAACTCTCCAAACTCACCTGAAACTCCCCAAAAATCACCTGAAACTCCCCAAAATCACTTTAAACTCCCCGAACTCACCTGAAATTGCCCCAAAATCACCCAAAACTCCCCAAAAATCACCTGAAATTGCCCCAAAATCACCTAAAACTCCCCAAAAAATCAACTATAACTCCCCAAACTCACCTGAAATTGCCCCAAAATCACCCAAAACTCCCCAAACTCACCCAAAACTCCCCAAAAATCACCTGAAAGTTGAGCTCACCTGGGTCAGGCTCCTCCCCCAGCTCCTGTCTGTAGTATTCAGCCTCATCCTCCTCCTCCTCCTCGGCCACACCTGCCTCAGGTGCGCCAGGGTCCTCTGCGCCGCTGTCACCTGCTGGGTCACCTGTGGTGTCACCTGTGTTGTCACCTCCGGGGTCACCTGGGCCACCTGTGTCACCTGTGCTGCGACCCATCCCAGCCAGGCTGCGCTGCCTGAGGGGACAGGTGAGGGACAGGTGAGGGACAGGTGAGAGGCACCTGTGTCACACCTGGGGTGTCACACCTGTTTCTCACCTGTGTCACACCTGTCACAGCTGTGTCATACCTGTGGTGTCACATCTGTGTCACACCTGTTCCCCACCTGTGTCACACCTGTCACACCTATGGTGTCACACCTATGGTGTCACACCTGTCCCTCACCTGTGTCACACCTATGGTGTCCTACCTGTCCCTCACTGGATCATACCTGTGTCACACCTGGCCCTCACCTGTATCACACATGTGATTCCATGTCACACCTAGGGTGTCCCACCTGTCCCTCGCTGGATCATACCTGTGTCACACCTGTGGTGTCACATCTGGGTCACACCTGTGCTCACCTGTGTCACACCTATGGTGTCCCACCTGTTCCCCAGCTGTCCCTCACCTGTGTCACACCTGTGGTGTCACACCTGTCACACTGAGGGCGTCACACCTGTCCTCACTTGTGTTCCACGTGTCACACCTATGGTGTCTCACCTGTCCCTCACCTGTATCACACCTGTGGTGTCACATCTGTGGTGTCACACTTGTTTCTCACCTGTCCCCTACCTGTGTCACACCTGCGGTGTCACATCTGGGTCACACCTGTGCTCACCTGTGTCACACCTATGGTGTCCCACCTGTTCCCCAGCTGTCCCTTACCTGTGTCACACCTGTCACACTGAGGGTGTCACACCTGTCCTCACTTGTGTTCCACCTATCACACCTATGGTGTCACACCTATGGTGTCACACCTGTTTCTCACCTGTCCCCTACCTGTGTCACACCTGTCCCTCACCTGTGTCACACCCGTGGTGTCTCACCTGTCCCATCTGTCCCCCACCCGTGTCCCACCTGTCCCTCACCTGTGTCACACCCGTGGTGTCCCACCTGTCCTCCAGCCGTCCCTCACCTGTGCAGGTGGCGCTGCTGCCGTTTCCTCTCCAGGTTCTCCTCCTGCTTTCTGCGTCGCTCAGCTTTGGCTTGGAGCTTCTGCTCCTTCCTGGCCAGGAGAGCCTTCAGCTCCTCCTCACCTTTGGGGGCTGCGCAGGTAAAAACACACCTGAGCACACCTGGGATACACCTGTGATACACCTGGGCACATCTGAGCACACCTGAGCACACCTGAGCACACACAGACACACCTGGAGCTTCTGCTCCTTCCTGGCCAGGAGAGCCTTCAGCTCCTCCTCACCTTTGGGGGCTGCGCAGGTAAAAATGCACCTGAGCACACCTGGGATACACCTGAGCACACCTGGGACACACCTGGGACACACCTAGAGCTTCTGCTCCTTCCTGGCCAGGAGAGCTTTCAGCTCCTCCTCACCTTTGGGGGCTGCGCAGGTAAAAATACACCTGAGCACACCTGGGACAGGTGAGACCCACACAGACACACCTGGGACACACCTGAGCACACGGAGAGCTGCTGCTCCTTCCTGGTCAGGAGAACGCTGAGCTCCTCCTTACCTGCCCTCACCTGTCCCAGGTGTGTCCCCAGTGTCCCCAATGTCCCCAGCTGTGTCCCCAGTGTCCCCAAGGTGTGTCCCTCACCTGTCCCAGGTGTGTCACTCACCAGTCCATGGTACAGGACACTGCCCTGTCCCCAGGTGTATCCCCAATGTCCCCAGCTGTGTCCCTCACCTGTCCCAGGTGTCCCCAATGTCCTCAGGTATGTCCCCAATGTCCCCAGGTGTCCCTCACCTGTCCCAGGTGTGTCACTCACCCAGCCTGTGGTACAGGACGTTCCCCTGTCCCCAGCTGTGTCCCCAGGTGTGTCACTCACCCATGCCAGGTGTGTCCCCAATGTCCCCAGGTGTCCCTCACCTGTCCCCAGGTGTGTCCCTCACCTGTCCCAGGTGTGTCACTCACCCATCCCAGGTGTCCCTCACCTGTCCCAGGTTTGTCCCCAATGTCCCCAGCTGTGTCCCCAGTGTCCCTCACCTGTCCCAGGTGTGTCACTCACCCAGTCCATGGTACAGCACGTTCCCCTGGCCCCAGCTGTATCCCCAATGTCCCCAGCTGTGTCCCTCACCTGTCCCAGGTGTCCCTAATGTCTCCAGGTGTCCCCAGGTGTGTCACTCACCCAGTCCATGGTACAGGACGTTCCCCTGGCCAAGCCCCTCCTCCACCTTCAGCAGCTGCAGAGTCAGCCGAGGACCGATCTGGGGACATTGGGGACATTGGGGACATTGGGGACATTGGGGACATTGAGGGACATTGAGGGACACTGGGGACATTGGGGGACACTGGGGACACAGGTGGCACTGTGTCTCCACCTGTCCACCTGTCCCAGCGATGTCCCCAAGTCCCCTCTGTGTCACCCTAATGTCACCGATGTCCCCTCAGTGAACCTCCTTGTGCTTGGCTGTGTCACCCCAAAGTCACCTTGATACTCCCAATGTCACCTCAGTGTCCCCTCAGTGTCACCTTGGTGAGTCTCACTGCGCTCTGCTGTGTCACCCTGATGTCCCCAGGATGTCCCCAAGCTGTCCCCTTGGTGTCACCTCAGTCAGCCTCACAGCGCTCTGCTGTGTCACTGAATTTCCCCATGATGTCCCCAAGGTCCTCAAGATGTCCCCAATGTCCCCTTGGTGTCACCTCAGTCAGTCTCACAGTGCTCTGCTGTGTCACCCTGATGTCCCCAGGATGTCCCCAATGTCCCCAGGATGTCCCCAAGGTGTCACCTCGGTCAGTCTCACAGCGCTCTGCTGTCTCACGGCATTTCCCCAAGCTGTCCCCAATGTCCCCAGGATGTCCCCAAGCTGTCCCCGCAGTGTCACCTCGGTCAGCCTGACAGCGCTCTGCTGTGTCACCCTGATGTTCCCAATGTCCCCATGATGTCCCCAATGTCCCCGCAGTGTCACCTCGGTCAGCCTCACAGCGCTCTGCTGTGTCACTGAGTTCCCCCATGATGTCCCCAATGTCCCCAAGCTGTCCCCTCAGTGTCACCTCGGTCAGTCTGACAGCGCTCTGCTGTGTCACTGAGTTCCCCCATGATGTCCCCATGATGTCCCCTCAGTGTCACCTCGGTCAGTCTCACAGCGCTCTGCTGTGTCACCCTGATGTCCCCATGATGTCCCCAATGTCCCCAATGTCCCCTCAGTGTCACCTCGGTCAGTCTCACAGCGCTCTGCTGTCTCACGGCGTTTCCCCTCCCGGCACAGTTTTGGGGCAATTCCAGCACGTTTTGGGTTCCGTCAGGTTCTGCTTCGCTCTCCGACAGTGCCACCTCCCTGGGGACACAGGTGACATTGGTGTCCCCAAGGTGTCCCCAGTGTGTCACCAATGTGTCCCCAGGGTGTCCCCAGTGTGTCACCAAGGTGTCCCCAAGGTGTCCTCAGTGTGTCACCAATGTGTCCCCAGGGTGTCCCCAGTGTGTCACCAAGGTGTCCCCAAGGTGTCCTCAGTGTGTCACCAAGATGTCCCCAAGGTGTCACCAAGGTGTCACCAAGGTGTCACCGACGAGGTGTCCCCAAGGTGTCCTCAGTGTGTCCCCAAGATGTCCCTAAAGTGTCCTCGAGGTGTCCTCAGTGTGTCACCAATGTGTCCCCAAGGCGTCCCCAAAGTGTCCCCAAGGTGTACCTGAGGTGTCCTCAGTGTGTCCCCAATGTGTCCCCAAGGTGTCCCCGAGGTGTCCCCAATGTCCCCAAGGCATCTTTAATGTCCTCATTATCCCCAAAGTCCCAAAATATCCCAAATTCTCCCCAATGTCCCCAAGGTCCCCAATGATGTCCCCAAGGTGTCCCTGATGCCCCCCATGGCCCCAAGGTGTCCCCAATGTCCCAAATGATGTCCCCAAGGTGTCCCCAATATCCCCAGTGATGTCCCCAATGTCCCCAGATGTCCCCAACGTTCCTAAAATGTCCTTAATGTCTCCAATGTCCCCATTGCCCCCACTGTCCCCAGTGTCCCAAATGTCCCCAAATTCCAATGACCCCCAATGTCCCCAATGTCACCAAGGTGTCCCCAAGGTGTCCCTGATATCCCCAGTGTCCCCAAGGTGTCCCCAAGATGTCCCCGATGCCCCCAATGTCCCCAAATTCCAATGACCCCCAATGTCCCCAATGATGTCCCCAAGGTGTCGCCAATGTCCCCAAATGTCCCCAAGGTGTCCCCACTGTCCCCAATGATGTCCCCAAGATGTCCCCAAGGTCCCCAATGATGTCCCCAAGGTGTCCATTAATGTCCCCAATGACGTCCCCAAGGTGTCCCCATTAATGTCCCCAAGGTGTCCCCGATGTCCCTCACCCGGTCAGCAGCTCGCTGATGTCCTGCAATCTGCCCAGGTTTGGGAATTTCTCCTGCAGAAGTTTCCGGATTCCTCGGCTGAGACCAACTGGGACAACCTTGATGCTGCTGGAATTGGGGAAAAAAACCGGGAATTTGGGAAAAATGGGGAAAAATGGGAATTTGGGAAAAAAAAACGGGAATTTGGGAAAACGGGGGGAAAAAAGGGAATTTGGGGGAAAAATGGGAATTTGGGAAAAAAACAGGAATTTGGGAAAAACGGGGAAAAATGGGAATTTGGGAAAAAGGGGAAAAAAATGGGAATTTGGGAAAAAGGCGGAAAAAATGGGAATTTGGGAAAAAGGGGAAAAAAATGGGAATTTGGAAAAAACGGGAAAAAGGGAATTTGGGGGAAAAATGGGAAAAACTGGGAATTTGGGAATATAGGGAAAAAATGGGAATTTGGGGAAAACAGGGAAAAATGGGAATTTGGGAAAAACAGGAATTTGGGAAAAACGGGGAAAAAAATGGGAATTTGGGAAAAATGGGAATGTGGGAAAAATGGGAATTTGGGAAAAATGGGAAAAAACAGGAATTTGGGAAAAACGGGGAAAAATGGGAATTTGGGAAAAAAACAGGAATTTGGGAAAAAGGGGAAAAAACGGGAATTTGGGAAAAAGGGGGAAAAATGGGACTTTGGGAAAAAGGGGAAAAATGGGAATTTGGGAAAAATGGGAAAATGGGAATTTTGGGAAAACAGGAAAAAAACGATAATTTGGGAAAAGCAGGGAAAAATGGGAATTTGGGGAAAAACCGGGAATTTGGGAAAAGCAGGAAAAAACCAGGAATTTGGGGAAAAACGGGGAAAAAACGGGAATTTGGGAAAAATGGGGAAAAATGGGAATTTGGGAAAAATGGGAAAACACATGAATTTGGGAAAATAATGGAAAAATGGGAATAAATGGGAAAAAAACAGGAAAAAATGGGAATTTGGGAATGTGGTTTACACTGCTGGAATTGGGAAAAAATATGGGAATTTGGGAAAAAACAGGAAAATAATGGAAAAATTGGAATATGGGAATGAAGTTGGCACTGCTGGGATTGGGGAAAAAATGGGACTTTGAGAAAAAATGGAAAAAAACAAGCAAAAAATGGGAATTTGGGAAAAAACAGGGAAAAAACGGGAATCTGAGAATGAGGTTTATACTGCTGGGATTGGGGAAAAACACGGGAATTTGGGAAAAATGGGAAAAAATTGGGAATTTCAGAATATGGGAATGAGGTTGGCACTGCTGGGATTGGGGGGAAAATGGGAATTTGGGAAAAAAATGGGAAAATAATGGAAAAATGGGAAAAAAAACCAGGAATGGGAATAACCTTGATGCTGCTGGGAAAATTTGGGAAATGATGGGAAAATGAGAATGGGAAAATGGGAATTTTGGGAATGAGAATTTTGGGAGTTTTGGGAATGGGAATTTTGGGATGGGATTTTGGGAATTTAGGGCTGGAATTTTGGGAATTTTTGGGCTGGGAATTCTGGGAATTTTGGGCTGGAATTTTGGGGATTTTTGGCTGGAATTTTGGGCTGGAATTTTGGGAATTTTTGGGCTGGAAATTCAGGAATTTTGGGCGGGAATTTTGGGCTGGAATTTTGGGACTTCAGGACTCACTAATGCCTGAATTCCAGCAGCTGCGACTCTGCGTTGTAGGAAATCAGCAAACAGCGCCGGATGGAGTTGAGATTCACCTGGAAAAATGGGAAAAATGGGGAAAAAGGGGAAAAAATGGGGAAAAATGGGAAAAAATTGGGGAAAATTGGGGAAAAATGGGAAAAATGGGGGAAAAATGGGAAAAATGGCAAATCACTGCCTTTTCCCTGTTCCCCAAATCCCAAATTCCCCTTTTCCCCATCCTTTTCCCCAAATCCCAAATTTCCCATTTTCCCAATTCCCAAATTCCCTGTTTTTTCCACCTTTTCCTGAATTCCCAAATCCCAAATTCACCATTTTCCCCAATTCCCAAATCCCAAATTCCCTGTTTTCCCACCTTTTCCCAAATCCCAAATTTCCCATTTTCTCCAATTCCCAAACCCCAAATTCCTCATTTTCCCACCTTTTCCCAAACCCCAAATCCCAAATTTCCCATTTTTCCCAAATCCCAAATTCCCTGTTTTCTCACCTTTTCCCCAATTCCCAAACCCCGAATTTCCCATTTTCCCACCTTTTCCCCAATTCCCAAATTTCCCTGGTTTTCCCCAATCCCAAATCCCAAATTCCCTGTTTTCTCACCTTTTCCCCAACCTCAACCCCCAAATTTCCCATTTTCCCCAAACCCCAAATTCCTTGTTTTCCCACCTTTTCCCAAATCCCAAATTTCCCTAATTCCCAAATCCCAAATTCCTTGTTTTCCCACCTTTTCCCCAATTCCCAAATCCCAAATTTCCCATTTTCCCCAACCCCAAATTTCCCATTTTCCCCAACCCCAAACCCCAAATTCCTTGTTTTCCCACCTTTTCCCAAACCCCAAATTCCCATTTTCCCCAACCCCAAATCCCAAATTTCCCATTTCCTCAAATCCCAAATTTTCCCCAATTCCCAAATTCCCATTTTCCCCAATTTTCCCCAATTCCCAAACCCCAAATTCCCATTTTCCCCAAATCCCAAATTTCCCATTTTCCCCATTCCCCAAATCCCAAATTCCCTGTTTTTCCCCACTTTTCCCAAACCCCAAATCCCAAATTTCCCATTTTTCCCAATTCCCAAACCCCAAATTTCCCATTTTCCCCAATTTTCCCCAATTCCCAAACCCCAAATTCCCATTTTTTCCCTCACCTTGTGCACGTTCAGGGCTGGGAACATCCCCTGGAACATCCCAGCCATCAGCTTCAGGTGGATTTGGGGTTTCCCAGCATTTCCAGAATTCCCGGAATTCCCAAAATTCCCGGAATTCCCGAAATTCCCGAGCACCAGGAGAGGAGGATGTCGGAATTGCTGCTCGTGCATCCGGTGTCTGCGCAGGGCTGAGACAACATCTCTGACCAGGGAGTACTGGGGAGGGGGAAAAATTGGGATTGGAGAGCAGAATTCCCAAAAAAAAGGTGGAATTATGAAATAAATCAATCCTGGACAAAATCCTAAAAAAATCCCCCAAAAAATGCCCAAAAAACTCCCAAAAATAAAAAAAAAATACCCCAAAAAAACCCCAAAATCTCGGACCAGGGAGTACTGGGGATGGGAAAATTGGGATTGGAGACCAGAATTCCCAAAAAAACCCTGGAATTATGAAATAAATCAATCCCGAAAAAATCCTAAAAAAAATCCCCAAAATATACCCAAAGAAACCCTTTGGAATCCCAAAAAAACCCCAAAATCTCGGACCAGGGAGTACTGGGGAGGGGGAAAAATTGGGATTGGAGCCTGAAATTCCCAAAAAAAAAGGTGGAATTATGAAATAAATCTATCCTGAAAAAATCCCCAAAAAAATCCCCCAAAAAATCCCCAAAAAATTCTCAAAGAAACAGCTGGAATCCCAAAAAAACCCCTTTGGAATCCCAAAAAAAATCCCAAAATCTCAGACCAGGGAGTACTGGGGAGCGGGAAAATTTGGGATTGGAGACCAGAATTCCCAAAAAATGGTGGAATTATGAAATAAATCAATCCCGAAAAAATCCTAAAAAAAATTCTAAAAAAATCCCAAAAAATCCCTAAAAAAATCCCCAAAAAACCCCCAAAATCTCTGACGAGGGAGTACTGGGGATGGGAAAAAATTGGAATTGGAGAACAGAATTCCCAAAAAAAAAAGTGGAATTATGAAATAAATCTATCCTGAAAAAATCCCCAAAAAAATCCCCAAAAAATTCTCAAAGAAACAGCTGGAATCCCAAAAAAACCCCTTTGGAATCCCAAAAAAGCCCCAAAATCTCGCACCAGGGAGTACTGGGGAGGGGGAAAAATTGGGATTGGAGACCAGAATTCCCAAAAAATGGTGGAATTATGAAATAAATCAATCCCGAAAAAATCCTAAAAAAAATCCTAAAAAAATCCCAAAAAATCCCTAAAAAATACCCAAAAAACCCCAAAATCTCGGACCAGGGAGTACTGGGGATGGGAAAAATTGGGATTGGAGACCAGAATTCCCAAAAAAAAAAGGTGGAATTATGAAATAAATCAATCTGGGAAAAATTTAAAAAAAAAATTCCCCCAAAAATCCAAAAAAATCCCTAAAAAATCCCCAAAAAAACCCCAAAATCTGACCAGGGAGTATTGGGGATGGGAAAAATTTGGGATTGGAGGCCAGAATTCCCCAAAAAAAAGGTGAAATTATGAAATAAATCAATCTGGGAAAAAAAAAAAAATCCCAAAAAATAAAAAAAATTCCCAAAAATCCCAAAAATCCCCAAAAAAACCCCAAAAACCTGCTGGAATCCCAAAAAAACCAATCCCCAAAAAAAAGACCTAAAATTCTCTGTGCAATCCCCCCAAAAAAAAAAATCCCCAAAACCTGCTGGAATCCCCCAAAAAAAAAATCCCAAAAAAAACCCAAAATCCCTTCTGGAATCCCAAAAAAACCCCCAAAAAACTCCACTAGAATCCCAAAAAAAATCCCCAAAAAATCCAGGTGGAATCTCCAAAATCTCCTCTGGAATCCACAAAAATCTCCTGGAATCCCCAAAAAAAAAACTCCTCAGAATTCCCAAAAATTCCCCCAAACCTTCCCAGGCTTCCCAAAATTCCCAAATTCCCGAAATTCCCAGGATTTTCCCCAAACTCACCTGCAGCACTTTGAAGGTCAAAGTTGGACCTCCTGGGAGGCGGAAAAGTTTCTGGAAGGGAAAAAGTTTAGGAATGGGAAAAATCCTGGAAAAATTCCCCCAAAAATCCTGGAAAAATCCTGGAAAATACCAGGAAAATCCTGGGAAAAAAATCAGAAAAATCCCAGAAAAATTCCCCCCAAAAAATCCTGGGAAAATCCCAGGAAAATCCTGGAAAAAACTTGGGAAAATCCCAGAAAAATCCCTGAAAAAATCCCAGAAAAATCTTGGAAAAATCCCCCCAAAAAATCCTGGGAAAATCCTGGAAAAATCTCAGAAAATCCTGGAAAAATCCCGGAAAAATCCGAGAAAAATCCCTGAAAAATTCCGGAAACATCCTGGAAAAATAAAAAAAAAAAATCCCTGAAAAACCCCCCAAAAATCTGAGAAAAATCCTGGGAAGATCCCCCCCAAAAAATCCTGGGAAAATCCTGGAAAATACCAGGAGAGTCCCGGAAAAATCTCGGAAAAACCCCAGGAAAATCCCAGAAAAGCCTTGGGAAAAATCCTGGAAAAAAGCCAGGGAAAATCCCCCAAAAAATCCTGGGAAAATCCTGGAAAAATCCCGAGAAAAATCTCGGAAAAATCCCAGAAAAATACCCCAAAAAAATCCTAGGAAAATCCTGGGAAAAATCTTTGAAAAATCCCCCCAGAAAAATCCCGGAAAAATTCCAGAAAAAATACCAGAAAAATCCCCCAAAAAATCATGGAAAATACCAGGAAAATCCTGGAAAAATCCCCCAAAAATCCCAGAAAAATCCTGGAAAAATCTCAGAAAATCATGAAAAAATCCCAGAAAAATCCTGGAAAAATCTCAGAAAATCCTGAAAAAATCCCAGAAAAATCCTGGGAAAAAAACCCCCAAAAATCCTGGAAAAAAACTCAGGAAAATCCCAAGAAAAATCATGGAAAAACTCCAGGAAAATCCCGAGAAAAATCTCAGAAAAATCCCAAAAACAAATCCCCCAAAAAATCCTGGGAAAATCCTGGAAAAATCCTGGGGAAAAGCTAGGAAAAATCCCAGAAAAATCGTGGAAAATAACCCAGGAAACACCAGGAAAACCCCAGGAAATTGTTGGGAAAAAAACCCAAAAACATCCTGGGAAAATCCCGAGAAAAATCTCAGAAAAATGTCAGAAAAATCCCCCCAAAAAATCCTGGGAAAATCCTGGAAAAATCCCAGAAAAATCCTGGAAAAATCCCAGAAAAATCCCGGAAAATTCCCCCAAAAATCCCCAATTTCCCAAATCCCGAATTTCCCATCCCAAAATCCGGAATTTCCAACCCCAAATCCCAAATTTCCCAAA
>NW_028147446.1:1284739-1311993 GCF_008360975.1 Lichenostomus cassidix
AAAAAATCCCTGAAAAACCCCCCAAAAATCTGAGAAAAATCCTGGGAAGATCCCCCCCAAAAAATCCTGGGAAAATCCTGGAAAATACCAGGAGAGTCCCGGAAAAATCTCGGAAAAACCCCAGGAAAATCCCAGAAAAGCCTTGGGAAAAATCCTGGAAAAAAGCCAGGGAAAATCCCCCAAAAAATCCTGGGAAAATCCTGGAAAAATCCCGAGAAAAATCTCGGAAAAATCCCAGAAAAATACCCCAAAAAAATCCTAGGAAAATCCTGGGAAAAATCTTTGAAAAATCCCCCCAGAAAAATCCCGGAAAAATTCCAGAAAAAATACCAGAAAAATCCCCCAAAAAATCATGGAAAATACCAGGAAAATCCTGGAAAAATCCCCCAAAAATCCCAGAAAAATCCTGGAAAAATCTCAGAAAATCCTGAAAAAATCCCAGAAAAATCCTGGGAAAAAAACCCCCAAAAATCCTGGAAAAAAACTCAGGAAAATCCCAAGAAAAATCATGGAAAAACTCCAGGAAAATCCCGAGAAAAATCTCAGAAAAATCCCAAAAACAAATCCCCCAAAAAATCCTGGGAAAATCCTGGAAAAATCCTGGGGAAAAGCTAGGAAAAATCCCAGAAAAATCGTGGAAAATAACCCAGGAAACACCAGGAAAACCCCAGGAAATTGTTGGGAAAAAAACCCAAAAACATCCTGGGAAAATCCCGAGAAAAATCTCAGAAAAATGTCAGAAAAATCCCCCCAAAAAATCCTGGAAACTCCTGGAAAAATCCCAGAAAAATCCTGGAAAAATCCCAGAAAAATCCCGGAAAATTCCCCCAAAAATCCCCAATTTCCCAAATCCCGAATTTCCCATCCCAAAATCCGGAATTTCCAACCCCAAATCCCAAATTTCCCAAAATCCCAAATCCCCCAAAATCCCAAATTTCCCAAATTTCCGAATTTCCCAAAATCCCAAATTTCCGAATTTCCCAAATCCCAAATTCCCCAAATCCCAAATTTCCCAATTTCCCAAATGCCAAAATCCCAAATTTCTGAATTTCCCAAATTTCCGAATTTCCCAAACCCCAAAATCCCAAATTTCCGAATTTCCCAAATGCCAAAATCCCAAATTTCCAATGCCAAATCCCAAGTTTCCTAAATCCCAAATTTCCCATTCCAAAATCCCGAATTTCCCATCCCAAAATCCCAAATTTCCAACCCCAAATCCCAAATTTCTGATCCCAAAATCCCAAATTTCTGATCCCAAAATCCCAAATTTCAGACCCATCAGAGCGTTTACTTTGAGATGATCACAGATCAAACCTCACGGAAAAATTCCTTCATCCTCTGGGTCTGGGAATTCCCCAAAAAATCCCCCAAAAATTCCCAAAAAATTCCCAAAAAATTCCCAAAATAATTCCCGAAATTCCCGGAATTCTCACCAGGTTGACTCCGGATTGGGACTTGCTGAGCACCAGGAACTGAGTGACTCCCAAAGGTCCTGCGATGGCAACCAGATCCCGCAGGGAATTGCTCCTCCTCACCTGGAAAATCCTAAAAGTCCTCAGGGAAATCCCGAAATTTCTGGGGAAATCCTGAAATTCCTGAGAAAAATCCCAAAGTTTCTGGGGAAAATCCCGAAATTCTTGAGGGAAATCCTGAAATTTCTGGGAAAAATCCCGAAATTCTTGGGGGAAATCCTGAAATTCTTAAGGGAAATCCTGAAATTCCTGAGGGAAATCCCGAAATTCATGAGAAAAACCTGAAATTTCTGGGAAAAATCCCAAAATTCTTGAGGAAAATCCCCGAAATTCCTGAGGGAAATCCCAAAATTCTTGAGGGAAAAATCCTGAAATTCTTGGGGGAAATCCTGAAATTCCTGAGAAAAATCCCGAAATTCCTGAGGGAAATCCCAAAATTTCTGGGGAAATCTCCTGAAATTCTAGAGGGAAATCCTGAAATTTCTGGGGAAAAATCCTGAAATTCCTGAGGGAAATCCTGAAATTCTGGGAAGAAATCCTGGGAAACCCAAAAATTCCTGAGGGAAATCCGAAAATTCTTGAGGGAAATCCCAAAATTCCTGAGGGAAAAATCCTGAAATTCTTGGGGGAAATCCCAAAATTCTGGGGAAATCCCAAAATTTCTGGGGAAAAATCCTGAAATTCTTGAGGGAAATCCTGAAATTTCTGGGGAAATCCCAAAATTCTGGGGAAAAATCCCGAAATTCTTGAGGGAAATCCTGGGAAACCCAAAAATTCCTGAGGGAAATCCCGAAATTCCTGAGGGAAATCCCAAAATTCTTGAGGGAAAAATCCTGAAATTCTGGGGGAAAATCCCGAAATTCCTGAGGGAAATCCTGAAATTTCTGGGAAAAATCCCGAAATTCTTGGGGGAAATCCTGAAATTCCTGAGGAAAATCCCGAAATTCATGAGAAAACCCTGAAATTTCTGGGAAAAATCCCAAAATTCTTGAGGGAAATCCTGAAATTTCTGAGGAAATCCCGAAATTCCTGAGGGAAATCCTGGGAAACCCAAAAATTCCTGAGGGAATCCCAAAATTCTTGAGGGAAATCCTGAAATTCCTGAGGGAAATCCCAAAATTCTTGAGGGAAAAATCCCAAAATTCTTGAGGGAAATCCTGAAATTTCTGGGGAAATCCCAAAATTCTGGGGAAAAATCCTGAAATTCTTGAGGAAATCCTAAAATTCCTGGGAAAAAATGTGACATTCCTGGAGAAATCTTGAAATTCTTGGGGGAAATCCTGAAATTCTGGGAAAAATCCCAAAATTCTTGAGGAAATACTAAAATTTCTGGGAAAAATCGTGACATTAGTTGGGAAATCCCAAAATTCTGGGGGAAATCCTGAAATTCTTGAGGGAAATCCTGGAATTCTGGGGAAAAATCCCAAAATTCCTGAGGGAAATCCTTGGAAACCCCAAAATTCCTGAGGGAAAACCTTGAATATCCAAAAATTCCTGAGGGAAATCCCAATCCCAATGTCCCTGTCTCTGTCCCCAATGTCCCCAATGTCCCCAGTGTCCCCAGTGTCCCCAACAATGTCCCCCCAGTGTCACCTGCAAGTTCCTGGCAGTGTAAGGTTCCAGGACCCTCCTCAGGTCTTTTCCCAGGATCCAGATCCTCCCAGCTTTTCCCCAATGTCCCCAATGTCCCCAGTCCCAGTATCCCCAGTATGCCCAATGTCCCCAGTCACTGTCCCCAGTGTCCCCAGCAGTGTCACCTGCAGGTTCCTGGCTGTATAAGGTTCCAGAACCCTCCGGAGATCCTTCCCCAGTATCCGGATGTTCCTCCCTGCTCTCCCCAATGTCCCCAGTGTCCCCAATCCCAGTATCCCCAATGTCCCCAATGTCCCTGTCTCTGTCCCCAGCAGTGTCCCCAGCAGTGTCACCTGCAGGTTCCTGGCAGTGTAAGGCTCCAGCACCCTCCTCAGGTCCTTCCCCAGTATCCGGATGTTCTGTGTCCCCAGTGTCCCCAACCCCAGTATCCTCAATCCCACTGTCCCCAGTGTCCCCAGCAGTGTCCCCAGCAGTGTCCCCAACAATGTCCCCAGCAGTGTCACCTGCAGGTTCCTGGCACTGTAAGGCTCCAGCACCCTCCTCAGGTCCTTCCCCAGTATCCGGATGTTCCTCCCGGCTCTCCCCCAGGGGAACACGAAGCAGTGTCCCCAATGTCCCAAATGTCCCTGTCTCTGTCCCCAGTATCCTCAGTGTCCCCAGTCAGTGTCCCCAATGTCCCCAGCAGTGTCCCCCCAGTGTCACCTGCAGGTTCCTGGCAGTGTAAGGCTCCAGCACCCTCCTCAGGTCCTTCCCCAGTATCCGGACGTTCCTGCCGGTTCTCCCCCAGGGGAACACGAAGCAGTGTCCCCAGTGTCCCAAATGTCCCCAATCAACATCCCCAATGTCCCCAATGTCCCCCCCAGTGTCACCTGCAGGTTCCTGGCAGTGTAAGGTTCCAGCACTCTCCTCAGATCCCCCCCCAGTATCCGGACACTCCTCCCAGCTCTGCCCCAGGGGAACACGAAGCAGTGTCCCAATGTCCCAAATGTCCCTGTCTCTGTCCCCAATGTCCCCAGCAATGTCCCCAGCAGTGTCACCTGCAGGTTCCTGGCAGTGTAAGGCTCCAGAACCCTCCAGAGATCCTTCCCCAGTATCCGGACACTCCTGCCGGTTCTCCCCCAGGGGAACACGAAGCAGTGTCCCCAATGTCCCATATGTCCCCAATCAACATCCCCAATGTCCCCAATGTCCCCAGCAGTGTCACCTGCAGGTTCCTGGCAGTGTAGGGTTCCAGAACTCTCCTCAGGTCCTTCCCCAGTATCCGGATGTTCCTCCCAGCTCTCCCCCATGGGAACACGAAGCAGTGTCCCCAATGTCCCAAATGTCCCTGTCTCTGTCCCCAATGTCCCCAGCAATGTCCCCAGCAGTGTCACCTGCAGGTTCCTGGCAGTGTAAGGTTCTAGAACTCTCCGGAGATCCTTCCCCAGTATCCGGACACTCCTGCCGGTTCTCCCCCAGGGGAACACGAAGCAGTGCGGCACGGAGCTGAACTGCTGCTCGCTCCTCTGCCTGGCCTGAGCGCGCTGCCGCCGCTGGTGCCGGCTCTGGATTGGGGGAAAAAACCCAAAATTTGGGAATTCCGGCAGGGGAAATCCCGAAATTCCAGTGGGAGAGATCCCAGAGCCTGAAATCCCAAAAACTCTGGTATCCCAAAGCTTGAAATCCCCTTTGTTTGACCTCAGAAAAGCCAGAAATCCAGAATTTTGGGAATTAAAAATTTCCCTGATCCTGAAATTTGGGAATTCCGGCAGGGAAAATCCCAAAATTCCAGCGGGAGAAATCCCTGAGCCCGAAATCCCAAAAATTCTGGGATTGCAAAGCTTTATACCGCTTTGTTTCACCCCAGAAAGGCCAGAAATCCAGAATTTTGGGAAGTCAAAAATTCCCTGATCCAGAATTTCCTCCTGGATGGGAAATGGAGATCCCAAAACCTGGGAATTCCGGCAGCCAAAATCCTGAGATTCCACCGGGAGAGATCCCAGAGCCTGAAATCCCAAAAATTCTGAGATCCCAAAGCTTGAAATCCCCTTTGTTTGGCTCAAGGAGCACCAAAAACCCCAAATTTCGGGAAATTAAAAAATTCCCTGATCTCAAAATCTGGGAATTCCGGCAGGGGAAATCCCGAAATTCCAGCGGGAGAGATCCCAGAGCCCGAAATCCCAAAAGTTCCGAGATCCCAAAGCTTCAAATCCTCATTATTTCACCCCAGAAAAGCCAGAAATCCAGAATTTTGGGAATGAAAAATTCCCTAATTCCTGATTTTTCTCCAGGAAAAATCCCAAAATTTGGGAATTCTGGCAGGGAAATCCCGGGATTGCAGTGGGAGAGAACCCAGAGCCCGAAATCCCAAAAATTCTGAGACCCCAAAGCCTTAAATCATCATGATTTGACTCAAGGAGCACCAAAAACCCCAAATTTCGGGAATTAAAAGTTCCCTTATCCCGATTTTTCTCCAGGAAAAATCCCAAAATTTGGGAATTCCGGCAGGGAAAATCCCAAAATTCCAGCGGGAGAGATCCCAGACCCCAAAATCCCAAAAATTCTGAGATCCCAAAGCTTCAAATCCTCATTATTTCACCCCAGAAAAGCCAGAAATCCAGAATTTTGGGAATTAAAAATTCCCTAATTCCTGATTTTTCTCCAGGAAAAATCCCAAAATTTGGGAATTCCAACAGGCAAACCCCCAAAATTCTAGTGGGAGAGATCCCAGACTCCAAAATCCCTAAAATTCTGAGATTCCAAAGCTTTAAATCCCCTTTGTTTGGCTCAAAGAGCACCGAAAACCCAAAAATTTGGGAATTAAAAATTCCCTTATCCTCATTTTTCTCCAGGAAAAATCCCAAAATTTGGGAATTCCGGCAGGGAAAATCCTGGGATTCCAGTGGGAGAGAGCCCAGAGCCCGAAATCCCAAAAATTCTGAGATCCCAAAGCCTTAATTCCCCTTTGTTTGACCCAAAAAGAGCCAAAAATCCAGAATTTTGGGAATTCCCTGATCCCAAATTTCCTCCTGGATGGGAAATGGAGATCCCAAAACCTGGGAATTCCGGCAGCCAAAATCCTGAGATTCCACCGGGAGAGATCCCAGAGCCCAAAATCCCAAAAATTCTGAGATCCCAAAGCCTTAAATCCTCATTATTTGACTCAAAGAGCACCAAAAACCCCAAAATTTGGGAATTAAAAATTCCCTAATCCTGATTTTTCTCCAGGAAAAATCCCAAAATCTGGGAATTCCGGCAGGGAAAATCCCGAAATTGCAGGGGGAGAGATCCCAGAGCCCGAAATCCCAAAAATTCTGGGATCTCAAAGCTTTAAATCCTCATTATTTCACCCCAGAAAAGCCAGAAATCCAGAATTTTGGGAATTAAAAATTCCCTAATCCTCATTTTTCTCCAGGAAAAATCCCAAAATCTGGGAATTCCAACAGAAAAAAATCCCAAAATTCCAGCGGGAGAGATCCCAGAGCCCGAAATCCCAAAAATTCTGAGATCCCAAAGCTTGAAATCCTCATTATTTCACCCCAGAAAAGCCAGAAATCCCAAATTTTGGGAATTAAAAAATTCCCTAATCCCGAATTTCCTCCCCGAGGGAGAGCGGAGATCCCAAAATCCGGGAATTCAAAGCCTCCCGATCCCGATTTCCCGGCAAAAAAAAGAAGGAAAAATTCCCGAAAATCTGTGAATTCCAAATTTCCACCAAATCCCCAAAAATCCCGAAACCCCAAAAATCCTCATTTTTCCCCCCAAAACGAACCGGAAACCCCAAAAATCCGGGAATTCCCGAACCCCCCATCCCGATTTTCCCGGGAAAGGGGAAGCGCAGATTCCCGAAATTTGGGAATTCCCAAATTATGGGGCAAATTCTGGGAAAATTCCCCAAATTTTGGGAATTCCCAACCACAAAATCGCCATTTTTTCCCCTCCGGAGCGGCTGAAACCCCCAAAATTTGGGAATTCGGAACTCTCCCCACTCCCCACCCCGATTATTCCCGATTTCCCTCTGATTTTTCCCGATTTTTCCCAATTTTTCCCATTTTTTCCCCATTTTTTCTCTCCCGACCTTTCCGGCTTTCCCCATCGCGGCTCCTCCACGTGGCTTCTGCCACTTCCGGTGTTCCCTCAACCTTCCGGCCACTTCCGGTGTGTTACTTCCGGTCGCTCCGGGCGCGAAGCGTTTCCCCGGAAATGAGTTCCGCCCGTTTTGCTGTTCCCACCCCCCCCTTCCCAAAATTTTGGGATTTCCCCAAAAAAAATCTCCCCAGCGATCCCAAAATTCTCGGCGAGACATTGAGAGAGAGGAGGCGAATTTGGGGAGTTAGAGTTTTAATGGAGAATGCGAAAAACCCCCCAGGTGGGGCAGAAAGACCCAAAATCCTCCAAAATTCCCAAAAAAATCCCCAAAATTTCCCCAAAATTCCCCCAAATTAAGGATTCCCGAGAGCTCCACCCGTTTTTGGGGATCATCCTGATAAGGTGAGATACCTGAGCCACCCAGGATTAGGTGGGACACCCGAAATTTTCCCCAAAAAAATCCAAAATTTCCCCCAAAAATCTCCCAAATTCCAGCCAAAAAATCCCCCAAATTCCCCCAAAAATATCCCCCAAAATTCCTGCCAAAAAATCCCCTCAAACACCCCAAATTAAAAAAAAAAAAATCCCCTAAATTCCCTCCCCCAAAAAACCTTAAATTTACCCCAAAACCCCCCAAATCACTCCAAAACCCTAATTCACCCCAAAATCACCTCGATTCACCCCAAATTCTCCCCAAAATCACCTCAAAATCACCCCAAAACCCCAAAATCACATTGATTCACCCCAAAATAACCCGAAATAACCTGAAATAACCCAAAAATCATCCCAAAAATAGAAATTCAGCCCCCAAAACCCCCAAATCACCCCAAAAATCATTCCAAAAATACGAATTCAGCCTCCAAAACCCCCCTAATTCACCCCAAAATCACCCCAAAAATCATCCCAAAATCACCTCAAAACCCCAAAACCTCCTCGATTCACCCCAAATTCACTCCAAAATCACCTCAATTCACCCCAAAATCACCTCAATTCAGTCCAAAATCACCTCAAACCCCCAAAATCACCCCGATTCACCCCAAATTCGCCCTAAAATCACCCCAAAATCACCCTAACATCACCTCAAAACCACCTCAATTCACCCCAAATTCACATTGATTCCCCCCAAATTCACCCTAAAATCACCCCAAAATCACCTCAAAACCCCTGAATTCACCCCAAAATCACCCCAAAACCCCCAAAATCACCCCAAATTCACCCTAAAATCACCTCAACTCACCCCAAAAATCCCAAAAATCATCCCAAAATCACCTCAATTCAGCCCAAAATCACCCCAAAACCCCCAAAATCACCCCAAATTCACATTGATTCACCCCAAATTCACCCTAAAATCACCTCAATTCACCCCAAAATCACTCCAAAATCACCTCAATTCAGTCCAAAATCACTTCAAAACCCCAAAATCACATTGATTCACCCCAAAATCACCTCAATTCACCCCAAAATCACCCTAAAATCACCTCAATTCACCCCAAATTCACTCCAAAATCACTTCAGTCCAAAATCACCTCAAAACCCCCAAAACCCCAAAATCACCCCAAAATCACCCCAAAACCCCCAAAATCACCCTAAAATCCTCCCCAAATCACCTCAATTCACCCCAAAAATCCCCAAAATCACCCCAAAACCCCAAAATCACCCCAAATTCACCCTAAAATCACTCCAAAATCACCCCAAAATCACCCCAAAACCCCAAAATTCACCCCAAAAGTACCCTAAAATCATCCCCAAATCACCTCAATTCACTCCAAAAATCCCCAAAATCACCCTAAAATCACCCCAAAATCACCCCAAAACCCCCAAATTCACCCCAAAATCCCCAAAATCACCCCTAATTCACCCTAAAATCACCCTAAAACCCCCAAAACCCCTAAAATCTCCCCAAATTCACTCCTAATTCCCCCCAAACCCCCCAAATTCAGCCCCGCAACACCCCCGCACCTCCCAAATTCGGGTTTATATTTTTGGGGTCACACGGGGGTGACGCGGCGCTGGCAGCAGCGGCAGGTGAGGCAGCGCAGCGCCGCCAGGCTGACCCTAAAAACGGGTCCGAGATCCCACAGCAGCCGGTGGAAGGTTCGAATCCCCAAATCCCCACGAGGGTCGGCGAAGCGCAGCGCGAGCAGGGGCGAGTAGAGAGGGTTGGTGGGCGAGCGGAAGGGCGGGCGGGGCGAGCTGATGACGTCCATGATGGCCTGGGGAGGGGAAATCCTGAAATTTGGTGAAAATCCCACAAAAAATCCCAAAAAACCCCACTAAAAACCATCGAAAATTCGCTCAGAAACTGAAAAAATTTAACCAGAAAACCCAAAATCCCACCCAGGAACGGGGGAAGGGGCGAGCTGATGACGTCCATGATGGCCTGGGGGAGAAAATCCCGAAATTTGGTGAAAATCCCACAAAAAATCCCAAAAAACCCACTAAAAAACTACCGAGAAATATCGAAAATTCGCTCAGAAACTCCAAAAATTCACCCAGAAAACCCCAAAAATCCGCCCAGGAATGGGGAAGGGGGGAGCTGATCATATCCATGATGGCCTGGGGGGGAAAAATCCCAAATTTGGTAAAAATCCCACAAAAAAATCCCAAAAAACCCAACTAAAAAACATCGAAAATTCGCTCAGAAACCCCAAAAATTCACCAAAAACCCACTTAGAAACTCCAAAAAAAACCCCAAAAAAACTCACCCAGAAAACACAAAAATCCTACCTAGAAACCCAAAAAACTCCACCCGGAAACCCCAAAAACCCAAATAAAGGTTTATAAAACCCCCCAAAAAATTCCCCAAAAATTTCCCAAAAAAATTCCCAAAAAATTCCCCAAAAATTCCCAAAAAATCCCCAAAAAATCCCCAAAAAATCCCCAAAAAATCCCCAAAAAATTCCCAAAATTCCCAAATTCCCACCTGGGCCACCTGCTCAGGGCTCTGGCCAAAGGTGACAAATCCCAGGTGAGATGAGGACACTAAAATGCTCAAAAAAACCCCCAAAAATCCCCTTAAAAGCCAAAAAAAAACCCCAAAAATTCCCCAAAAATCCCCAAAAATCCCAAAAAATTCCCCAAAAATTCCCAAAAATTCCCAAATTCCCACCTGGGCCACCAGCTCGAGGCTCTGGCCGAAGGTGACAAATTCCAGGTGAATTTGAACAAAAATGCCTCAAAATTCCCCAAAAAATGAGAAAAAATCCCAAAAAATTCCCAAAAAATCCCCAAAAAATCCCAAAAAATTCCCAAAAAATTCCCAAATTCCCCAAATTCCCACCTGGGCCACCAGCTCGGGGCTCTGGCCGAAGGTGTCGAACACCTGGCGCGAGGCCGGCAGGTAAACTTCCCGGAAGTAGCGCAGAGTTTCCGGATCCGTTCCGGGAAATTCCGATTTTTCCACTTCCTGCAGCACTTTCCGCTCGAATTCCGTGTTCACCGGGCCCGGCTCCACCATCGTCACGCTGAGGGGATTTGGGGGATTTTTTTGGGATTTTTGGGGGTTTTGGGGGATTTTTTAAAAATTTTTTGTGATTTTTTTGGGGATTTTTTGGGTTTTTTCTGATTTTTTTCGGGATTTTTCGGGTTTTTCTGATTTTTTTTGGGTAGGTTTTTGGGGTTTTAAGGGTTCTGGGATTTTTTGGGATTTTTGGGGGGTTTTGGGGGATTTTTAAAAAATTTTTGGGGATTTTTTGGGGGATTTTTGGGGGTTTTTTGGGGATTTTTGGGGTTTTTTCTGATTTTTTCGGGTTCTTTTTTCAGTTTTTTCTGATTTTTTTGGGGTTTTTTTCGGGGTTTTAAGGGTTACTGGGATTTTTTTTGGGGTTTGGAGGTTTTGGGGGATTTTTAAAAAATTTTTTTGGGATTTTTTTGGGGATTTTTTGGGGATTTTTTGGGGTTTTTTTCTGATTTTTTGGGGATTTTTTTCCCGGTTTTTCTGATTTTTTGGGGTTGGTTTTCGGGGTTTTAAGGGCTTCTGGGATTTTTTGGGGTTTGGGGGTTTGGGGGGTTTTTTGGGGATTTTTGGGGATTTTTTGGGAATTTTTGGGGATTATTTCCGGGATTTTTTGGGAATTATTTCCCGGATTTTTTGGAGATGATTTCTGGTATTTTTGGGTCGATTCTGGGGATTTTTTGGGAATGATTTCCAGTATTTTTAAGGGCGATTTTTGATATTTTTTGGGATGATTTGGAGGATTTTTTGGGATGATTTCT
The DNA here is from genome assembly GCF_008360975.1 of Lichenostomus cassidix. Taxonomy (NCBI): domain Eukaryota; kingdom Metazoa; phylum Chordata; class Aves; order Passeriformes; family Meliphagidae; genus Lichenostomus; species Lichenostomus cassidix. Next base: position 1,296,088 of record NW_028147446.1, read on the forward strand.
GGGATTTTTTGAGATGATTCTGAAGATTTATTTGGGATGCTTTCCGGGATTTTTTGGGGATTATTTCCGGGATTTTTGGGGATGATTTCTGGGATTTTTTGGGAATTATTTCCGGGATTTTTTGGAGATGATTTCCGGGATTTTTGGGTCGATTCTGAGGATTTTTTGGGAATTATTTCCAGTATTTTTTGGGAATGATTTCCGGGATTTTTTGGGAATTATTTCCGGGATTTTTGGGATGATTTCCGAGATTTTTTTGGGCAATTTCCTGGATTTTTGGGGATGATTTCTGGGGATTTTTGGGGGATTATTTCCGGGATTTTTGGGTCGATTCTGGGGATTTTTTGGGATGATTTCTGGAATTTTTTGGGAATTATTTCCCGGATTTTTTGGAGATGATTTCTGGTATTTTTGGGTCGATTCTGGGAATTTTTTGGGAATGATTTCCAGTATTTTTAAGGGCGATTTTTGATATTTTTTGGGATGATTTCCAGGATTTTTTGGGATGATTTCCGGGATTTTTTTGGAATGATTTCCGGGATTTTTTGGGATGATTTCTGGAGATTTTTTGGGGATTATTTCGGGGATTTTTGGGTCGATTCTGCGGATTTTTTGGGGACGATTTCCGAGATTTTTTTTAGGGCAATTTCCTGGATTTTTGGGGATAATTTCCGGGATTTTTTGGGTCGATTTTGGGGATTTTTCAACTCACAAGATGTTAAACTGCAGCAGCTGCACAGCCAAACTCTCACAAAGTCCCTCCACGGCGAATTTGGACGCAGCGTAGATGTCGTTGAAAACAACCCCTGGGGAAAATCCCAAAAAATTTTGAGGGATTTGGGAGGAGTTTGGGGTCTGAATTCCCAAAAAAATTTGGGATTTTGGAGCATTTTGGGAACTCCGGGGAGCTGGTTTTGGGGTCGGAAAGGGTTAAAAATCAATCCGGGAGGGGAAGGAAAGGGTTAAAAATCACCCCCGAGAAACCCCAAAAAAATTTTGGGGATTTTTGGGGAGTTTGGGGTCTGAATCCCCAAAAAATTTGGGATTTTGGAGAATTTTGGGAGCTCCAAAGAGGGTTTTTAGGGCAATTTTTAGGGTCAGAAAGGGTTAAAAGTCAATCCGGGAGGGGAAGGAAAGGGTTAAAAATCACCCCCGGGAAACCCCAAAATTTTTGGGGGGATTTTGGAGGAGTTTGGGGTCTGAATCCCCAAAAAATTTGGGATTTTGGAGCTGTTTCTATTAGGATTTCAGTATCTCTATGGGGTTTTTGGGGTCCCAGGGATGGATTTAGGGTTTTTTGGGGTTTTTTTGGGGTCCCAGGGATGGATTTAGGGTTTTTTGGGGGTTTTTTTGGGGTCCCGGGGATGGATTTAGGGGTTTTTTTGGGGTTCCGGGGATGGATTTAGGGGTTTTTGGGGTCCCAGGGATGGATTTAGGGGTTTTTTGGGGTTTTTTTGGGGTCCCAGGGATGGATTTAGGGTTTTTTGGGGTTTTTTTGGGGTCCCGGGGATGGATTTAGGGGTTTTTGGGGTCCCAGGGATGGATTTAGGGTTTTTTTGGGGTCTCACCCTGCAGCCCCATGACGCTGCTGACCATCACCATGTGCCCTTTGGGGTCTCTATGGGATTTCTATGGGATTTCTATGGGATTTCTATTAGGATTTCTATTAGGATCTTACCATTTCTATTAGGATTTCACAGTTTCTGTTAGGATTTTGGTATCTCTATGGGGTTTTTAGAGTTTCTATAAGGATTTTAGGGTTTTTTATGGGGTTTTTGGGGTCTCACCCTGCATCCCCATGACACTGCTGACCACCACCATGTGCCCTTTGGGGTTTCTATTAGGATTTTACCATTTCTATTAGGATTTCAGTATCTCTATGGGGTTTTTTTTTATCTCTATGGGGTTTTCAGGGTTTTAGGGTTGTTTTTGGGGTCTCACCCTGCAGCCCCATGACAATGCTGACCACCACGATGTGCCCTTTGGGGTTTCATTGGGATTTCTATGGGATTTCTATTAGGATTTTACCATTTCTATTAAGATTTCAGTATCTCTATGGGGTTTTTGGGGGTTTTTTGGGGTTTTTGGGGTCCCGGGGATGGATTTAGGGTTTTTTTGGGGTCTCACCCTGCAGCCCCATGACGCTGCTGACCACCACGATGTGCCCTTTGGGGTTTCATTGGGATTTCTATGGGGTATCTATGGGGTTTTTGGAATTTCTTTTAGGATTTCAGTATCTCTATGGGGTTTTTGTAAACTCTATGGGGTTTTCGAGGTTTTAGGGTTTTTTATGGGGTTTTTGGGGTCTCACCCTGCAGCCCCATGACGCTGCTGACCACCACGAAGTGCCCACTGCGCCTCTGCTTCATCTGGGGCAGCAGCGCCTGCGCCAAGCGCAGAACCCCAAAGACGTTGGTGTCAAACACCTTCTGCACCTGAGCCCCCGAGGCGCTCTCCAGGGGTCCCACCAGCCCCACCCCGGCGTTGTTCACTGCGGGGGAACGGGGGGACAATCAGGGGAATCCTAAAAAAATCCCAAATCCACCCCAAAATACACCGAACCCAAAAAAATCCGCTAAAAATCCCACAAAAATCCCAAAAAAATCCCATAAAATCCACCCAGAAATCCCAAAATTCAGCCCCACCAGCCCCACCCCGGCGTTGTTCACTGCGGGGGAATGAGGGACAATCAGGGGAATCCTAAAAAAATCCCAAATCCACCCCAAAATACACCGAACCCAAAAAAACCCGTTAAAAATCCCACAAAAATCCCATAAAATCCACTTAAAATCCACCCAGAAATCCCAAAATTCAGCCCCACCAGTCCCACCCCGGCGTTGTTCACTGTGGGGGAACGGGGGGACAATCAGGGGAATCCTAAAAAAATCCCAAATCCACCCCGAAATACACCAAACCTAAAAAACCCCATTAAAATCCCAAAAAAATCCCATAAAATCCGTTAAAAATCCTACAAAATCCGTTCAAAATCCACCCAGAAATCCCAAAATTCAGTCCCACCCCGGCGTTGTTCACTGGGGGAGAATGAGGGACAAACAGGGGAATCCTAAAAAAATCCCAAATCCACCCCAAAATACACAAAACCAAAAAAAAACCCGTTAAAAATCCCACAAAATTCGCTCAAAATCCACCCAAAACCCCACCAAATCTGTTCAAAAAGTCCCAAAATCCAGTCAAAACCCCACAAAATCCCCCCAAACCCTACAAATGTACCCCAAACATCACAAAATCCCCCGAAAATCCCACAAAATCCATTTAAACCCCCAAAAAATCCAAAAAAATTCACTCAAAATCCACCCAGAAATCCCAAAATTCAGCCCCACCCCGGCGTTGTTCACTGGGGGAGAATGGGGGACAATCAGGGAAATCCTAAAAAAATCCCAAATCCACCCCGAAATACACCAAACCCAGAAAAACCCGTTAAAAATCCCACAAAATCAGTTCAAAATCCCACAAAATTATCTCAAAACCCCACAAAATTTGCTCAAAATCCACCCAAAACCCCACCAAATGCCCCTAAACCCTACAAATGCACCCAAAACATCACAAAATCCCCCGAAAATCCCCCAAAATCCATTTAAGCCCCACAAAATTTGCTCAAAATCCACCCAGAAACCCCAAAATTCAGCCCCACCAGCCCCACCCCGGCGTTGTTCACTGGGGGAGAACGAGGGGACAATCAGGGGAATCCTAAAAAAAATCCCAAATCCACCCCGAAATACACCAAACCCAAAAAACCCGTTAAAAATCCCACAAAATTAGCTCAAAACCCCACAAAATCCCATAAAATCCACTTAAAATCCACCCTGAAATCCCAAAATTCAGCCCCACCGCGGCGTTGTTCACTGGGGGAGAATGGGGGGAAATCAGGGGAATCCTAAAAAAATCCCAAATCCACCCCAAAATACACCAAACCCAAAAAAACCCGCTAAAAATCCCAGAAAAATCGATCGAAATCCATCCCAAAACCCCAAATCCACCCCAAAAACCCCAAAAAAACCCAAAATCTCACCCACGACATCCACTCTGCCCCCCAGATCACCCAAATCCATCCCAAAACACCAAAAATCCCCTCAAAAAACACCAAAAATCCCCCTAAAAGATGTTAAATCCACCCCAAAACCACCTAAATCCACCCCAAATCCCAAAAAAACCCCAAATTCACCCCAAAATCCCCCAAATCTCCTCACCCACGACATCCACTCTGCCCCCCGGCACTCCCCCAAAGCCCCCAAATCCACCCCAAAACCCCAAAAACCCCAAAAACCCCAAATCTCCTCACCCACGACATCCACTCTGTCCCCCGGCACTCCCCAAAACCCCCAAATCCACCCTAAAACCCCAAAAACCCCAAAAAACCCCAAATCTCCTCACCCATGACATCCACTCTGCCCCCCCGTCACTCACCCAAATCCCCCAAATCCACCCAAACACCAAAAACCCCAAAAAACCCCAAATCGCTTTACCACGACATCCACTCTGCCCCGGCACTCCCTCAAATCCCCAAATCCCCCAAAATCCCAAAAACCCCCAAATTTTAAAACCCCCAAAATCTCACACACGACATCCACTCTGCCCCCGGCACTCCCCCAAACCCCAAATCCACCCCAAAACCCCAAATCCACCCCAAAATCCCCCAAAAACCCCAAATCTCCTCACCCACGACATCCACTCTGCCCCCCGGCACTCCCCAAATCCCCAAATCCCCCAAAACCCAAAAGAAACCCCAAATCTCCTCACCCACGACATCCACTCTGTCCCGGCACTCCCCAAATCCCCCAAATCCACCCCAAACCCCCCAAAAATCCCCCAAAACCCCAAAAACCCCAAAAAACCCCAAATCTCCTCACCCACCACATCCACTCTGCCCCCGGCACTCCCCCAAACCCCCCAAATCCACCCCAAAACCCCCAAAAAAGCCCCAAAATCTCACCCACGACATCCACTCTGCCCCCCGGCACTCCCCCCAGGCACTCCGCCACCGAGCTGTCGCTGGTGACATCGAGCCGCAGGATCTGCAGGGTGTCACCCAGGGTGGCTCCGGCCGCCGCTTCCAGGGCACCGCGGCGCGACAGGTCCCGCATGGTGGCCAGCACTGGGGACAGCCCGGAAAACACCCCAAAAAACGGTCAGAAACCCCAAAACTCCATCAGGGACCCAAAAAAATCCTCGGGGAGCCCGAAATTCCCACAAAAATGCCCCAAAAAATCCCAAAAGGAACCCAAAAAACTGCCAGGTCCCGCATGGTGGCCAGGAGTGGGGACACCCCAAAAAAGACCCCAAAAAACGGTCAGAAACCCCAAAAAGCAGTCAGAAACCCCAAAATATAGGCAGAAACCCCAAAAAACCCACTAGGGAGTTTGAAAATCCCCCAAAAAATGCCCCAAAAAAACCCAAAAAAACTGCCAGGACAGGTCCCGCATGGTGGCCAGGACTGGGGACACCCCGAAAAAGACCCCAAAAAGCAGTCAGAAACCCCAAAAAATAGTCAGAAACCCCAAAAGCCCGTTAGGGGTCAAAAAACCCACTAGGGAGCCCGAAAATCCCACAAAAATGCCCCAAAAAATCCGAAAAGGAGCCCAAAAAACTGCCAGGACAGGTCCTGCATGGTGGCCAGCACTGGGGACAGCCCAAAAACAGGCAGCGACCCCAAAAACATGTTAGGGATCCCATAAATCCGTTAGGGGTCAAAAAACCCACTAGGGAGCCCGAAAATCCCACAAAAAATGCCCCAAAAAACCCCAAAAAACTGCCAGGACAGGTCCCGCATGGTGGCCAGCACTGGGGACAGCCCAAAAAGACCGCAAAAAACGGTCAGAAACCCCAAAAAATAATCAGAAACCCCAAAAACCCGTTAGGGGTCAAAAAAACCCACTAGGGAGCCCAAAAATCCCACAAAAAATCCCACCAAAAAACCCTTTAGGGATCCCAAAAAAATTGCCGGGACCGGTCCGGCGTGGTGGCCAGGACTGGGGACACCCCAAAAAACAGGCAGAAACCCCAAAAAATAGTCAGAAACCCCAAAAACCCATTAGGGGTCAAAAAAACCCACTAGGGAGCCTGAAAATCCCACCAAAAATGCCCCAAAAAAAACCTTAGGGATCCCGAAAATCCCACCAAAAAATCCCTTAGGGAGTCTGAAAATTCCCCCAAAAATCCCACAGGGAGTCTGAAAATTCCCCCAAAAAATCCCATAGGGAATCTGAAAATTCCCCCAAAAAATCCTTTAGGGATCCTGAAAATTCCCCCAAAAATGTCCCTTAGGGATCCCGAAAACCCGTCAGGGACCCAAAAATCCATCAGGGACCTCCTTCCGATTTGGGGACAATCCTAGGCGTTTCCCTCGGTTTGGGGACAATCCCAGTGTCCTCCCTCATTTTGGGGACAATGCCGGTGTCACCCTCCCGCTTTGGGGACAATCCCGGGGTGTTCCCCTCACCCTCCCGGTGTCACCCCCCTTGGGGACAATCCGGTGTCCCCCGGCGGTGTCCCCTCACCCAGGTAGCGCCTTTGGGGACAATCCCAGGTGTGTCCCCATCACCCTCCCGGTGTCCCTCCCGCTTTGGGGACAATCCCGGTGGCTTTTACCCTCTCCTTGGGGACAATCTCGTGTCCCTTCCGATTTGGGGACAATCCCCGGTGTCCCTCCCGCTTTGGGGACAGTCCCAGGTGTCTCCCCTCCCACCTTGGGGACAATCCCGGTGTCTCCCCTTCCCTCTCGGGGACAATCCCGCTGTGTCCCTCCCGCTCTGGGGACAATCCCGTGTCCCTCCGGCTTTAGGGACAATCTCAGCTGTCCCACTCCTCTTGGGGACAATCCCAGCTGTCCCTCCCTCTTTGGGGACAATCCCCGGTGTCCCCTCACCCAGGTAGCGGCTCCCTCACCCTCCCGGCGTGTCCCCCCCGCTTTGGGGTCAATCCCAGCTGTCCCCCCGCTTTGGGGACAGTCCCCGGCGTCCCTCCGGCTTTGGGGACAATCCCCAGTGTCCCCTCACCCAGGTAGCGGCGCTGCGGGACAATCCTGGTGTTTCCCCTTCCCTCTCGGGGACAATCCCGCTGTCCCTCCCGCTCCGGGGACAATCCCAGGTGTGTCCCCATCACCCTCCCGGTGTCCCACCCGCTCTGGGGACAATCCCGGTGTTTTTTCCCCCTCCTTGGGGACAATCCCGTGTCCCCTCCGATTTGGGGACAGTCCCAGGTGTCTCCCCTCCCACCTTGGGGACAATGCCGGTGTCTCCCCTTCCCTCTCGGGGACAATCCCGCTGTCCCTCCCGCTCTGGGGACAATCCCGGTGTGTTCCCCTCACCCTCCCGGTGTCACCCCCCTTGGGGACAATCCGGTGTCCCCCGGCGGTGTCCCCTCACCCAGGTAGCGGCGCTGCGGGTCCCTGGCGAGTCGCACGGCCAGCGCCAGGCCGATGCCCGAGGAGCAGCCGGTGACAAGGACAGTGCGGCTCGGGGCAGAGGCCATGGCGGTGACAGCGCGGCTAAGCGCTTAACGGGATTGGGATCGGGAGTGGGATCAGCTCACGTGGGGCGGATTTGGGGTCAGGACCGCGAGTGGGATCAGGGCCAGCGTGGGGCGGGACGGGGACCGGGATTGGGATTGGGATCAGCTCACGTGGGGCGGATTTGGGGTCAGGACCGCGAGTGGGATCGGCTCACGTGGGGCGGATTTGGGGTCGGGACCGGGATTGGGATCAGGGTCAGCGTGGGGCGGGACTGGGATTGGGATCGGGATTGGGATCAGCCTCACGTGGGGCGGAATTGGGATTGGGATAAACCCCACGTGGGGCGGATTTGGGGTCGGGACCGGGATTGGGATCGTGGCCAGGGTGGGGCGGGACTGGGATTGGGATCGGGGTTGGGATAAACCTCACCTGTGGCGGATTTGGGGTCAGGACCGGGATTGGGATCAGCTCACGTGGGGCGGATTTGGGGTCGGGACCGGGATGAACCTCACGTGGGACAGGGCAGGAATTGGGATCGGGATTGGGATTAATCTCACGGGGGATGGGATTGATTGGGATTGGGGGCAGTGTGGGACGGGATTGGGATCGGGATCAGCCTCATGTGGGGCGGATTTGGGGTCGGGATCGGGATCAGCCTCATGTGGGGCGGATTTGGGATCGGGATTGGGATTAGCCTCACGTGGGGCGCATTTGGGGTCGGGAGTGGGATCGGCACCAATGTGGGGCGGATTTGGGGTCGGGAGTGGGATCGGCACCAATGTGGGGCGGGACTGGGACTGGGATCGGGACCGGGAGCGGAATTGGGATCAGGATTGGGATCAGTGGCCCTGTGGGACGGAATTGGGATTGGGATCATGGGATCAGTGCCCACGTGGGATGGAATTGGGATCAACGCTCACGTGGGGCGCGACCGCGACCGCGACCAAGACTGGAATTGGGATCGGGATTGGGATCAGTGTCCCCGTGGGGCGGGACTGGGATCGGGATCGGGATCGGGACCGGGATCAGCCTCACGTGGGGCGGGACTGAGACCGGGACGGACATTGGGATCGGGGCTGGGATTGGGACCGGCACTGGGATCAGTACTGGCATTGGGATCGGGACTGGGATCGGTACCGGCATTGAGACCCTAAAAGCGGACACCGGGACCCCAAAACGGGACACCGGGAGCTCAAAACGGGACACCGGGATCCCAAAACCGGGCACTGGGATCCCCAACCGGACACTGCTATCCCAAAATCGGGATCCGAGCTCTGGTACCGAGCACCGGGATCCCCAAACCGGACACCGGGACCCCCAAACCGGACACCGGGATCCCAAACAGGACACCGGGATCCCCAAACCGGACACCGGGGTTCCCAAACAGGGCACAGGGACCCCCAAACCGGACACTGGGATCCCCAAACCGGACACCGGGATCCCAAAATCGGGATCCGAGCTCCGGTACCGAGCACCGGGACCCCCAGCCGGAGCTCCGAGAACTCCTCGATCCCCCGGGAAATCATCCCCGGCGTTCCCACAAACCACCGCGCGGTTAACACTAAATTTGCATAACCCCGCCCACTCCCACCAATCAGCGAGCGCAGCCGCAATCGATTTGCATAACCATCGGCGCCCACAATGCACTGCGCGCAGAGGGAACGCTTTATTTGCATAACCACGCCCACCCGCGCCCGCCAATCACCGGGCGGGGAACAGATCTATTTGCATAACCACGCCCACTGGGTTCGGCCAGCTCGCAGCCGCTGTTCCGTCCCAGTGCTCCCAGTTAGAGCCAAACTGGGGGGATCGTGATCCCAGTTCCTTCCCAGTGCTCCCAGTATCGCTCCCAGTGCTCCCAATTACTTCCCACTGTTCTCAGTACGGCTCCCAGTATCGCTGCCAGCGTTCCCAATTCCCTCCCAGCGCTCCCAGTATCGCTCCCAGCGCTCCCAGTATCTCTCCCAGTGCTCCCAGTATCTCTCCCAGCGCTCCCAGTATCGCTCCCAGTATCGCACCCAGCGGTCCCAGTATCGCTCCCAAAGTTCCCAATTCCCTCCCAGTGCTCCCAGTATCCCTCCCAGCCCTCCCAATTACTGCCCACTGTTCCCAGCATGGCTCCCAGCGCTCCCAATTCCTTCCCAGTGCTCCCAGTATCGCTTCCAGCTCTCCCAATTCCCCCCCAGCGCTCCCAGTATCGCTCCCAATTCCCTCCCAGTGCTCCCAGTTCCCTCCCATTATCGCTCCCAGCGCTCCCAGTATCGCTCCCAGCGCTCCCAATTACCTCCCAGTGCTCCCAGTATCGCTCCCAGCGCTCCCAATTCCCTCCCAGTGCTCCCAGTTCCCTCCCAGTATCGCTCCCAGCGCTCCCACTATCGCTCCCAGAGCTCCCAATTACCTCCCAGTGCTCCCAATTACTTCCCACTGTTCTCAGTATGGCTCCCAGTTTCGCTCCCAGCGTTCCCAATTCCCTTCCCAGTGCTCCCAGTATCGCTCCCAGTTTCGCTCCCAGCGTTCCCAATTCCCTTCCCAGTGCTCCCAGTATCGCTCCCAGTTTCGCTCCCAGCGTTCCCAATTCCCTTCCCAGTGCTCCCAGTATCGCTCCCAGTTTCGCTCCCAGCGTTCCCAATTCCCTTCCCAGTGCTCCCAGTATCGCTCCCAGTGCCGCAGGAGGAGCGCCGGGGAGAGGAGGAGCAGGGAAAGGAGCGAGGAGGAGGAGGAGGAGGAAAAGGGGAAAGGCGGAGCGGCAGGGAGAGGAGGAGGAGGACGAGGAAGAGGAGGAGGAGGAAGAGGAGGAAGAGGCGGAGCTCCACCAGCAGCTCAGCTCCGCTCCGCTCGCTCAGCCGCAGCTCCCAAAATCCATCCCGCAGGTGAGCAGCAGGGGCAGCTCGCCCCAAACCCATCGCGGGGCTCCGGGAGGGTTTTGTGGGGTCTCTCGGGACCCCAAAGTGGCCCAGGGGGCATCTCGGGGAGGCCACGTGGCGAGCGATCGATCCATCGATCGGCCGGGATCGATACGGCGGGGAGAGATCGGGGCTGGGGATCGCCGGGAGGTCCCAGACCGGGATTGTGCATCCTAAACCTCTTGTTTTCCCCAAAAAACCAGGATTTCCATCCCAAACCTCTTGTTTTCCCCCAAAACAAGGATTGCAAAAACCTCCTGTTTTCCCCCAAACCCGGGATTTCCACCCCAAACCTCTTGTTTTCCCATCCCAAACCGCTTGTTTTCCCCCAAAACCAGGATTTCCACCCCAAACCTCTTGTTTTCCCATCCCAAACCTCCTGTTTTCCCACAAAACCAGGATTTCCATCCCAAACCTCCTGTTTTCCCCCAAAACCAGGATTGCCCATCCCAAACCTCAGTCCATGCAGGAGGAGGAGGAAAAGCCGCGGAGACGCCGCGCGGGGATGAGCTGCACACGCAGCCCGCGGAGCTCCGAGAAGGAAAAGCTGCGGAGCTCCGAGAAGGAAAAGTCACAGACCTCCGAGGAAAAGCCGTGGAGCTCCGAGGAGGAAAAGCCCCGGAGGAGCTGCACGAGGAGGAGCTGCACACGCAGCCCGGGGAGCTCCGAGAAGGAAAAGTCGCAGAGCTCCGAGGAGGAAAATTGGCGGAGCTCCGAGGAGGTAAAGCGCCGGAGAAGCTGCACACGCAGCCCGCGGAGCTCCGAGAAGGAAAAGCTGCGGAGCTCCGAGAAGGAAAAGCCCCGGAGCAGCTCTGCGCTCAGCCCGCGGAGCTCCGAGAAGGAAAAGCCGCGGAGGAGCTTCACGCTCAGCCCGCGGAGCTCCGAGAAGGAAAAGTCGCAGAGCTCCGAGGAGGAAGATTCGCGGAGCTCCGAGGAGGTAAAGCGCCGGAGGAGCTGCACACGCAGCCCGCGGAGCTCCGAGGAGGAAAAGCGGCGGAGCTCCGAGAAGGAAAAGTCACGGAGCTCCGAGAAGGAAAAGTCACGGAGCTCCGAGGAGGAAAATTCGCGGAGCTCCGAGGAGGTAAAGCGCCGGAGGAGCTGCACACGCAGCCCGCGGAGCTCCGAGAAGGAAAAGCTGCGGAGCTCCGAGAAGGAAAAGTCACAGAGCTCCGAGCTGGGGATCCCTGAGGAGCTGCAAGAACCCCACAAATGCCCGAAATGTGGGAAAAGCTTCACCCGGAGGTCTGGTCTGCTGATCCACCGGAGGATCCACACCGGGGAAAGACCCTATAAATGTGGGAAATGTGGGAAAAGCTACACCCGGAGCTCCCACCTGATTATCCACCAGCGAACCCACACGGGAGAAAAACCCTATAAATGTGGGGAGTGTGGGAAGAGATTTATTGAAAGCTCTGAGCTCAAAGTCCACAAAAGGATCCACACCGGGGAAAAACCCTATAAATGTGAGGATTGCGGGAAAACCTTCAGCCGGAGCTCCAACCTGCTCGTCCACAGGAAGATCCACAGCGGGGAAAAACCCCACAAGTGCCCGAAATGTGGGAAAAGCTTCAGCCGGAGCTCCAGCCTGATGATCCACCACCGGATCCACACCGGGGAAAGACCCTACGACTGTGGGAAATGTGGGAAAACCTTCACCAGGAGTTCCCACCTGATCGTGCACATGAGGAGCCACACTGGGGAGCGACCCTATAAATGTGGGGAGTGTGGGAAAGGCTTCAGCGAGAGCTCTGAGCTCAAAGTCCACAAAAGGATCCACACCGGGGAAAAACCCTACAAATGTGAGGATTGCGGGAAAACCTTCAGCCGGAGCTCCAACCTGCTCGTCCACAGGAAAATCCACAGCGGGGAAAAACCCTATAAATGTGCCCAGTGTGGGAAAAGCTTCACCTGGAAATCCAGCTTGGTGATCCACCAGCGGAGCCACAGCGGGGAAAAACCCTACGAGTGTGCGGAATGTGGGAAAAAATTCAGCCACGGCTCCAAACTCGTTGTCCACCGCAGGATCCACACCGGGGAAAAACCCTATAAATGTCCCGAGTGCGGGGAGAGTTTTACCGAAAATTCCACCCTAATAACCCACCGGAGGATCCACACCGGGGAAAAACCCTATAAATGTAAGGATTGCGGGAAAAGCTTTAAGGACAGAAGTGTTTTAACTCGCCACGGGATGCTCCACAGCGGGGAAAAACCCCATAAATGTGAGGAATGCGGCAAAACCTTCCGCAGGAATTCCCACCTGATTTCCCACCGCAGGAACCACAGCGGGGAAAAACCCTATAAGTGCGAAAAATGCGAGAAAAGGTTCAAAAGCACCTCGAATTTGGTGTTGCACCTGAGAGTTCACACGGAGGAAAAACCTTTCCGCTGTTCCTATTGCCGGGTGGGGTTTCGGCACAGCTCGAGCCTAAAAAAACATCAGCGGATTCACACCGGGGAAAAACCCTATAAATGTGAGAAATGCGGGAAGGAGTTCGCCCGCAGCTCGGATTTGAGCAGGCATCGGAAAATTCATGGGTAGGGGGAGAATTTTGGGGGGTTTTGGGGGGTTGGGTGAGGTTTGAGTGGTTTTTGAGCGCGAAAAAATCTGATTTTTTGTTGTGTTTTGATGAAAAAAAGTCTAATTTTCTTTCGATCTCCAGAAAAGAAATCTCATTTTCTTTCAATTCCAAAAAAAAGAAAAAAAAAATCTCATTTTTTTCTCATCTTTTGATCCCCAAAAAATCTCAGTTTCTTTCGATCCCCAGGAAAAAAAAATCTCATTTTTTTGTCGTCTTTTGATCCCAAAAAATCTCAATTTTTTGTCATCTTTCAATCCCCAAAAAAATCTCATTTTTTATCGTCTTTTGATCCCAAAAAATCTCATTTTTTGTCGTCTTTCGATCCCCAAAAAAATCTCATTTTCTTTCAATTCCAAAAAAATCTCATTTTTTGTCGTCTTTTGATCCCAAAAAATCTCATTTTTTGTCATCTTTCAATCTCCAAAAAAATCTCATTTTTTGTCGTCTTTTGATCCTCCCCAAAAAAATCTCATTTTCTTTCAATCCCCAAAAAATCTCATTTTTTGTCGTCTTTCGAGCCCCAAAAAAATATTTTTCTTTCAATCCTCCAAAAAAAATCTCATTTTTTATCATCTTTTGATCCCCAAAAAAATCTCATTTTCTCTCAATCCCAGAAAAGTCTTTTTCTTTCAATCCCCCAAAAAAATGAATTCCAAAAAATCTCATTTTTTGCCTCTTGTTATCTTTCAATCCCCAAAAAAATCTCATTTTTTGTCGTCTTTTGATCATCCCCAAAAAAATCTCATTTTCTTTCAATCCCCCAAAAAAATCTCATTTTTTGTCATCTTTCGATCCCCAGAAAAATCTAATTTTCTTTCAATTCCCAAAAAAAAATCTCATTTTTTGTTGTCTTTCAATCCCCAAAAAAATCTCATTTTTTGTTGTCTTTTGATCCCCAGAAAAATCTCATTTTCTTTCAATTCCCAAAAAAAAATCTCATTTTTTGTCATCTTTCGATCTCAAAAAAATATAATTTTCTTTCAATCCCCCCAAAAAATCTTTTTTTCTCGTATTTTGAGCCCCAAAAAATCTCATTTTTTGTTGTCTTTCAATCCCAGAAATATCTCATTTTCTTTCAATCCCCCAAAAAAATCTCATTTTTTGTTGTCTTTCGACCCCAAAAAAATCTCATTTTCTTTCAATCCCAAAGAAATCTCATTTTCTTTCAATCCCAAAAAAATCTCATTTTTTGTTATCTTTCAATCCCAAAAAAATCTCATTTTTTGTCATCTTTCAACCCCCAAAAAATCTCATTTTTGTTATCTTTCAATCCCAAAAAAAATCTCATTTTTTGCCTCTTCAAGCTGGATGGATTTGGAGTTTTTTTCCAACCTAAATCCATTTTTTTCATTCTCTCTGTCAAATTTTTCGCAGCCAAATAGGGATGGTTTGGGGAAAAAAACCCAAATTTTTGGAGAAAACGAGAAATTCTTCCAAAAAAAAAGATTTTTTTCCTCTCATCCGAGTGGATGTTGAGCTCTTGCAGAAACAGAAATTATTTTATTCTGGTTTTGATTTTTTCTTTTTTAATTTTCTAATTTTTTTCTATTTTATTCTATTTTTTTATTATTCCATTTTATTTTTTTATTTCTATTTCTGCCTTTCAAATAGGAATTTGTATTCTATTTTTTATTATTCTATTTTATTTTTTTATTTCTATTTCTGCCTTTCAAATGGGAATTTTTATTCTATTTTTTATTATTCTATTTAATTTTTTAATTTCTATTTGTGCCTTTCAAATAGGAATTTTTATTCTATTTTTTTATTATTCTATTTTATTTTTTTATTTCTGTTTGTGCCTTTGAAACAGGAATTTTTTATTCTATTTTTTATTATTGTATTTTATTTTTTAATTTCTATTTGTGCCTTTGAAACAGGAATTTTTATTCTATTTTTTATTATTCTATTTTATTTTTTTATTTCTATTTCTGCCTTTCAAGTAGGAATTTTTATTCTATTTTATTATTGTATTTTATTTTTTTATTTCTATTTCTGCCTTTGAAAGAGGATTTTTTATTCTATTTTTTATTATTCTATTTAATTTTTTTGTTTCTATTTCTGCCTTTCAAGTAGGAATTTTTATTCTATTTTTTTTTTCTTTATTTCATTCCTCTGTTCTCTTAAGTTCATGAAATTTTATGCTGTATTTTTAGCCCTTCTCATTTTACTTACATTATGTCTGCCTTTGAAAGAGGAGTTTTTACCCTATTTTTTATTATTGTATTTAACTTTTATTTTTATTTCTGCCTTTGAGCCTGTAAGGACTTTATTCTACTTTTATTTTATATTTTGTTATCATTTAATTCTTTTAATTTCATTTCGTCTTCAAACATAGAATTTTTTTGTTCTATTTTTATTATTCATTTTAATTTTACTAATTTTTTATTTGCATTTCTGTTTTTTGAATCTTGGTAAAAGTGGCACTCAGGTAAAACTAAAAAAAACCCAGATTTGGGTGGAATTACATTGATAAAAGCAGACCTTTTAAATTTTTTTTTAATTCTATTTTTTATATTTTCATTTGAATAGGATAAAAAAAATATTTTTTATTCTTTTTTTTTTTTGTTGTGTAGTTTTAGACTTTGTAAAAAAAAATGCTAAAAACCTCTTTTTCCTGCATTTTAGACCAAAAAAAACTTCATTTCGGGTGGAAAATCTGAGTTTTTTGCTGCTTCAGAGCCCCAAAAATATGTTAAAAATGGTGAATTTTGGGTGATAAATTTGGGGTGGATGACGTCATCACCTGGCTATGTGATTGGCTGATTAATCCCCAAATTAAGGATTTCTAAAATATCCGAAAATTATGATTTATTGTCCATTTTTGGGTGGGAAAAATGAGCCTAAATTGGGCTTTTTTTTTTTTTTTTTTTGCTGAATGTTCTTCAAGGTTTTTAATTAATTTAAATTTAATCTAAAGGTTTTTAATGAGTTTGGTGGTTTTTATTCTTCTAGAATT
>NW_028147446.1:1312493-1349195 GCF_008360975.1 Lichenostomus cassidix
TCCCGGCGTGTCCCCCCCGCTTTGGGGTCAATCCCAGCTGTCCCCCCGCTTTGGGGACAGTCCCCGGCGTCCCTCCGGCTTTGGGGACAATCCCCAGTGTCCCCTCACCCAGGTAGCGGCGCTGCGGGACAATCCTGGTGTTTCCCCTTCCCTCTCGGGGACAATCCCGCTGTCCCTCCCGCTCCGGGGACAATCCCAGGTGTGTCCCCATCACCCTCCCGGTGTCCCACCCGCTCTGGGGACAATCCCGGTGTTTTTTCCCCCTCCTTGGGGACAATCCCGTGTCCCCTCCGATTTGGGGACAGTCCCAGGTGTCTCCCCTCCCACCTTGGGGACAATGCCGGTGTCTCCCCTTCCCTCTCGGGGACAATCCCGCTGTCCCTCCCGCTCTGGGGACAATCCCGGTGTGTTCCCCTCACCCTCCCGGTGTCACCCCCCTTGGGGACAATCCGGTGTCCCCCGGCGGTGTCCCCTCACCCAGGTAGCGGCGCTGCGGGTCCCTGGCGAGTCGCACGGCCAGCGCCAGGCCGATGCCCGAGGAGCAGCCGGTGACAAGGACAGTGCGGCTCGGGGCAGAGGCCATGGCGGTGACAGCGCGGCTAAGCGCTTAACGGGATTGGGATCGGGAGTGGGATCAGCTCACGTGGGGCGGATTTGGGGTCAGGACCGCGAGTGGGATCAGCTCACGTGGGGTGGTTGGGGTCAGGACCGCGAGTGGGATCAGGGCCAGGCGTGAGGCGGGACTGGGATTGGGATTGGTATCCCAGCTCACGTGGGGCGGATTTGGGGTCGGGACCGGGATTGGGATCAGGGTCAGCGTGGGGCGGGACTGGGATTGGGATCGGGATTGGGATCAGCCTCACGTGGGGCGGAATTGGGATTGGGATAAACCCCACGTGGGGCGGATTTGGGGTCGGGAGGGTTGGGATCGTGGCCAGTGTGGGGCGGGACTGGGATTGGGATCGGGGTTGGGATAAACCTTACCTGTGGCGGATTTGGGGTCAGGACCGGGTTGGGATCAGCTCACGTGGGGCGGATTTGGGGTCGGGACCGGGATGAACCTCACGTGGGACAGGGCAGGAATTGGGATCGGGATTGGGTTTCTCATGTGGGTGGGTTGATTGGGTTGGGGTCGTGTGGGGGGTTGGGATCGGGATCAGCCTCATGTGGGGCGGATTTGGGGTCGGGATTGGGATTAGCCTCATGTGGGGCGGATTTGGGGTCGGGATTGGGATCGGCACCAATGTGGGGCGGGACTGGGATTGGGATCGGGAGTGGAATTGGGATTGGGATTGGGATCAGTGCCCACGTGGGATGGAATTGGGATTGGGTCAGCGCTCACGTGGGGGCGCGACCGGGACCAAGACTGGAATTGGGATCGGGATTGGGATCAGTGTCCCCGTGGGGCGGGACTGGGATCGGTTGGGATCGGGATCGGGACCGGGATCAGCCTCACGTGGGGCGGGACTGGACCGGGACGGACATTGGGATCGGGGTTGGGATTGGGATCCGGGACTGGGATCGAGGTAGGCTGGGACCCTAAGCGGGCACTGGGATCCCAAACAGGACACTGGTATCTCAAAATCGGATCCGAGCTCTGGTACCGAGCACCGGGATCCCCAAACCGGACACCGGGACCCCCAAACCGGACACCGGGATCCCAAACAGGACACCGGGATCCCCAAACCGGACACCGGGGTTCCCAAACAGGGCACAGGGACCCCCAAACCGGACACTGGGATCCCCAAACCGGACACCGGGATCCCAAAATCGGGATCCGAGCTCCGGTACCGAGCACCGGGACCCCCAGCCGGAGCTCCGAGAACTCCTCGATCCCCCGGGAAATCATCCCCGGCGTTCCCACAAACCACCGCGCGGTTAACACTAAATTTGCATAACCCCGCCCACTCCCACCAATCAGCGAGCGCAGCCGCAATCGATTTGCATAACCATCGGCGCCCACAATGCACTGCGCGCAGAGGGAACGCTTTATTTGCATAACCACGCCCACCCGCGCCCGCCAATCACCGGGCGGGGAACAGATCTATTTGCATAACCACGCCCACTGGGTTCGGCCAGCTCGCAGCCGCTGTTCCGTCCCAGTGCTCCCAGTTAGAGCCAAACTGGGGGGATCGTGATCCCAGTTCCTTCCCAGCGCTCCCAGTATGGCTCCCAGTGCTCCCAATTACTTCCCACTGTTCCCAGTATGGCTCCCAGTATCGCTGCCAGCGTTCCCAATTCCCTCCCAGCGCTCCCAGTATCTCTCCCAGCGCTCCCAGTATCTCTCCCAGCGCTCCCAGTATCGCTCCCAGCGCTCCCAGTATCGCTCCCAGCGCTCCCAGTATCGCACCCAGCGCTCCCAGTATCGCTCCCAGAGTTCCCAATTCCCTCCCAGCGCTCCCAGTATCCCTCCCAGCGCTCCCAATTACTGCCCACTGTTCCCAGTATGGCTCCCAGCGCTCCCAATTCCTTCCCAGTGCTCCCAGTATCGCTTCCAGCGTTCCCAGTATCGCTTCCAGCGCTCCCAATTCCCCCCCAGCGCTCCCAGTATCGCTCCCAATTCCCTCCCAGTGCTCCCAGTTCCCTCCCATTATCGCTCCCAGTATCGCACCCAGTGCTCCCAGTATCGCTCCCAGCGTTCCCAATTCCCTCCCAGTGCTCCCAGTATCGCTCCCAGCGCTCCCAATTCCCTCCCAGTGCTCCCAGTTCCCTCCCAGTATCGCTCCCAGCGCTCCCAGTATCGCTCCCAGTGCTCCCAATTCCCTCCCAGTGCTCCCAATTCTTCCCCTGTTCTCAGTTGCTCCCAGTTCGTCCCAGCGTTCCCAGTTCGCTCCCAGCGCTCCCAGTTCCCTCCCAGTGCTCCCAGTTCCCTCCCAGTATCGCTCCCAGCGCTCCCAGTATCGCTCTCAGCGCTCCCAATTCCCTCCCAGTGCTCCCAATTACTTCCCACTGTTCCCAGTATGGCTCCCAGTATCGCTCCCAGCGCTCCCAATTACCTCCCAGTGCTCCCAGTATCGCTCCCAGCGCTCCCAATTCCCTCCCACTGTCGCTCCCAGCGCTCCCAATTCCCTCCCAGTGCTCCCAATTCCCTCCCACTGTTCTCAGTATGGCTCCCAGTTTCGCTCCCAGGGTTCCCAATTCCCTTCCCAGCGCTCCCAGTTAGAGCCATACTGAGGGGAATCGTGATCTTAATTCCTTCCCAGAGCTCCCAGTATCCCTCCCAGTGCTCCCAATTACTTCCCACTGTTCCCAGTATGGCTCCCAATATCGCTCCCAGCATTCCCAATTCCCTCCCAGTGCTCCCAGTATCGCTCCCAGTGCTCCCAGTATTGCTCCCAGTATCGCACCCAGCGGTCCCTGTATCGCTCCCAGAGTTCCCAATTCCCTCCCAGCGCTCCCAGTACCCCTCCCAGCGCTCCCAATTACTGCCCACTGTTCCCAGTATGGCTCTTGCTCAGCGCTCCCAATTCCTCCCAGCTCCCAGTATCGTTCCCAGTTCGCTTCCAGGCTACCAGGTGATTCCCCTCCAGCGCTCCCAGATTCCCTCCCAGTGCTCCCAGTTCCCTCATTATCGGCTCCCAGCTTTTTGTGCTCCCAGTATCGCTTCCAGCTCTCCCAATTACCTCCCGGTGCTCCCAGTTTCGCTCCCAGCGTTCCCAATTCCCTTCCCAGTGCTCCCAGTTCGCTCCCAGTTTCGCTCCCAGCGTTCCCAATTCCCTTCCCAGTGCTCCCAGTATCGCTCCCAGTTTCGCTCCCAGCGTTCCCAATTCCCTTCCCAGTGCTCCCAGTATCGCTCCCAGTTTCGCTCCCAGCGTTCCCAATTCCCTTCCCAGTGCTCCCAGTATCGCTCCCAGTGCCGCAGGAGGAGCGGCGGGGAGAGGAGGAGCAGGGAAAGGAGCGAGGAGGAGGAGGAAAAGGGGAAAGGCGGAGCGGCAGGGAGAGGAGGAGGAGGAAGAGGAGGAAGAAGAGGAAGAGGAGGAAGAGGCGGAGCTCCACCAGCCGCAGCTCCACCAGCAGCTCAGCTCCGCTCCGGCCGCTCGCTCATCCGCAGCTCCCAAAATCCATCCCGCAGGTGAGCAGCAGGGGCAGCTCGCCCCAAACCCATCGCGGGGCTCCGGGAGGGTGTTTTGGGGTCTCGCGGGACCCCAAAGCCGAGCCGCAAGTGGCCCTGGGGGCAAATCGGGGAGGCCACGTGGCGATCGATCCATCGATCGGCCGGGATCGATACGGCGGGGAGAGATAGGGTTGGGGATCGCCGGGAGATCCCAGAGCGGGATTGTCCATCCTAAACCTCCTGGTTTCCCCCCAAATCAGGATTGACCATCGCAGACCTCTTGTTTTCCCCAAAACCAGGATTTCCACCCCAAACCTCTTGTTTTCCCATCCCAAACCTCTTGTTTTCCCCAAAACCAGGATTGCCCATCCCAAACCTCAGCCCATGCAGGAGGAGGAGGAAAAGCCGCGGAGACGCCGCGCGAGGATGAGCTGCACACGCAGCCCGCGGAGCTCCGAGAAGGAAAAGCCGCGGAGCTCCGAGAAGGAAAAGTCGCAGACCTCCGAGGAAAAGCCGCGGAGCTCCGAGGAGGAAAAGCCCCGGAGGAGCTGCACGAGGAGGAGCTGCACACGCAGCCCGGGGAGCTCCGAGGAGGAAAATTCGCGGAGCTCCCAGGAGGAAAAGCCCCGGAGGAGCTGCACACGCAGCCCGCGGAGCTCCGAGGAGGAAAAGCTGCGGAGCTCCGAGAAGGAAAAGCCCCGGAGCAGCTCTGTGCTCAGCCCGCGGAGCTCCGAGAAGGAAAAGCGGCGGAGGAGCTTCACGCTCAGCCCGCGGAGCTCCGAGAAGGAAAATTCGCGGAGCTCCGTGGAGGTAAAGCGCCGGAGGAGCTGCACACGCAGCCCGCGGAGCTCCGAGAAGGAAAAGCCCCGGAGCAGCTCCGCACTCAGCCCGCGAAGCTCCGGGAAGGAAAAGCTGCGGAGCTCCGAGAAGGAAAATTCACAGAGCTCCGAGGAGGAAAATTCGCGGAGTTCCGAGGAGGTAAAGCGCCGGAGGAGCTGCACACGCAGCCCGCGGAGCTCCGAGGAGGAAAAGCTGCGGAGCTCCGAGGAGGAAAATTCGCGGAGCTCCGAGAAGAAAAAGCCCCGGAGCAGCTCCGCACTCAGCCCGCGGAGCTCCGAGAAGGAAAAGTCGCAGAGCTCCGAGCTGGGGATCCCTGAGGAGCTGCAAGAACCCCACAAATGCCCGAAATGTGGGGAAAGCTTCACCCGGAGGTCTGGTCTGCTGATCCACCGGAGGATCCACACCGGGGAAAGACCCTATAAATGTGGGAAATGTGGGAAAAGCTACACCCGGAGCTCCCACCTGATTATCCACCAGCGAACCCACACGGGAGAAAAACCCTACAAATGTGGGGAGTGTGGGAAGAGATTTATAGAAAGCTCTGAGCTCAAAGTCCACAAGAGAATCCACACCGGGGAAAAACCCTATAAATGTGAGGATTGCGGGAAAACCTTCAGCCGGAGCTCCAACCTGCTCGTCCACAGGAAGATCCACAGCGGGGAAAAACCCCACAAATGCCCGAAATGCGGGAAAAGCTTCAGCCGGAGCTCCAGCCTGATGATCCACCACCGGATCCACACCGGGGAAAGACCCTACGACTGCGGGAAATGCGGGAAAACCTTCACCAGGAGTTCCCACCTGATCGTCCACATGAGGAGCCACACTGGGGAGCGACCCTATAAATGTGGGGAGTGTGGGAAAGGCTTCAGCGAGAGCTCGGAGCTCAAAGTCCACAAAAGGATCCACACGGGGGAAAAACCCTACAAATGTGAGGATTGCGGGAAAACCTTCAGCCGGAGCTCCAACCTGCTCGTCCACAGGAAAATCCACAGCGGGGAAAAACCCTATAAATGTGCCCAGTGTGGGAAAAGCTTCACCTGGAAATCCAGCTTGGTGATCCACCAGCGGAGCCACAGCGGGGAAAAACCCTACGAGTGTGCGGAATGTGGGAAAAAATTCAGCCACGGCTCCAAACTCGTTGTCCACCGCAGGATCCACACCGGGGAAAAACCCTATAAATGTCCCGAGTGCGGGGAGAGTTTTACCGAAAATTCCACCCTAATAACCCACCGGAGGATCCACACCGGGGAAAAACCCTACAAATGTAAGGATTGCGGGAAAAGCTTTAAGGACAGAAGTGTTTTGACTCGCCACGGGATGCTCCACAGCGGGGAAAAACCCCATAAATGTGAGGAATGCGGCAAAACCTTCCGCAGGAATTCCCACCTGATTTCCCACCGCAGGAACCACAGCGGGGAAAAACCCTATAAATGCGAAAAATGCGAAAAAAGGTTCAAAAGCACCTCGAATTTGGTGTTGCACCTGAGGGTTCACACGGAGGAAAAACCTTTCCGGTGCTCCTATTGCCGGGTGGGGTTTCGGCACAGCTCGAGCCTAAAAAAACATCAGCGGATTCACACCGGGGAAAAACCCTATCAGTGTGAGAAATGCGGGAAGGAGTTCGCCCGCAGCTCGGATTTGAGCAGGCATCGGAAAATTCATGGGTAGGGGGAGAATTTTGGGGGGTTGGATGAGGTTTGAGTGGCTTTTGAGCGCGAAAAAAATCTGATTTTTTGTTGTGTTTTGATGAAAAAAAGTCTAATTTTCTTTCGATCCCCAGAAAAAAATATCATTTTCTGTCAATTCCAAAAAAAAAAAAAAAAAAAATCTCGTTTTTTTCTCATCTTTTGATCCCCAAAAAAATCTCAGTTTCTTTCGATCCCCAGGAAAAAAAATCTCTTTTTTTTGTCGTCTTTTGATCCCAAAAAAAATCTCATTTTTTTGTCATCTTTCGATCCCCCAAAAATAATCTCATTTTTTGTCGTCTTTCGATCCCCAAAAAAATCTCATTTTCTTTCAATTCCCAAAAAAAATCTCATTTTTTGTCATCTTTCGATCTCAAAAAAATATAATTTTCTTTCAATCCCCCCAAAAAATCTCTTTTTTTCTCGTATTTTGAGCCCCAACAAATCTCATTTTTTGTTGTCTTTCAATCCCAGAAATATCTCATTTTCTTTCAATCCCCCAAAAAAATCTCATTTTTTGTCTCTTGTCATCTTTCAATCTCCCCAAAAAATCTCTTTTTTTGTTGTCTTTCGACCCCAAAAAAACCTCATTTTCTTTCAATCCCCAAAAAATCTTTTTCTTTCAATTCCAAAAAAATCTCATTTTGTCGTCTTTTGATCCCCCAAAAAAATCTCATTTTCTCTCAATTCCAAAAAAAATCTCATTTTTTGTCATCTTTTAATTCCAAAAAAATCTCATTTTCTGTCAATCCCCCCCCCAAAAAATCTCCTATTTGGTTGTCTTTCAATCCCCAAAAAAATCTCATTTTCTTTCAATCCCAGAAAAATATTTTCCTTTCAATCCCCAGAAAAAATCTCATTTTCTTTCAATCCCAGAAAAATATTTTCCTTTCAATCCCCAGAAAAAATCTCATTTTCTTTCAATCCCCCAAAAAAATCTCATTTTTTGCCTCTTATTATCTTTCAATTCCCAAAAAAAAATCTCATTTTTGTCATCTTTCAACCCCCAAAAAATCTCATTTTTTGTCATCTTTCAATCCCAAAAAAAAATCTCATTTTTGTCATCTTTCAATCCCCAAAAAAATCTCATTTTTTGCCTCTTCAAGCTGGATGGATTTGGAGTTTTTTTCCAACCTAAATCCATTTTTTTCATTCTCTCTGTCGAATTTTTCGCAGCCAAATAGGGATGGTTTGGGGAAAAAACCCAAATTTTTGGAGAAAACGAGAAATTCTTCGAAAAAAAAAGATTTTTTTTTCCTCTCACCCGAGTGGATGTTGAGCTCTTGCAGAAACAGAAATTATTTTATTCTCGTTTTGATTTTTTTTTTTAAATTTTCTAATTTTTTTCTATTTTATTCTATTTTTTTATTATTCTATTTTATTTTTTTATTTCTATTTGTGCCTTTCAAATAGGATTTTTTATTCTATTTTTTATTATTGTATTTTATTTTTTATTTCTATTTCTGCCTTTGAAACAGGAATTTTTATTTTGTTTTTTATTATTCTATTTTATTTTTTTGTTTCTATTTCTGCCTTGGAAATAGGAATTTTTATTCTATTTTTTATTATTCTATTTAATTGTTTAATTTCTATTTCTGCCTTTGAAACAGGAATTTTTATGCTATTTTTTATTCTTCTATTTTATTTTATATTTATATTTCTGCCTTTGAAAGAGGAGTTTTTAATTCTATTTTTTATTATTGTATTTTAACTTTTATTTCTATTTCTGCCTTTGAAATAAGAATTTTTTATTCTATTTATTATTTTATTTTATTATTCTATTTAATTTTTTAATTTCTATTTCTGCCTTTCAAACAGGAATTTTTTATTCTATTTTTTATTATTCCATTTTATTCTATTTAATTTTTTTTATTTCTATTTCTGCCTTTGAATTTGGGGTGAAAATTTGGGGTAAAAATTGGGGTAAAAAAACCCGAGATTTGGGTGGAACATGGATTGAGATATGCTGGTGATCCTTTAAATTTTTTTTTTTTAAATTCTATTTTTTATATTTTCATTTGAATAGGATAAAAAAAATATTTTTTATTCTTTTTTTTTTGTTGTGTAGTTTTAGACTTGGTAAAAAAAATGCTAAAAACCTCTTTTTCCTGCATTTTAGACCAAAAAAAACTTCATTTCGGGTGGAAAATCCGAATTTTTTGCTGCTTCAGAGCCCCAAAAATATGTTAAAAATGGTGAATTTTGGGTGATAAATTTGGGGTGGATGACGTCATCACCTGACGCTGTGATTGGCTGATTAATCCCCAAATTAAGGATTTCTAAAATATCCGAAAATTATGATTTATTGTCCATTTTTGGGTGTGGAAAAATGAGCCTAAATTGGGCTTTTTTTTTTTTTTTGCTGAATGTTCTTAAAGGTTTTTAATTAATTTTAATTTAATCTAAAGGTTTTTAATGAGTTTGGTGGTTTTTATTCTTCTAGAATTGATAAATAAATAAGGAAATAAATAACAATTTTAATGAATTTATTGGTTTTTATTCTTCTAGAATTGATAAGTAAATAAGGAAATAAATAAAGGATTTTAATCAATTTAGTGATTTTTTTATTCTTCTAGAATTGATCGATAAATGAAGAAATAAATAAAGGATTTTAATCAATTTAGTGATTTTTATTCTTCTAGAATTGATCAATAAATGAGGAAATAAATAAAGGATTTTAATAAATTTAGTGATTTTTATTCTTCTAGAATTGATAAATAAGGAAATAAATAAAGGTTTTAAATTAATTTAGTGGGTTTTATTCTTCTAGAATTGATCAATAAATGAGGAAATAAATAAAGCATTTTAATAAATTTAGTGGCTTTTATTCTAAAATTGATAAATAAATGAGGAAATAAATAAAGGTTTTTAATGAATTTAGTGATTTTTATTCTTCTAGAATTGATAAATAAATAAGGAAGTAAAGATTTTTAAATTAATTTAGTGGTTTTTACTTTTCTAGAATTGATAAATAAAGAAATAAATAAAGCTTTTTAATGAATTTATTGGTTTTTATTTCTCTAGAATTGATAAATAAATGAGGAAATAAATAAAGCATTTTAATAAATTTAGTGGCTTTTATTTCTCTAGAATTGATAAAGAAGGAAATAACTATTTGTAATAAATTTGATGTTTTTTATTCTTCTGGAATTGATAAATAGATAAAGATTTTAAATCATTTTTATGGTTTTTACTCTTCTAGAATTGATAAATAACTAAGGAAATAAATAAAGGGTTTTAATAATTTTTATGGTTTTTATTTCTCTAGAATTGATAAATAAATAGTTTTAATAAATTTAGTGGTTTTATTTTGTTGTTTGTTTTTTTTTTGGTTTTACTCTTCTAGAATTGATAAATAAATAAGGAAATAAATAAAGGGTTTTAATAAATTTAGTGGGTTTTATTCCTCTAGAATTGATAAATAAGTAAATAAGTATTTTTAATAAATTTGGTGTTTTTTATTCTTCTGGAATTGATAAATAAATAAAGATTTTAAATCGTTTTTATGGTTTTTGCTCTTCTAGAATTGATAAATAAATGAGGAAATAAATGAATTTTTTATTCTCGTTTGGCCGCTGAGGTGAGTCTGGTTTGGGGACATTGGGGACACGGTTGGGGACAAACTGGGACAGCGACAGTGCCACCATCAGTGCCACCATCAGTGCCACCCCCGCGGTGTCCCCTCTGGATGTCACCACCCCCGGCGGAGGGACAGGCGACACACCCCGCAGGTGACAACGACCCTGAAGCCACCAGGAAATGTCCCAAAGCCACCCCAACCCCCCTTGGGGACACCTCGTGTCACCCGCTGGGTCACCGTCCCGATGGCGACATTGTCCCCTGGTGGTGGCATCGTGTCCCCTCCCCTCCGCGTGTCGCTGTCCCCTCCCCCGTGTCCCTGTCGCCTGTCCCCGGCGGGGCCAAAGTCCCCAAGGTCCCCGGGGGTGTGTCCCTCGGGCTGTCCCCGTGTCCCCAAAGGTGTCCCCAAAGGTGTCCCCGTGTCCCTCACGGTGTCCCCAAAGGTGTCCCCGTGTCCCCAAAGGTGTCCCCAAAGGTGTCCCCGTGTCCCTCAGGATGTTCCCGTGGCTTCTCCTGGCTCTGACCGTCCGCCTCGGCGCAGGTAGGGACACTTGGTGACATCCGGTGACATCGTCTGTCCTCTGCTTTGGGTCCTTTTCCTCTATTTTGGAACTTTTCCGATTATTTTGGGTCCTTTTCGCTCTATTTTGGGTTCTTTTCCCTCTATTTTTGGTTCTTTTCCCTCTATTTTGGGTCCTTTTCCCACTATTTTGGGTCTTTTCCTGTTATTTTGGGTCTTTTTCCCAATATTTTGGGTCCTTTTCCCCATTATTTTGGGTCCTTTTCCCCATTATTTTGGGTCTTTTCCCCACTATTTTGGGTCCTTTTCCCAATATTTTGGGTTCTTTTCCTCTATTTGGGTCCTTTTCTCTCTATTTTGGAACTTTTCCCTCTATTTTTAGTTCTTTTCCCTCCATTTTGGGTCCTTTTCCCACTATTTTGGGTCATTTTCCCACCATTTTGGGTTCTTTTCCCTCCATTTTGGGTTCTTTTCGCTCTATTTTGGGTTCTTTTCCCTCTATTTTGGGTCCTTTTCGCTCTATTTTGGGTCCTTTTCCCATGATTTTGGGTCTTTTCCCCACTATTTTGGGTCCTTTTCCCATTATTTTGGGTTCTTTTCCCGTTATTTTAGGTCATTTCCCCTCCATTTTGGGTTCTTTTCCCTCTATTTTGGGTCCTTTTCCCTCTATTTTGGGTCTTTTTCCCATTATTTTGGGTCCTTTTCCCCTTCTTTTGCCTCCTTTTCCCCAGTTTTGAAACCTTTCTGGGAATCCTTTTTCGACCTTATTTTTCCACCTTTTCCCAATTTTCCTCCTTTCCCAAAAATTCCTCTTTCCCCCAATTTTCCTCTTTTCCCCAATTTTCCTTCTTTCGCAATTTTCCTCCTTTTACCAATTTCACCTCCTTTCCCCAATTTTCCTTCTTTCCCAATTTTCCTCCTTTTACCAATTTCACCTCCTTTCCCAAATTTTCCTCCTTTCCCCAATTTTTCTCCTTTCCCAAAAATTCCTCCTTTCCCCAATTTCACCTCCTTTCCCAATTTTCCTATTTCCCCAATTTTTCCTCCTTTCCCCAATTTTTCCTCCTTTCCCAATTTTCCTCCTTTTCCCCATTTTTCCTCTTTTCCCAATTTTTCCTCTTTTCCCCAATTTCACCTCCTTTCCCAAATTTTACCATTTTTCCCCTATTTCCCCCCAATTTCCGCCCCATTTTCCCCTCCCTCCCCACCCCCAGGTGTGTCCCACGATGTCCCCAGCGATGTCCCCAGCGATGTCCCCAACGCTGTCCCTCCTCGCCACATCGACTCCCTCCTCGCCACCCTCGCCACCCTCCCCTCCCCGGCCGCCACTATCGCGACATTGGCGACATCCCTGCCACTCTGCGCCACCCCGGCCTGCCGAGCCGTGCTGGGCGACCCTCCGGCCACCCCGCGACGTCCCCAAAATGTCACCTCGGGCCAGTGGCACCTCCTGTCGCAGCTGTGCCACCAGCCGGGGGTGCTGCTAGCCCCCGACGGCTCCACGGTCGCCATCGCCCCTCTGCTGGCCGGTGTCGCCGTCGGGCTGCGAGCCGGTGGCTTCGGGCGACAAATCCCCGCTTTGTCACCTCCCGCCGACCCCCTGCTGCTCGTCACCATCACCGAGGCTTTGGCGACATCCTTCCTGCTGGCCGGCGACAATGACAGCGACAGCGACAATGCCACCAGGGCCGCGCTGGGTCCCGGCGGCTGTTGGGACAACGCGACAAACCCCCAAAATTTCACCCCGGCGGGTCCCCTGTCCCTTGTCCCCGACCCGGTGGCCATCGGGGCGATGGACGGCGTGATCTTGGGGACAATGGTGGCCAGGCGACACCAGCCGGTGGCAGAAGTGCTGCGTGGCTACTACGGCGGCGGGAATGGCTCGCGGAGCGCGCGACCCCCCTGCAGCTACCGGCGACAGGAGTTCGGGGTGTTGGTGACAAGGGACAGGCTGGAGGAGGAGGTGGCGGCGGCGCTGGGGGTGATGATGTCGCTGTCGCCGCGGGAGGAGGTGGCCAGGGCGTTGGGGACACGGGAGGTGGCGGAGGTGGCGAGGAGAGCGGCGAGGGAGTTCGGCGAGAGATACGTGGGTATGGCGTTGTCACCTGGCCGTGGGGATTGTCACCTCCCGGGGGGGCATTGTCACCTCCCGGGTGGGCATTGCCACCTCCGGAATGGGGATTGTCACCTCCCGGGTGGGCATTGTCACCTTTCAGATGGGGATTGTCACCTCCCGGGTGGGCATTGTCACCTCCGAAATGGGGATTGTCACCTCCCCGGTGGGCATTGTCACCTCTGGAATGGGTATTGTCACCTCCCGGGTGGGCATTGTCACCTCCCGGGTGGGATTGTCACCATTCACAGATGGGGATTGTCACCTCCCCGGTGGGCATTGTCACGTCCGAAATGGGGATTGTCACCTCCTAAACAGGAGTTGTCCCCAATGTCACTTCCATGTCCACAATGTCACCTTTATGTCCCCAACGTCACCAATGTCCCCAATATCCCAAATAACTGCAACGTCCCCAATGTCCCCAATATCCCCAATGTCCCAAATATCCCCTGTGTCCCCCATGTCCCAAATGTCTCCAACACCCCCAATGTCCCCGATGTCCCCAATGTCTGCAATGTCTCCAAATGTCCCCAACATCCCCAACATCCCCCATTGTTTCCATTGTCCCCAGTGTCCCCTATGTCCCCAAAGGTCCCCAATATCCCCAATGTCCCCAAAGTCCCAAATATCCCCCATTGTTTCCATTATCCTCAATGTCCCCAACATCCCCAATGTCCCCAAATGTCCCCAATAACCCCCATTGTTTCTATTTTCCCCAACGTCCCCAATGTCCCCAATATCCCCAATATCCCCAACGTCCCAAATATCCCAAATGTCCCCAATGTCCCCAACATCCCCAATGTCCCCCATTGTTTCCATTATCCCCAATGTCCCCAACATCCCCAGTGTCCCAAATATCCCCTGTGTCCCCCATGTCCCAAATGTCTCCAACATCCCCAATGTCCCCAAATGTCCTCGATGCCCCCAACATCCCCAATGTTCCCAAATGTCCCCAACATCCCCAACATCCCCCATTGTTTCCATTGTCCCCAATATCCCCAATGTCCCCAATGTCCCCAATATCCCCAATGTCCCCTATGTCCCCAATATCCCCAATGTCCCCAAATGTCCCCAATATCCCCAATGTCCCAAATATCCCCAGTGTCCCCCATGTCCCAAATGTCCCCAATATCCCCGATGTCCCCAACATCCCCCATTGTTTCCATTGTCCCAAATGTCCCCAATATCCCCAATGTCCCCAATGTCCCCAAATGTCCCCAGTGTCCCCAAATGTCCCCAATGTCCCCAAATGTCCCCAATATCCCCAATATGCCCCATTGTTTCCGTTATCCCCAACATCCCCACTGTCCCCAATATCCCCAATGTCCCCAACACCCCCAACATCCCCAAGTGTCCCCAACATCCCCAAGTGTCCCCAAATGTCCCCAACGTCCCCAATGTCCCCAATATCCCCAACATCCCCAAACACCCTAACATCCCCAACATCCCCACCAATGTCCCCATGTCCCCGCAGACTGTCCCCCCATCGTGCCCCGCTGCCTGTGGTCAGCCCGGCCCTACCGAGGGTCACCGTCCCCTCTGGTGTCCCCTCTGGCCGCGCTGTTCCTGCACCACACGCTGTGGCCGGACAGTCCCTGCCGGACCTTTGACCAGTGCGCCAGAGCCATGAGGGACATGCAGAGCTTCCACCAGGACACCAGGGGCTGGGATGACATCGGCTACAGGTGACTGTCACCTTCCTGGGGTTATTGTCACCTCCCCATGGTCACCTTCATCTCCTGGGGTCACTGTCACCTTCCTGGGGTTATTGTCATCTTCTGGGGTCATTGTCACCTCCCTGTGGTCATTGTCACCTCCTGGGGTCATTGTCACCTCCCTGGGGTCATTATCACCTCCTGGGGTCATTGTCATCTCCTGGGGTCACTGTCAGTGACACCTCCATGTCCCCAATGTCCTCAATGTCCCCAATGACCTCTCCACATCCCCCATGTCCCCAATGAAACCTCCATGTCCCCAGTGTCCCCTCCGTGTCCCCTCACTGTCCCCTCCCTGTCTCCATCAGGGTCCCCTTGTAATCGCCACCACTGTCCCCTCCCTGTCCCCACACTGTCCCTTTGCAATCCCCACCATTGTCCCCTTGTGGTCACCACCACTGTCCCCTCACTGTCCACTCCATTGTCCCTTTGCAGTCCCCACCATTGTCCCCTTGAGGTCACCACTACTTTCCCCTCAGTGTCCCCTCAGTGTCCCCATGTCCCCAGCTTCGTGGCCGGCTCGGACGGGTCACTCTATGAGGGCCGGGGGTGGCACTGGGTCGGCGCTGACACCAAAGGCCACCACTGTCCCCTCCCTGTCCCTTCTGTGTCCCCTCAGTGTCCCCTCAGTGTCCCGTCCCTGTCCCCTCAGTGTCCCCTCCCTGTCCCCATGTCCCCAGCTTCGTGGCCGGCTCGGACGGGTCACTCTACGAGGGCGGGGGTGGCGTTGGGTCGGCGCTCACACCAAAGGCCACCACTGTCCCCTCCCTGTCACCTTGTGTCCCCTCAGTGTCCCGTCCCTGTCCCCTCAGTGTCCCCTCCGTGTCCCCACGTCCCCAGCTTCGTGGCCGGCTCGGACGGGTCACTCTACGAGGGCCGGGGGTGGCGTTGGGTCGGCGCTCACACCAAAGGCCACAACAGCCGCGGCTTCGGCGTGGCCATCGTCGGTGACTTCCGGGCCACCCTGCCGGACGGTGACACTCTGTCCCTGATCCGTGACCAACTGCTGCCCTGCGCCGTCCGCTCCGGCCACCTGCGGCCAGACTTTGTCCTTCAGGGCCACCGCCAGCTCGGCCACACCAACTGTCCAGGGGACGCACTCTTCCGGGAGATCCAGAGCTGGCCTGGCTTCCGGGGGACACTGGGGACAGCTGGACACACGGTGGGTGACCTGGGGTCAGTTGGGGACTGACCAGAGCTGGCCTGGCTTCCGGGGGACACTGGGGACAGCTGGACACACGGTGGGTGACCTGGGGTCAGTTGGGGACTGACCAGAGCTGGCCTGGTTTCTGGGGGACACTGGTGACCACTGGACACGAGGTGGGTGGCCTGGGGTCAGTTGGGGACTGACTGGGGTGTTGTCCACCTCCAGGGGACACTGGTGACCGCTGGACACAGGGTGGGTGGCCTGGGGGTGGTGGGGTCAGCTGGGGACTGACCAGAGCTGGCCTGGCTTCCGGGGGACACCGGGGACAGCCGGACACAGGGTGGGTGGCCTGGGGTCAGTTGGGGACTGACCAGAGCTGGCCTGGCTTCTGGGGGACACTGGTGACCGCTGGACACAGGGTGGGTGGCCTGAGTTGGGGTCAGTTGGGGACTGACCAGAGCTGGCCTGGCTTCTGGGGGACACTGGGGACAGCTGGACACAGGGTGGGTGGCCTGGGGTCAGTTGGGGACTGACCAGAGCTGGCCTGGCTTCCGGGGGACACTGGTGACCGCTGGACACAGGGTGGGTGGCCTGGGGGGTTGGGGTCAGTTGGGGACTGACCAGGTTGTTGTCCACTCTGCAGTGAGGAGCGGCTGAGGCCAGGGGGGCTGGAGGGGCTGGACATTGGTCTGGATGGACACTGCTCTGGAAGGACACCAAACCATCATGGATCCCAGTCTGATGGACACTGGTCTGGATGGACACCAAACCATGGACACCGGTCTGGATGGACACTGGTCTGGATGGACACTGGTCTGGATGGACATCTGGATGGACACCAAACCATGGATCCCAGTCTGGATGGACACTGGTCTGGATGGACACTGGTTGGTGGTGGTCTGGATGGACAACCACATGGACCGTCTGATGGACACTGGTCTGGATGGACACCAGTCTGGATGGACACTGGATGGACCCTGCCCCCACTCCGGCCAGCCCCCAGCCCACATGGCCACCAGCCCGGCCACTCCCCAGCCCACCCCAGTGGCCACCAGCCCATCCCAGTGACCCCAAAAAACCCCCAAAATCCCCTAAATAAACCAAATTCCACCATCTCCGGGTGGTCTTTGGGGAAACTGAGGCACAGGGGGTGGCTTTGGGGTGACGGGAGGTGACATTGTGAGTGACCAGGGGGTGGCTTTGAGGTGACTTTAGGAGTGACCAGTGGGTGGCTTTGAGGTGACTTTAGGAGTGACCAGTGGTCACTCAGGCCACCCTGGACACCCCAAAAACTCCCAAAATTCCCTAAATAAACCAAATTCCGTCATCTCCAGGTGGTCTTTGGGGAAACTGAGGCACGGGGGGTGACTTTGGGGTGACAGGAGGTGACTTTAGGAGTGACCAGGGGGTGGCTTTGAGGTGACATTACGAGTGACCAGCGGTCACTCAGACCACCCCGGCCACCCCAAAATCCCCCCAAATGACCATCGATCCGGATGACCCCCAGAGCCACCGGATTCCCTCCCGGTGTTATCCCAGCGATGTCCCCGCGGTGTCCCCGCGATGTCACCGCGTTGTCACCTGCCCGGGCAGGACCGGGCGAGCAGGAGGAGGAGGAGGAGGAGGAGGAGGAAGGTCAGGGTGTGACCAAAAACCCAACCAGGTCACATGGAGGAAGCCGCGACAGGAACAGCGCGCGGCAGCGACCGGAGAGGTACCCGAACTGTCCCCAAACTGTCCCCAAATCGCCCCCAAATCACCCCCGGAACGTCCCCAAAGTGTCCCCGAGGCCCTCGAGCTCCCGGAGGTCACCTCGGGGGTGTTCCTGGGGGGTTTTTCGGGGACGCGGAGTGGCGATGAACCCCAAAAAATTGTCACCACCCCCCCGCGCCGGAGGTGACAAAGCGGCGCGCGGGGTGACAAAAGCGCAGGTGGCGCCGCGGGGGTGGCGCGGGTCGGGGGTCTGGGGGTGGCGTGGCGGTGTCCCCACCCCCCGAGGGGACAGAGGGGACAGAGGGGGGGTTTTGGGGTGCGGTGGGGGAGGGGAAGCGCGGTCGGGGCGCGACGGAAACGCCTCCGGTGTCGCCCGAGCGCGCGGCGCGGGGGTGGCACTTTGTCGCGCGCTGTCACTCCTCCCTGTCACCACTCCCTGCGGCACTCCCCAAAAAATTGGGATCTGGGGGCGGGAAGTCCTAAAAAGTTGGGTGGGGATGCCGTAAGGGGAGGGAAAACCCAAAAAATTGGGATCTGGGGTGGGAAAATCCTAAAAATTTGGGATCTGGGGATGGGAAAACACAAAAATTGGGATCGGGGGGGTGAGAAATCCTAAAAAATTGGGATCTGGGGATGGGAAAACCCAAAAATTTGGGATCTGGGGGTGGGAAAACCCAAAAATTTGGGATCTGAGGGTGGGAAAATCCTAAAAAATTGGGATCGGGGGGTAGGAAAATCCTAAAAATTTGGGATTTGGGATCCCCTCGGGGGTGGGAAATCCTAAAAAATTGGGTTTTCCCGATCTCTCCAACCCCAAATCCACCCCGCAGACGCCAAAATTCTTCCCCAAACCCCAAATCCAACCCAAAAATTCCAATCCCAAAACCCCAAAAATTCCTCCCCCCAGCCCCAAACTCACCCCAAATGACCCCAAACCCCCAAAAATTCCTCTCCCAACCCCAAATCCACCCCAAAACCCCAAAATTCCTCCCCCAAGTCCCAAACTCACCTCAAATGACCCCAAAACCCCCAAAAATTCCAAATCCAAACCCCCAAAAATTCCTCCCCAAACCCCAAACTCACCCCAAATTACCCAAAACCCCCAAAACCCTCTCCCCAGTCCCAAACTCACCCCAAATGACCCCAAAACCCCCAAAATTCCAAATCCAAACCCCAAAATTCCTCCCCAAACCCCAACTACCCCAAAATCCCTCCCCCAACCCCAAACTCACCCCAAATCCACCCCAAAATTCCTCCCCAAACCCCAAACTCACCCCAAATGACCCCAAAACCCCCAAAATTCCTCCCCAAACCCCAAACTCACCCCAAAAACCCCCAAAATTTCTTTCCTTGACCCCAAATCTCCCCGCAGATGGAGCCCGCCGCCCCCCCGGCCACCCCCGAGCCACTGTCGCTGCTCAAGTCGTACCGGTGGCTCAGTGCCACCAGCGGTGACACCGCGCTGTCCCCCGGCAGCAGGAGGTGGCTGCGCGGCTGGAAGAGATCCTACAGCCACCCCGACAGCGACACGGGCGACAGCGGCGACAGGGGGGGCGACAGGGGGGGTGACAGGGCGGGGGGTGACAGGGGTGTCCCCAAGGCCACCGCGAGGAGGTCGCTGTTCCGGAGAGCTTTTTCCGCGCCGAGCAAGGAGCCGCGGGGACAGGAGGGGACACGGGGGGGACACGAGGGGACACGGGGGGGACACGAGGGGACAAAGCCAGCACAGCTGAGGGGACAGGAGGGGACGCGCGGGGGACAAGAGGGGACAAAGCCACCACCCCTGCAGAGGTACCTGAGGCCAGCGGGGTGGAGGAGGGGACAAGGGGGACAACAAGGGGGACAAGGGGGACAGTGGGGACAAGGGGGACAGTGGGGACAAGGTGACAGCGGCGACGAGGAGGAGCCGAGGGGACAGGAGGTGACAGGTGAGGGGGATGAGGGTTGTGGGGTGATGAGGATTTTGGGGTGTGATGAATTTTGGGATGATAAACTTTAGGATGATGAATTTTTGGGATGACAAATTTTGGATGGGGAGTGATGAAGTTTGGGATGATAAATTTTGGGATGATAACTTTGGGATGACAAATTTTGGGTGGGGGGTGAAGAACTTTGGGATGATAAATTTTGAGATGATGATAAATTTTGGGATAATGAATTTTGGGATGATGAATTTTGGGATGACAAATTTTGGATGGGGAGTGATAAACTTTGGGATGACAAATTTTGGGATGATGAATTTTGGGATGATGAATTTTGGGATGATAACTTTGGGATGATAAATTTTGGGTGGGGGGTGAAGAAATTTGGGATGATAAACTTTGGGATGATGATAAATTTTGGGATGATAAATTTTGGGATGATAAATTTTTGGATTATAAACTTTGGGACAATAAATATTTTGGGATGATAAATTTTTGGGATCATAAATTTTTGGGATGATGATAAATTTTGGGATGATAAACTTTGGGATGATAATTTTGGGATGATGAATTTTGGGATGACGAATTTTGGATGGGGAGTGAAGAACTTTGGGATGATAAATTTTTGGGATGATAACTTTGGGATAACGAATTTTGGGATGATAAATTTTGGGTGGGGAGTGATGAACTTTGGGATGATAAATTTTGGGATGATGAACTTTGGGTTGATAAACTTTGGGATGACGAATTTTTGGGACGATAAATTTTGGGATGACGATGATGATGTCACGATGGGTGTGGGGTGGGGGGGGCTAGCTGTCCCCTCCCCTGCTGTCCCCTCCCCTCTGTGCCACCTCCCCCCGCTGTCCCCTCCCCTCTGTCCCCTCCCTGCTGTCCCCTCCCCGCTGTCCCCATGCCAGGGTGGCACCAGCAGGTGGCCAAACAGGCTCAGGCCACCCACAGGACTGTCCCTGTCATTGTCACCTTGCCACGCCCCCCAGAGTGCCACCCCATGGCCAGCTGTCCCCTGGTGCCACCACAGCCCTGGTGGCATCTCCATGGCCAGCTGTCCCCTGGTGCCACCACAGCCCTGGTGGCATCTCCATGGCCAGCTGTCCCCTGGTGCCACCACAGCCCTGGTGACATCTCCATGGCCAGCTGTCCCCTGGTGCCACCACACCCTCCCTGGCCGGCTGTCCCTGTCACCAGCCCAGGGTGACACTGCTGCCACCCCGTTCTGTGCCCGCAGGTCCCCCCGCGGTGACATCCCCGGTGTCACCGGATGCCACCGTGTGGGACGTGTCGCAGTTCTCGCTGGTCGATGGCCGCCTGGTGCCGCTGGCCGAGGTGAGTGGGGACACTGCGGTGGCACTGGGGACACGGTGGTGTCCCTGGGTGGCACCGGTGACCCTCTGGTGTCCCCTGGGTGGCACTGGTGACACCACGATGTCCCCTGGGTGGCACTGGTGACTCTCTGGTGTCCCCTGGGTGGCACTGATGACCCTGCAGTGTCCCCTGGGTGGCACTGGTGACACCACGATCTCACCTGGGTGGCACTGCAATGTCCCCTGGGTGGCACTGGTGACACTGTGATGCCCCCTGGGTGACACCGGTGACCCTGCAGTGTCCCCTGGGTGGCACTGGTGACACCACGATGTCCCCAGGGCCCCTGGCGGAACAGGACCCGAGCTGGCAGTGCCACCTCCGATGGCACCGCGATGTCACTGGCGGGCAGGAGGGACACTGGTGAGGACATGGGGGTGGCACTGGGGACTTTGGGGACACTGGGGACATTGGGGGTTTGATGACATTGGGGACATTGGGGACATTGGGGGGTTTGGGGACATTAAGGACATTGGGGACACTGGGGACATTGGGGACATTGGGGGACATTGGGGACACTGGGGACATTGGGGACATTGGGGGACATTGGGGACATTGGGGACATTGGGGACACTTGGGGACACTTGGGGACATTGGGGACATTGGGGACACTTGGGGACACGGAGGTCACTCTGTCCCCTCAGACCAGGACGACAGGAGCTCTCAGCACTCCCAGTTCAGCAACGTCAAGGTGAGTCCCAAATGTCACCCAAATGTCCCCTCAGTGCCACCCCTGGAGGTGACACAGATCCATCCCTGTCCCCTCAGTGCCACCCTGGAGGTGACACAGCTGTCCCTGTCCCCTCAGTGCCACCCCTGTCCCCTCAGTGCCACCCCTGGAGGTGACACAGCTGTCCCTGTCACCTCAGTGCCACCCCCGGTGACACAGCTGTCCCTGTCCCCTCAGTGCCACCCCTGGAGGTGACACAGCTGTCCCTGTCCCCTCAGTGCCACCCCTGGAGGAGACACAGCTGTCCCTGTCCCCTCAGTGCCACCCCTGTCCCCTCAGTGCCACCCCTGTCCCCTCAGTGCCACCCCTGGTGACACAGCTGTCCCTGTCCCCTCAGTGCCACCCCTGGTGACACAGCTGTCCCTGTCCCCTCCTCCTGCAGGGTTTGCTCTGGAAGAAGCTCCTGAGGGACAGGAGAGGTCGAAATGCCACCAAGCCCGAGCTGGCAGCAGTGACACCCGACGGTGACAGGTGGGGGGTTGGGGACACTGCTGTCCCCGTTTGGGGTCCGTTTTTGGGGTCCTGGTGACACTGCTGTCCCCGTTTGGGGTCCTGGTGACACTGTGGTGACACTCCGGTGACACTGCTGTCCCCATTTGGGGTCCTGGTGACACTGTGGTGACACTGTGGTGACACTGTGGTGACACTCCTGTCCCTGTTTGGGGTCCTGGTGACACTCCTGTGACACTGTGGTGACACTCCTGTCCCCATTTGGGGTCCTGGTGACACTCCAGTGACACTGCTGTCCTCATTTTGGGTCCTGGTGACACTGTGGTGACACTGCAGTGACACTGCTGTCCCCATTTGGGGTCCCGGTGACACTCCGGTGACACTGCTGTCCCCATTTGGGGTCCTGGTGACACTGTGGTGACACTCTGGTGACACTCCTGTCCCCACTTGGGGTCCAAGTGACGCTATGGTGACACTCCGGTGACAGTGCTGTCCCCACGCAGGGTCCCCGCCTGGGGCTCGCGGGACTCGCTGCTGTCCCCAGGCGAGCTGGATGTCACCGGCGATGACGTCATCGTGCGGCCGGTGCACGGCAGTGTGGTGGGGGGGAGGAGCTGCTTCCAGGTAGGGGGAGGGGCGGGGAGGGGACACCGCGGGGACAGCCGGGGGACACCGCGGGGACAGCCGGGGGACACTAAAAGGACATCCAGACCCCAAAGTGACACCAAAGGGACACCCAGGGGACACTGAGGGACAGCCGGGGGACACCGAGGGACAGCCGGGGGACACCAAAGGGACACCCGGGGGACACTGAGGGACAGCCGGGGGACACCAAAGGGACATCCAGACTCCAAAGTGACACTCAGGGGGCACCAAAGGGACAGTCTGGGGACACTGAGGGACAGCCGGGGGACACTGAGGGACATCCAGGGGACACTAAGGGACACCCAGGGGACACGAAAGGGACATCCAGACCCCAAAGTGACACCAAAGGGACACCAAAGTGACATCCTGGGGACACCAAAGGGACATCCAGACCCCAAACTGACACCCGGGGGACACTAAGGGACACCTGGGGGACACCAAAGGGACAACCAGGGGACCCCAAAGTGACACCCGGGGGACCTTAAGGGACACTCAGGGCACCCCTGACCCCAAAGTGACACCCGGGGGACCCTAAGGGACACTCAGGGGACACTAAGGGACACCCAGGGACACCCCTGACCCCAAAAGGGACACCCAGACCCCACAAAGGACACCCGGGGGACACTAAGGGACACCAGGGGACACCAAGGGACACTCCTGACCTCAAAAGGGACACCCAGGGGACACTAAGGGACACTCAGGGGACACCAAGGGACATCCAGGACACCCAGACCCCAAAAGGGACACCCAGGGGACATTAAAGGGACACCCCAGACCCCACAAAGGGACACCCAGAGCACCCCAGGAGGACCTCCCTGTCCCCTCGGTGTCCCCCTGGTGTCCCCCCGGTGTCACCCCGGTGTCACCCCGCTGTCCCCCGGTGTCCCCAGGTGATCAAGGGTGGCGTCAGTCGCTCCTTCTGCTGCTCCTCGCCGGCCGAGCGAGACCGATGGGTGGAGGAGCTGCGCAGGACAGCGCGGCCGGACAAGGTGGGGACACCTTGGGGACACCCTGGGGACACCCTGGGGACATCCTGGGGACATCTTGGGGACCTTGGGGACACCCTGCCACCACCGGGACGCTCCTGTGCTTGGGGTGGGTGGGGAAACTGAGGCACAAAGCGCCCGGCCTGGACATCCCCAGTGTCACCCATGTCACCTCCTGTCCCTCTGTGTCCTCACCATTGTCCTCTCTTTGTCCCCTCTGTCCCTCCATGTCCTCTCTGTCCCTCCATATTCCCACCACTCCCAGGTGTCCCCTCCTGTCCCTCCATGTCCCCTCCTGTCCCCTCATGTCCCCTCCTGTCCTCTCCATGTCCTCTCATGTCCCCCTGTCCCCACCATGTCCCCCTGTCCCCACCATGTCCCCACCATGTCCCCCTGTCCCCACCATGTCCCCACCATGTCCCCACCATGTCCCCCTGTCCCCACCATGTCCCCACCATGTCCCCATGTCCCCACCATGTCCCCACCATGTCCCCATGTCCCCACCATGTCCCCACCATGTCCCCATGTCCCCACCATGTCCCCACCATGTCACCATGTCCCCACCATGTCCCCACCATGTCCCCATGTCCCCTCAGGACAACATCGAGCGCCTGGAGCTCTCGCTGACCCTCTGGATCTACGAAGGTCGCGACCTCCCGCCACGCCGTCACCTCCGCTGTCACCTCCAGCTGGACGGCGCCACCTTCGCCCTCACCACGGCCAAAGTGTCCGCAGCGGACGGTCAGCTCTTCTGGGGCGAGCTCTTCCACCTGCCCGCCCTGCCCCCCGCCCGCTCACTGACCATCGCCCTGTGCCGCGATGACCACCCGACCTCCCCGCTGGCCGTCGTCACCGTCCCGCTGGCCGAGCTGGCCTTGCGGCCACCGGAGCGCTGGTACCCGCTGTCCGGCGCCGGACACGGCGAGAGGTCGCCGGCCGTGCGGCTGGGCGGGAGGTACCGCGAGGTCAGGGTGCTGCCCATCGTGAGGTACAAGGAGCTGGCCGAGTTTGTCACCTTCCACTACGGCCGGCTGTGCGGCCGGCTGGAAGCGGTCATCGCCGTCCGGCACAAGGAGGAGCTGGCCGGGGCGTTGGTCAGAGTGCTGCAGAGCACCGGCAAGGCCAAGGTGGGACCGACGGGTGGGTGGGGTGGGGTTTGGGGTGGGGTGGGAGGGATGGGATGGGATTTATGGGATAAGATTTATGGGATGGGATGGGATGGGATCAATGGGATCAATGGGATCAATGGGATCAATGGGATGAGATGAGATGAGATGAGATGAGATGAGATGAGATGAGATGAGATCAGATCAGATCAGATCAGATCAATGGGATGGGATCGATGGGATGGGATGGGATCAATGGGATCAATGGGATGGGATGGGATGAGACCAGATCAGATCGATGGGATGGGATGGGATGGGATGGGATGGGATGGGATTTATGGGATAAGATTTATGGGATGGGATCAATGGGATCAATGGGATCAATGGGATCAATGGGATGAGATGAGATCAGATCAGATCAGATCAATGGGATGGGATCGATGGGATGGGATGGGATGGGATTTATGGGATAAAATTGATGGGATGGGATGGGATGGGATTTATGGGATTTATGGGATTTATGGGATTTATGGGATTTATGGGATAAAAATTATGGGATGGGATGGGATGGGATGGGATGGGATTTATGGGATAAAATTTATGGGATGGGATGGTTGGGTTAGGTTGGTTGAGTTGAGTTGGGTTGGGATGGATGAGTTTGATGGGATGGGATGGGATGGGATCAATGGGATGGGATGGATGGTTTGGGTTGGGATGGGG
Organism: Lichenostomus cassidix; assembly: GCF_008360975.1. Classification (NCBI taxonomy): domain Eukaryota; kingdom Metazoa; phylum Chordata; class Aves; order Passeriformes; family Meliphagidae; genus Lichenostomus; species Lichenostomus cassidix. Next base: position 1,337,802 of record NW_028147446.1, read on the forward strand.
ATGGGATGGGATCGATGGGATGGGGTGGGATGGGATTTATGGGATGGGATTTATGGGATGGATGGGATGGGATTGATGGGATGGGATGGGATAAAATTTATGGATAAAATTTATGGGATGGGATGGGATGGATGGGATGATGGGATGGGATGATGGGATAATGGGATGGGATGATGGGATGACGGGATGGGATGGGATGGATGGGATGGGATTGATGGGATAAGATTTATGGGATTTATGGGATGGATGGATTGAATTAGGTTGGGATGGATGAGTTTGATGGGATGGGATGAGTTGGTTTGGGTTGGATGAGTTGGTTTTTGTTTCAGTGTTTCTTAGGGTTTCTTAGGGCTTTTTTAGGGTTTTCTAGCAGCTTTTTTAGAATTTTTCAGGATTTTTTTAGAGTTCTCTAAAGACTTTTTTAGGATTTTTTTAGGCTGCTTTTCGGGCCTTTTTTAGGATGTTTTTAGGACTTTCCTAGGGCTTTTTTAGTAGATTTTAGAGTATTTTTAGGGCTCTTTTAGTACTTTTCAGGGTATTTTTAAGGACTGTAGGTGACAAACCCACCCCAGGTGAGCACCAGGACACCCAGGCTGAGGTGACCTTTCGATGTCCCCCTTGTCACCTCGTGTCCCCACAGTCCTTCCTGATCGACCTGGGCGTGGCCGAGCTTGACCGCTTCGATGACCACGAGGCGCTGATCTTCCGCGAGAACACGGTGGCCACCAAGGCCATCGACGAGTACATGAAGCTGGTGGGGGCAAAGTACCTCCAGGACACGCTGGGTAGGGGACAGGGGACATCCCGGGGGGACATTCTGGGTGGCACCGGGCACTGGGACTGTGGGACATCCTGACCATTCATGGTGGTGACCATGGTGGGGACCACTTGGTCCCATCATGGGCTGTGGGACATCCTGACCATCCATGGTGGTGACCATGTTGGTGACCACTCTGTCCCCTCATGGGTCATGGGACACTCTGACCATCCATGGTGGTGACCACGGTGGGGACCACTTGGTCCCATCATGGGCTGTGGGGCACCCTGACCATCCATGGTGGTGACCATGGTGGGGACCACTTGGTCCCATCATGGGCTGTGGGACATCCCTGACCATCCATGGTTGTGACTACAGTGGTGACCACCGTGTCCCCACATGGGCTGTGGGACACCCCTGACCACTCATGGTGGTGACCACTTGGTCCCATCATGGGCCGTGGGACATCCTGACCATCCATGCTGGTGACCACGTTGGTGACCACTGGGTCCCATCATGGGCTGTGGGGCACCCTGACCATCCATGGTGGTGACCATGTTGGTGACCAGCCAGTCCCCTCATGGGCTGTGGGACACCATGACCATCCATGGTGACATGTTTTGGGTTCCTCGCTGCCATCCCCACCCCGGTGACCTCTGTGTCCCCTGCCGGCTGTCCCTGTCCCCAGGGGAGGTGGTGGCCCAGCTGTGCAGCTCTGAGCAGAGCGCCGAGGTTGACCCCAGCAAGGTGTCGGGGGTGGAGCTGTGCCAGCACCAGGAGCACCTGCGGCAGGTGTGCCAGGAGACCCTGAGGAGCATCACCGACGGCACCGAGTGAGGGACAGCAGGGACAGCGCGGTGGCACTGGGGACAGAGGGGTGGCACTGGGGGAGAGTGGGGTGACACCTGGGGACATTGGGTGGCACTGGGGGACAGTGGGGTGGCACCAGGGGACATCAGGGTGGCACCTGGGGACATCGGGGTGGCACCTGGGGACATCAGGGTGGCACCTGGGGAGATTGGGGTGACACCTGGGGACATCGGGGTGGCACTTGGGGACATCAGGGTGGCACCTGGGGACAGCAGGGTGGCACCTGGGGACATCGGGATGGCACTGGGGGCACCAGGGAGGCACTGGGGACGTCAGGGTGGCACCTGGGGACATTGGGGTGGCACCTGGGGACATCGGGGTGGCACTGGGGGACACCAGGGCCAGGAGGGCCTGGGAGGAGCCTGGACATGAGAGTGGACCTGGAGATGGACGGACCTGGGGACAAGTTTGGGGACAGAGATGGTGGACAGGGATGGGGATGGACATCAGGATGGACCTGAGGACAACCTTGGGGACAGAGATGGACATCAGGATGGACCTGGGGACAACCTTGGGGACAAAGATGGACATCAGGATGGACCTGGGGACAAGTTTGGGGACAGAGATGGACATCAGGAAGGACCTCATGACACATTTGGGGACAGAGATGAGGATGGACATCAGGAAGGACCTGGGGACAACCTTGGGGACAGAGATGGACATCAGGAAAGACCTCATGACAACCTTGGGGACAGAGACAGGGTGGTCACCACCCCAGGGATGACCACAGCCCCACTCAGTCCCACCACCCCTGATGTCACCTCCATGTCCCCAACCCCACCACGTGTCCCGGCGCAGGTCCTTCCCGGCCGAGCTGGCCGCGGTGTTCTCGGCGTGGCGCGAGGAGTGCGCGGCCAGGGGCAAGGTGACCACCGGCCAGCGGCTGGTGTCGGCCTCGCTGTTCCTGCGGTTCCTCTGTCCGGCCATCATGTCCCCAAGCCTCTTCGGCCTGGTGCAGGAGTACCCCGGGGAGGTCACCTCGCGGACGCTGACCTTGGTGGCAAAGGTCATCCAGAACTTGGCCAACTTCACCACGTAGGTCATGGTGGGGTGGGGAGGGGGTGGCTGTGAAAGTGACCGCTGGCCATGGTGGTGACCACTGACCATGGTGGTGACCACTGACCATGATAATGACCACCATGATGGTGACCACTGACCCTGATGATGATCACCATGATGGTGACCACTGACCATGATAATGATCACTGATGTGATGGTGACCACTGACCATGATGATGATCACCATGATGGTGACCACTGACCACAATAGTGACCACTGACCCTGATAATGACCACCATGATGGTGACCACTGGCCATGACAAGGATCACCATGATGGTGACCACTGACCATGATAATGACTACCATGATGGTGACCACTGACCATGATAATGATCACTGTGATGGTGACCACTGACCATGACAATGACCCCCTGACCATGGTGGTGACCCCTGACCATGTCAATGACTTCTGACCATGGTGGTGACCCTTGACCATGACAATGACCCGTTAGCCATGATGATGACCCCTGACCATGACCACCATGATGATGACCACCATGACAATGGCCCTTGACCAAGGCCAGTCACCCCTGACCATGATGATGACCACCATGACAATGACCCCTGACCATGACCACCATGACCACGATGATGACCACCATGACAATGACCATCATGACCACCACGACCATGACCAATGACCACACTACCATGACCACAATGACCACCACAACAATTACTCCTGTCAATGACCACCCTGACAATGACCACCATGATGATGACCACCATGACAATGACCACCACGACAATGACCATCATGATGATGACCACAATGACCACCATGATGATCACTCCCTTCAATGACCACCCTGACAATGACCACCACAATGACCACCACAATGACCACCACGACCATGATGACCACCATGACGATGACCACCACAACAATGACCACCTTGACAATGACCACCACAACAGTGACCACCATGACAATGACCCCTAACCATGACCACCACAACAATGACCACCCTGACAATGACCACCACGATGACCACCACGACCATGATGACCACCACGACCATGACCACCACAACAATGACCACCCTGACAATGACCACCACGATGACCACCACGACCATGATGACCACCACAACCATGACCACCACAACAATGACCACCCTGACAATGACCACCACAACAATGACCACCACAACAATGACCACCCTGCCAACGACCATCACGATGACCACCACGGCCATGATGACCACCAGGTTTGGCGACAAGGAGCCCTACATGACCTTCATGAACGACTTCCTGGAGCACAACTGGGCCACCATGTCCGACTTCCTGCTGGCCGTGGCCACCCCGGACGGCCAGGCCAACATGGCCACCTACGATGGCCACGTGGACCTGGCGCTGGAGCTGGCCACCCTGCACCTGCTGCTCTGTGACATCTTCTCCGGCCTCGACCAGGTGCCACCGCGGCCCCTTTGTCACCTTGGTCACCTTGTCCACCTGGTGTCCCTGTAACGTGACATTGGTGTCCCCAGGGTGTCCCCAGGGTGTCCCCAGGGTGTCCTTAATGTCCCCAAGGTGTCTTTGTTGTTCCCGTGGTGTCCTCGTTGTCCTTAAGACGTCCCCAATGTCCCTGAATGTCCCCAAGGTCCCCAAGGTGTCCCCAAGGTGTCCCCAAGATGTCCCTAAGATGTCCCCAATGTCCCTAAATGTCCCCAAGGTGTCCCTAAGATGTCCCCAATGTCCCCAAAGTGTCCCCAAGGTGCCCCCATAACGTCCCCATGATGTCCCTATAATGTCCCCATTGTCCCTAAATGTCCCCAAGGTGTCCCTAATGTCCCCAAGGTGTCCCCAAGGTATCCCCAAGGTGTCCCCAAGGTGTCCCCAAGATGTCCCCAATGCCCCCAAAGTGTCCCCAAGGTGCCCCCATAACATCCCCATGATGTCCCTATAATGTCCCCATTGTCCCCAAATGTCCCCAAGGTGTCCCCAAGGTGTCCCTAATGTCCCCAAGGTGTCCCCAAGATGTCCCCAATGTCCCCAAAGTGTCCCCAAGGTGCCCCATAACGTCCCTATGATGTCTTTATAATGTCCCCATTGTCCCCTTAATGTCCCCATGGTGTCCCCGTTGTCCCCTTAATGTCTCCATGGTGTCCCTTTAATGTCCTCGTTGTCCCCCTGGTGTCCCCATTGTCCCCATGGTGTCCCTGTTGTCCTGATAATGTCCCCATAACGTCCCCATTGTCCCAATAAGGTCCCCACAATGTCCCCTTAATGTCCCCATGGTGTCCCCATTGTCCCCTTAATGTCCCCTGTTGTCCTCATAATGTCCCTGTTGTTCCCATAATGTCCCAATAACGCCCCCTTAATGTCCCCATTGTCCCCACAATGTCCCCATGGTGTCCCCGTGGTGTCCTCATTGTCCCCATGGTGTCCCCATAATGTCCCCGTTGTCCCCATAATGTCCCCAGGGTGTCCCTGTGGTGTCCTCATTGTCCCCACGGTGTCCCCATAATGTCCCCGTTGTCTCCACAATGTCCCCACAATGTCCCCATGGTGTCCCCAAGGCCACGCAGGAGGACCTGGAGCCACTGCCCACCATCCTGAGGGCCATCAGGGAGGGGACACCTGTCCCTGTGTCCGTCCGGCTCAGCTCCAGCGCTGCCAGGAGGTACCAGGGACATCTGGGGACATCTGGGGACATTTGGGGACACCTGGGGACATCTGGGGACAAGGGGGATGTGGGGAGAAGGAGGACACTGCGGGACATGTGCAGACAAGGGGGACATGAGGGGACAAGGGGGACATTTGGGACGCTTGGGAATATCTCTGGGAGCTGAGTCAGATAACATTAGGATTTGGGGTCTCTGATCCCATTTGGGGTCGGGAGCTGGGTTTGATCCCAACAGGATTTGGGGTCCCCTTGTCCCCACCCCACTGTCCCCATTGTCCCCTTGTCCCCACTGTCCCCACTGTCCCCGTGTCCCCACAGCCCCTTGTCCCCACTGTCCCCTTGTCCCCACTGTTCCCTTGTCCCCACTGTCCCCACTGTCCCCTTGTCCCCACTGTTCCCTTGTCCCCACTGTCCCCACTGTCCCCTTGTCCCCACTGTCCCATTGTCCCCACTGTCCCCACTGTCCCCTTGTCCCCACTGTCCCACTGTCCCCATTGTCCCCACTGTCCCCTCTGTCCCCACTGTCCCCACTGTCCCCACTGTCCCCACTGTCCCCGTGTCCCCGCAGCCCCGCCGAGCCCCCCAAGCCCAGCTTTGTCGCCCCTCGGGAGCTCGGCAAGCACAGCCCTCTGCTCAAGAGCCAATCGCTGACCAGCGTCCGGCGCGGCCGCAGCGGCGACGAGGGGACAGCGGTGACAGTGACAGAGCCATCCCCGGTGTCACCGCCGTCCCCGGTGACAATCGCGGTGACATCCCGGCGACGCCGCAATGTCCAGCGCACTCAGAGCGTGCCGGCGCAGGGCAAGGCGGCCAGGGGGCCGGTGGGGCCGGACGGTGACCGACAGGCGGCCCAGGTGACACCCGAGGTGGCCGTGGGGACAGCGGGGAGCGGGGATGGCCTGGTGAGTGATGGGGGCATTGGGGACATCGGGGACATCGGGGACATTGGGGACATTGGGGACATTGGGGACATCGGGAGGTGGGGGGGGTGTGGAGAGTGACCGGTGACATCAACCCGACGTATGGTGGCATTAATGGGTGTCCTGGGGACATTGAGGGGACATTAATGGGACATTCCCGGTGTCCCCGTGACACTAATGGGTGTCCCGGTGCCATTAAGGGACATTCCCGGGTGTGGTGGTGACATTCCCGGTGTCCCGGTGCCGTTAATGGGACATTAATAGGTGGCTCAGTGACATCAATGGGACATTCCCGGTGTCCCGGTGACACTAAAGAGTGTCCCGGTGCCATTAACGGGACATTAATAGGTGTCCCGGTGACACTAACCCGACTTGTGGTGGCATTAATGGGTGTCCCGGGGACAATAACGGGACTTTAACGGGACATTCCCGGTGTCCCGGTGACACTAAAGAGTGTCCTGGTGCCATTAAGGGACATTAATAGGTGTCCCGGTGACACTAACCCGACTTGCGGTGGCATTAATGGGTGTCCCGGGGACATAACGGGACTTTAACGGGACATTCCCGGTGTCCCGGTGACACTAAAGAGTGTCCTGGTGCCATTAAGGGACATTAATAGGTGTCCCGGTGACACTAGAGGCTGTCCCGGTGTCAATCCCGGTGTCCCGGTGCCACTCCCGGTGTCACTAACGGGCCACTCCCGGGCTATTCCCGGTCCACTCCCCGTGTCCCGGTGCCACTCCCGGTGTCCCGATGCCACTCCCGATGTCCCGATGCCACTCGCGGTGCCACTAACCGGCCACTCCCGGTGTCACCCGCAGCCCCGGGGCAAGCTGCGCCCGTCGGTGTCGCTGCCCCGCAAGCCCGCCGTGCCCTGGCAGCGCCTGGCCGAGGACTCGGTGACACCGGGACAGCTCTACGCGCTGCGGCCGCTCGAGAAGGTAACCCCGGCGGGTGACAGTGCCGGTGTCCCTCCGGTGTCCCTCCGGTGTCCCCCGGATATCCTTCATTGTCCCCTGGATACCTCCCGGTGTCACCTAGACACTCCCCCGGTGTCTCTCCGGTGTCCCCCGGTGACTCTGTCCCAGTGTCCCCAGTCCTCGGTAACTCTGTCCCCAGTGTCCCCAGTGTCCCCAGCCCTCGGTAACCTTGTCCCCAGTGTCCCCAAACCCTGGTAACTCTGTCCTCAGTGTCCCCAGCCCCCGGTGACGCTCTCCCGCTGTCCCCAGTGTCCTCTGCTGTCCCCCGGGTGACACTGTCCCGCTGTCCCTGCTGTGTCCCCCTGTCCCCCCGGTGATGCTGTCCCGCTGTCCCAGTGTCCCCAGCCCCCGATAACCTTGTCCCCAGCGTCCCCAGGGTCCCCAGCCCTCAATAACTGTGTCCCCAGTGTCCCCAAACCCCGGTAACCTTATCCCCAGTGTCCCCAAACCCCGGTAGCCCTGTCCCCAGTGTCCCCAAATCCCAGTAACCCTGTCCCCAGTGTCCCCAAGCCCCGTTGCCCCACGGTAATCCTGTCCCTAGTGTCCCCAAACCCCGGTAACCCTGTCCCAGTGTCCCCAAATCCCGGTAACCGTGTCCCCAGTGTCCCCAAACCCCGGTGACACTGTCCTCAGTGTCCCCAAATCCCGGTAACCCTGTCCGCAGTGTCCCCAAACCCCGGTGACACTGTACCCTCTGTCCCCAGCCCTCAATAACCGTGTCCCCAGTGTCCCCAAACCCCGGTAACTCTGTCCCCAGTGTCCCCAAATCCCGGTGACGCTGTCCTCAGTGTCCCCAGCCCCCGGTGCCCCAGGGTAACCCTGTCCCCAGTGTCCCCAAACCCCGGTGACACTGTCCCCAGTGTCCCCAAACCCCGGTGACACTGTCCTCAGTGTCCCCAAATCCCGGTAACCGTGTCCCCAAACCCCGGTGACACTGTCCCCTCTGTCCCCAGCACGGGCGGCTGCTGGAGGCGCTGCGGGAGGAGCTGGCGGAGCTCCGCGAGCGGCTGGAGCAGGCGGAGGCTCGGGCGGCTCGGAGCGCGGAGCTCCACCGGGAGGAGCTGGCGGAGCTCCGCGAGAGGGAGGCGCGGAACGCGGAGCTCCACCGGGAGGAGCTGGCGGAGCTCCGCGAGCGGCTGGAGCAGGGAAATGCCAGGGCGGCGAACCTGGGGGCAAGGTGGGAGTCTGAAATGGGGGAGAAACCCTAAAAATAGGGGAAAAAAACCCTGAAAATGGGGAAAAAACCCGAAATGTGGGGGGAAAAACCCTAAAAATGAGGGAAAAAACCCCGAAATGTGGGGGGAAAAACCCTATAAATGGGGAAAAAAACCTAAAAAATGGGGGAAAACACCCTAAAAATGGGGTGTGATAAACCTGGGGGCAAGGTGGGAGTCTGAAATGGGGGAAAAACCCTAAAAATAGGGAAAAAACCCTGAAAATGGGGAAAAAACCGAAATGTGGGGTGGAAACCCTACAAATGGGGGAAAAAACAAAAATGTGGGGGGAAAAACCCTAAAAATGGGGTGTGATAAACCTGGGGGCAAGGTGGGAGTCTGAAATGGGGGAAAAAACCCTAAAATGGGGAAAAAAACCCTGAAATGTGAGGGCAAAACTCTAAAAATGGGGGGAAAAACTCCAAAATGTGAGGGGAAAACACCCTAAAAATGGGGAAAAAACCCCAAATGTGGGGGGAAAATCCTAAAAATGGGGAAAAAACCCAAAATGTGGGGGGAAAACCCTAAAAATGGGGTGTGATGAAGGTGGGGTTCAGATGGGAACCTGAAATGGGGGAAAATACCCTAAAAATGGGGGTAAAACCCTAAAAATGGGGTGTGATAAATCTGGGGCCAGTTGGGATCTCAAAATGGGGAGAAAAAACCTTAAAAATGGGGGGAAAACCCCAAAATGGGGAGGGAAAATCCCAAAATGGGGTGTCAAACCCCAATACGGGGTGTGACAAACCTGGGGTGTCACTAAACGGGGAAAACCCGAAATTTGGATGTTCCAAAGGTGTGGATTTCCCAAAGTTTTGGGTGTCCCAGTTTGGAGTCCCAAACCAGTTTGGATGTCCCAGTTTGGGGTCCCAAACCAGTTTGGATGTCCCAGTTGGGATGTCCCAGTTGGGATGTCCCAGTTTGGGGTCCCAAACCAGTTGGGATGTCCCAGTTGGGATGTCCCAGTTTGGATGTCCCAGTTTGGGGTCCCAGTTTGGATGTCCCAAACCAGTTTGGATGTCCCAGTTTGGTGTCCCAAACCAGTTTGGATGTCCCAGTTTGAATGTCCCAGTTTGGATGTCCCAGTTTGGATGTCCCAAACCAGTTGGGATGTCCCAGTTAGGATGTCCCAGTTTGGGGTCCCAGTTTGGTGTCCCAAACCAGTGTGGATGTCCCAGTTTGGATGTCCCAGTTTGGGGTCCCAAACCAGTTTGGATGTCCCAGTTTGGTGTCCCAAACCAGTTAGGATGTCCCAGTTTGGATGTCCCAGTTTGGGGTCCCAAACCAGTTTGGTGTCCCAGTTAGGATGTCCCAGAGCAGTTTGGGGTCCCAGTTTGGGGTCCCAAACCAGTTTGGTGTCCCAGTTTGGATGTCCCAGTTTGGGGTCCCAGTTTGGATGTCCCAAACCAGTTTGGTGTCCCAGTTTGATGTCCCCAAGTGTCACCTCCCCCAGGCTGACGGCGGCTGAAGGAAGTCGGAAGAAGGACCTGGAGAGGCTGAAAACCAACGAGGAGAAGGGCTGGGAACTGGTGAGACTGGGAGGGACTGGGGACACTGGGGACACTGGGGACACTGGGGACACTGGGGACACTGGGGACATGGGGACATTGGGGACATTGGGGATGTTGGGGGACACTGGGGATATTTGAGACATTGGGGATTTTGGGTACATTTGGGGACATTGGGGACAATAGGGGACCTTAGGGACATTGGGGTGACCCAGAGTTAACCCAGAGGGACCTGGAGTTGACCCTGAGGTGACCCAGAGGTGACCCATAGGTGACCCTGAGGTGACCAGGTGACACCCAGGTGACCCTGAGGTGACCCTGAGGTGACACCAGGTGACCCTGAGGTGACCCAGAGGTGACCCAGGTGATCCTGAGGTGACCCAGATGACACTCAGGTGACCCCCAGGTGACACCCAGGTGACACCAGGTGACACAGAGGTGACACCCAGGTGACCCAGAGGTGATCCTGAGGTGACCCAGAGGTGACCCAGATGACACCCAGGTGACCCTGGTGACACCAAATGACCCTCAGGTGACTCTGAGGTGACCCTGAGGTGACCAGATGACCCTGAGGTGACACCCAGGTGACCCCAGGTGACCCTGAGGTGACACTCAGGTGACTCAAGGGACACCAGATGACCCCCAGGTGACACCCAGGTGACACCAGATGACCCCCAGGTGACACCAGGTGACCCAGAGGTGATCCTGAGGTACCCCTGAGGTGACACTCAGGTGACCCAGATGACACCAGATGACACCCAAATGACACCAGATGACCCTCAGGTGACTCTGAGGTGACCAGATGACACTCAGATGCCCCCAGGTGACACGCAGGTGACATCCCTGTGTCCCCAGGCGCGCCGGCTCTCGGCCCTGCAGCAGGAGCTCTCGGAGCTGCGCGGTGCCACCACCCCGCGACACGCCCGCGCTGTCCCCGCCGTGTCGCCAAGGGGGTGGGACCAGCCCGCCGACGACGCGCAGGCCACCAGCGTGTGACTCCGCCTGTCCCCCAGGTGTCGCCGCCGTGTCGCTGTCACCGAGCCGCGCCGGGAATAAACGGTGTTGTCACCGAGGGTGGCGCGTTGTCACCTCTCTGCCGCCAGCGCCACGCCGGGGACATCCCTGGGGACATCCCTGGGGACACCTGGGGACACTTGGGGGGTGGTGACAGGGAGAACAGGGCTGTGGGGACACTTGGGGGGTGGCAGGGCACCCTCGGGTGACACTTTGGGGACAGTGACAGGGCCCAGGGTCACTCAGGTGACACTTTGGGGACACTTTGGGGACAGTGACAGACCCCAGTGTCCCCCAGGTGACACTCTGGGGACAGTGACAGGGCCCAGGGTCACTCAGGTGACACTCAGGTGACACTCAGGTGACACTCTGGGGACAGTGACAGGGCCCAGTGCCCCTCAGGTGACACTCTGGGGACACTTTGGGGACAGTGACAGAGCC
>NW_028147446.1:1349693-1396050 GCF_008360975.1 Lichenostomus cassidix
AAATGGGGGAAAAAAGGCAAAAAAAAGAGGAAAAAAGGGGAAAAAGCAGGAAAAAATGGGAAAAATCAAGTGAAAAAAAGGGGGAAAATGGGGAAAAATGGGGGCAAACCCAGGAAAAAATGGGAAAAAAGGGAAAAAATGGCAAAAAATCAAGGGGAAAAAAGGGGGAAAACCAGGAAAGAAGGGGAAAAACCAGGAAAGAATGGGGAAAAAATGGGGAAAACACAGGAAAAAAGGGGAAAAAACCAAGAAAAACAGGAAAAAATGGGAAAAAATCAAGGGAAAAAAAGGGAAAAGCTGGGGAAAAAAATGGAAAAATGGGGGGAAAAAGGGGAAAAACCAGGAAAAAAGGGGAAAAAATAGAGGAAAAAATAAATGGGGAAAAAAAAGGGGAAAAACCCCAAGAAAAATGGCAAAAAATGGCAAAAAATCAAGGAAAAAAAGGGAAAAAATGGGGATAAAATGGAAAAAAGGGGGAAAAAAGTTGGAAAAAGCAGGAAAAAATGGGAAAAATTAAGGGGGAAAAAAGGGAAAAATGGGGGCAAACCCAGGAAAAAATGGGAAAAGTGGGAAAAAATGGCAAAAAATCAAGGGGAAAAAAAGGGAAAAGCTGGGGAAAAAAACGGAAAAATGGGGGAAAAAGGGGGAAAAACCAGGAAAAAAGGGGAAAAAAGAGAGGAAAAAATAAATGGGGGAAAAAAAAGGGAAAAAACCCCAGGAAAAATGGCAAAAAATGGCAAAAAAATCAAGGAAAAAAAGGGAAAAATGGGGATAAAATGGAAAAAAGGGGGATAAAAGGTGGAAAAAGCAGGAAAAAAGGTGGAAAAAGCAGGAAAAAATGGGAAAAATCAAGGGAAAAAAAGGGAAAGATGGTGAAAAAAAGTGGAAAACCCAGGAAAAAAGGTGGAAAAAGCAGCAAAAATTGGGAATAACCCGTCAGGAACTCACTGAGGTTGAGCGGCCCGTCCTCCTCAGCCCCCCACTGGCCCTTGGGCTCGGCGGGCAGCGGGCTGAGCGCCAGCTTGGCTCCCTTCTCCTCGGCATTTTTGGGAGGAGGCGAGGCGCCCGGCAGAGCCGGCGGCATCTTCTTGAGCACGGGAGAGCCTGGCTGGGAGGAGAGAGCTTTGGAGAAGCCCGGAGGGGATTTGATGGCTTTGTTGATGGAATCTGCAGGTCTCTGATCCTTGAGCAGCAGCAGAGGGCGAGAGCCGGCGGCCGGCTCCTTGGGAGAGGCGGATTTCTTGGCCAGGGCGGGCTGGAGCGAGGAGGAGGAGGAGGAGGAGGAGGAGGAAGGTCCCTCGGGTTTGGCCTTGTGGCGCACCAGCTCGTAGAGCAGGTCGATGGGAGCGCCCGAGCTCTCGGACTCGGCGACGCCCAGCTGGCGCAGGTGGGAGCGGGCGTGGCTCGAGAGCCCCTTGCGCGTCTCGAAGCAGGCGAAGCACACCTCGCACGTCGTCAGGCTGGAGGCTGGGGAAACATGGGAAAAGTGAGCAAAAAACACAGAAAAATGGGAAAAAATTGAGTATCGGGAATGGGAACGTTAACACAGATAAGAGGGTGAGAAGCAAAGTTGATCCAAAGAGATTTGGAACTCGAAGCAGGTGAAGCACACCTCGCACGTCGTCAGGCTGGAGGCTGGGGAAACATGGGAAAAATGGGAATAAAGTGAGAAAAAACGGGAAAAATTTATTATTAGGAACAGCAGAGATAAGTGGGATAAGGAGGTGAGAAGTGGAGTTGATCCAAAGGGATTTGGAACTCGAAGCAGGCGAAGCACACCTCGCACGTCGTCAGGCTGGAGGCTGGGGAAAGGAGGGAAAAATGGGAATAAAGTGAGAAAAAACGGGAAAAATTTATCATCAGGAATGGCAGAGTTAACACAGATAAGAGGGTGAGAAGGAAAGTTGATCCTGAGAGATTTGGAACTCGAAGCAAGCGAAGCACACCTCACACGTCGTCAGGCTGGAGGCTGGGGAAACATGGGAAAAGTGAGGAGAAATTATCAAAACATCAGCAAATAATGGGAAAAAATTGAGTATCAGGAGTGGGAGAATGAGCAGGAATAGAGAGGGTTAAAATTGCATCCCTTGGGATCAAATTCCACTTTCCCCCAATCCTGGTTTGGAACTCAAAGCACACCTCGCATGTCGTCAGGCTGGAGGCTGGGGAAACATGGGAAAAGTGAGCAAAAAACACAGAAAAATTGGAAAAAATTGAGTATCGGGAATGGGAGAAATAGGGGGTGAGAAGAGGAGTTGATCCCAAGGGATTTGGAACTCAAAGCAGGCGAAGCACACCTCGCACGTCGTCAGGCTGGAGGCTGGGGAAAGGAGGGAAAAATGGGAATAAAGTGAGAAAAAACGGGAAAAATTTATCATCAGGAACGGCAGAGTTAAGTGGGATAAGGAGGTGAGAAGCAAAGTTGATCCCGAGGGATCTGGGGCTTGAATTTCTCCCGTGTGCTCAGGCTGGGAGCTGAAAAAATGGGGGAAAATGAGGAAAAAACATGGAGAAATGGGAAAAAATTCGGTGTTAGAATGAGGAGAGATAGGAGGGAAGGTGAGGAGTTGATCCCAAGGGATTTGGAACTCATGGAGTTTGGAACTCAGCTCTGGTTTGGAACTCGAAGCAGGCGATGCACACCTTGAATCTTGTCAAGCTGGGAGCTGGAAAAATGGGGAAAAAAATGGGAAAAAAATGGGAAAAAATGGGAAAAAATGGGAAAAAAATGGGGAAAAAAATGGAAAAAAATGGGAAAAACCAGGAAAAAATAGATGAAATGAGTATCAGAGTGAGGAGGGCTAAAGCAGGAAGCAGGGAGGTGATGCCAAAGGCACTCAGAGCTCTCGGTGGGAGCGGGCATGGCTGGAGAGCCCCTTGTGTGTCTCGAAGCAGGCGAAGCACACCTCGCACGTCATCAGGCTGGAGGCTGGGGAAACATGGGAAAAGTGAGCAAAAAACACAGAAAAATGGGAAAAAATTGAGTATCGGGAATGGGAGAGTTAACACAGATAAGAGGGTGAGAAGGAAAGTTGATCCTGAGAGATTTGGAACTGATAGAGTTTGGAATTCAGCTCTGGTTTGGAACTCGAAGCAGGCGATGCGCACCTTGAATCTGGTCAAGCTGGGAGCTGGAAAAAATGGGAAAAAATGGGAAAAAAATGGGAAAAAACGGGAAAAAATAGATGAAATGAGTATCAGAGTGAGGAGGGCTAAAGCAGGAAGCAGGGAGGTGATGCCAAAGGCACTCAGAGCTCTCGGTTCTGAGCTGGCACAGGTGGGAGCTGGCATGGCTGGAGAGCCCCTTGTGGGTGTGAAACAGGCAAAGCACACCTCACACGTCGTCAGGCTGGAGGCTGGGATGGGGAAAAACAGGAAAAATTATCAAAAAACATGGAAAAATGGCAAAAAACCATGGAAGAATGGGAAAGAATTGAGTATCGGGAGTGGGAGAATGAGCAGGAATAGAGAGGGTTAAAATTGCATCCCTTGGGATCAAATTCCACTTTCCCCCAATCCTGGTTTGGAACTCGAAGCACACCTTGCAGGTGGTCAGGCTGGAGGCTGGGGAAACATGGGAAAAGTGAGCAAAAAACACAGAAAAATTGGAAAAAATTGAGTATCGGGAATGGGAGAAATAGGGGGTGAGAAGAGGAGTTGATCCCAAGGGATTTGGAACTCGAAGCAGGCGAAGCACATCTCGCACGTCGTCAGGCTGGAGGCTGGGGAAAGGAGGGAAAAATGGGAATAAAGTGAGAAAAAACGGGAAAAAATTATCATCGGGAATGGCAAAGTTAAGTGGGATAAGGTAAGAAACAAAGTTGATCCCGAGAGATTTGGAACTCGAAGCAGGCGAAGCACACCTCGCACGTCGTCAGGCTGGAGGCTGGGGAAAGGAGGGAAAAATGGGAATAAAGTGAGAAAAAACGGGAAAAATTTATTATTAGGAACAGCAGAGATAAGTGGGATAAGGAGGTGAGAAGTGGAGTTGATCCAAAGGGATTTGGAACTCGAAGCAGGCGAAGCACACCTCGCACGTCGTCAGGCTGGAGGCTGGGAAAAGGAGGGAAAAATGGGAATAAAGTGAGAAAAAACGGGAAAAAATTATCATCAGGAATGGCAAAGTTAACACAGATAAGAGGGTGAGAAGGAAAGTTGATCCCGAGAGATTTGGAACTCGAAGCAGGCGAAGCACACCTGGCAGGTGGTCAGGCTGGAGGCTGGGGAAACATGGGAAAAGTGAGCAAAAAACACAGAAAAATTGGAAAAAATTGAGTATCGGGAGTGAGAGAGTTAAGAGAGATGAGGAGGTGAGAAACAAAGTTGATCCTGAGAGATTTGGAACTCGAAGCAGGCGAAGCACACCTTGCAGGTCGTCAGGCTGGAGGCTGGGGAAAGGAGGGAAAAGTGAGCAAAAAACACAGAAAAATGGGAAAAAATTGAGTATCGGGAATGGGAGAGTTAACACAGATAAGAGGGTGAGAAGGAAAGTTGATCCTGAGAGATTTGGAACTGATAGAGTTTGGAATTCAGCTCTGGTTTGGAACTCGAAGCAGGCGATGCGCACCTTGAATCTGGTCAAGCTGGGAGCTGGAAAAATGGGGAAAAAATGGGAAAAAATGGGAAAAAAATGGGAAAAAACGGGAAAAATAGATGAAATGAGTATCAGAGTGAGGAGGGCTAAAGCAGGAAGCAGGGAGGTGATGCCAAAGGCACTCAGAGCTCTCGGTTCTGAGCTGGCACAGGTGGGAGCTGGCATGGCCCCTTGTGGGTGTGAAACAGGCAAAGCACACCTCACACGTCGTCAGGCTGGAGGCTGGGATGGGGAAAAACAGGAAAAATTATCAAAAAACATGGAAAAATGGCAAAAAACCATGGAAGAATGGGAAAGAATTGAGTATCGGGAGTGGGAGAATGAGCAGGAATAGAGAGGGTTAAAATTGCATCCCTTGGGATCAAATTCCACTTTCCCCCAATCCTGGTTTGGAACTCGAAGCACACCTTGCAGGTGGTCAGGCTGGAGGCTGGGGAAACATGGGAAAAGTGAGCAAAAAACACAGAAAAATTGGAAAAAATTGAGTATCGGGAGTGGGAGAAATAGGGGGTGAGAAGAGGAGTTGATCCCAAGAGATTTGGAACTCGAAGCAGGCGAAGCACATCTCGCAGGTGGTCAGGCTGGAGGCTGAAACAGGGAAAAATGGGGAAAAAGTGAGGAAAAAGTGACAAAAAACAGGAAAAACTTATCATCAGGAACGGCAGAGTTAAGTGGGATAAAGAGGTGAATAAGAGAGTTGATCCCGAGGGGTTTGGAACTTATCCAGTCCCGAATGGATCCAGGCTGGGATGGGGAAAAATGGGAAAAGTGAGCAAAAAACATGGAAAAATGGGAAAAAACCATGGAAAAATGGGAAAGAATTGAATATCGGGAATGGCAGAGTTAAGTGGGATAAGAGGGTGAGAAGCAGAGTTGATCCCAAGGGGTTTGGGGTTTGCACTCCTCACACGTGGTCAGGCTGGGAGCTGAGAAAAGTATGGAAAAGTGAGGAAAAAGTGAGCAAAAAATGAGAAAAAACGGGAAAAATTTATCATTAGGAACGGCAGAGTTAAGTGGGATAAGGAGGTGAGAAGAGGAGTTGATCCCAAGGGATTTGGAACTCGAAGCAGGCGAAGCACACCTTGAATTTGGTCAGGCTGGAGGCTGGGGAAAGCAGGGAAAATGAGGAAAAAATGAGAAAAAACGGGAAAAAATTATCATCAGGAATGGTAGAGGTAAGAGAGATAAGGAGGTGAGAAGCAAAGTTGATCCCAAACTCAAAATTCCTGCAAAAAACCTGGAAAATCCTGCGAAAATCCCACAAAATCCTGAAAGATCCCCACAATCCCACCTTTGGGCTTGTGGGGTTTGGCAAAAATCCCCCAAAAATCCCCAATAAGTCATGAAAAAATCCTGTAAAATCCCCCAAAAAATCCAGGGGAAAAAAAAATTCCCAAAAAATCCAGGAAAATCCTGGAAAAATCCCCCCAAAAATCCCCACAAAATCCCCGAAAAATCCCCAAAAAATCCCCCAAAATCCCACAAAAATCCCACAAAATTCCTGAAAAATCCCCAAAAATCCCCCACAAAATCCCTGAAAATCCCCAAAATCCCTAAAATCCCAAAATCCCAAAATATCCTGCAAAATCCCCAAAAAATCCCCCAAAAATCCCAAAAAAATCCCCAAAAATCCCCCAAAAAACATGAAAAATCCTGCAAAAATCCCAGAAAATCCCGCAAAATCCAAAAAAAATCCCTCAAAAATCCCAAAAAAATCCCGAAAATCCCCTAAAAATCCCCCAAAAAACATGAAAAATCCTGTAAAAATCCCAGAAAATCCCCAAAAAATCCCCAAAAATCCCCCAAAAAACATGAAAAATCCTGTAAAAATCCCAGAAAATCCCGCAAAATCCCCAAATTTCCCACCTTTTTGCTCGTGGGGTTCAGCTTTGCGCTCCGGGGAGAGCTTTGCTCCGATCCTGGCTGCTGCCTGCTGCTGCTGCTGCTGCTCCAGGGGGAGATTCCCCAGCGGGTTTTTGGGGATGGAGGGAGGAGATCCAACCTCCATGGCCAGCAGAGCCTCCTCGGGGGGAGCCACCACTGCGGGGAGAAATTTGGGTGATTTGGGTTTTTTTTGGGGATTTTGGGGTGATTTGGGGGATTTTGGTGGAATTTTGGGATGTTCAGAGGGGAAAAAATGGGATTTTTCCACAGGGATTTGGGGTTTTTCAGGGGAATTTTGGGGTTTTTTTGGGGAATTTTTTTTTTTAATTTTGGGGGTTTTGGGGGGTTTTTTGGGGGGTTTTCAAGGAATTTGGGTTTTTTTGGGGAATTTAGGGTTTTTCCGGGGAATTTTGGGGTTTTGGGGGAATTTTGGGGATTTTTGGGGATGGAGGGAGGAGATCCAACCTCCATGGCAAGCAGAGCCTCGTCGGGGGGAGCCACCACTGTGGGGAGAAATTTGGGGTGATTTTGGGGGGATTTTGGGGTTTTTTGGGAGCAAATTTGGGGTTTTTCAGAGAAAGTTTGGTGTTTTTCGTGGGAATTTTGCAGTTTTTTGGGGGAATTTGGGGTTTTTGGGGGATTTTGGGGTTTTTGGGGGATTTTGGGTTTTTTTTCGGGGATTTTGAAGTTTTTCTGGGGATTTTGGAGTTTTGGGGGGAATTCTGGGTTTTTTCAGGGGAATTTTGAGGTTTTTGGGTGAATTTTGGGGGTTTTTGGGGATGGAGGGAGGAGATCCAACCTCCATGGCCAGCAGAGCCTCCTCAGGGGGAGCCACCACTGCGGGGAGAAATTTGGGTGATTTTGGGGGTTTTTTGGGGAAAATTTGGGGTTTTTCAGGGGAATTTGGGGGATTTTTGGGGTTTTTCAGATGTTCTGAGGGGAAAAAAATGGGATTTTTCCAGGGGAATGTGGGATTTTGGGAGAGGAATTCGGGGTTTTCTGGGGTTTTTCGGAGAATTTTGGGGGAATTCTGGGTTTTTTCAGGGGGAATTTGGGGTTTTTGGGGGGAATTTGGGGTTTTTCGGTGGGAATTTTTTGAATTTTGGGGTTTTGGGGAGTTTTGGGGGTTTTCAAAAGGAATTCTGGGTTTTTTGGGGAATTTTGGGGATTTTTGGGGACGGAGGGAGGAGATCCAACCTCCATGGCCAGCAGAGCCTCCTCGGGGGGAGCCACCACTGTGGGGAGAAATTTGGGTGATTTTGGGGGTTTTTTGGGGAAAATTTGGGGTTTTTCAGGGGAATTTGGGGGATTTTTGGGGTTTTTCGGATGTTCTGAGGGGAAAAAAATGGGATTTTTCCAGGGGAATGTGGGATTTTCGGAGAGGAATTCGGGGTTTTCTGGGGTTTTTCGGAGAATTTTGGGGGAATTCTGGGTTTTTTCAGAGGGAATTTGGGGTTTTTGGGGTGAATTTTGGGGATTTTTGGGGATGGAGGGAGGAGATCCAACCTCCATGGCAACCAGAGCCTCCTCGGGGGGAGCCACCACTGTGGGGAGAAATTTGGGGTGATTTTGGGTTTTGTTGGGGGGAATTGGGTGGTTTTTGGGGTTTTTCAGAGAAAATTTGGGGTTTTTCGGGGGAATATTGCAGCTTTTTGGGAGAATTTTGGGGTTTTTCAGGTGAAATTTGGGGTTTTTTCAGGGAATTTTGGAGTTTTGGGGGAATTTTGGGGCTTTTTGGGGGGATTTTGGGATGTTCTGAGGGGAAAAAATGGGATTTTTCCAGAAGGATTGGGGATTTTCTGAGGGTATTTGGGATTTTTCAGGGAAAATTTGGGGTTTTTGGGGGATTTTTGGGGATGGAGGGAGGAGATCCAACCTCCATGGCCAGCAGAGCCTCCTCGGGGGGAGCCACCACTGCGGGGAGAAATTTGGGTGATTTGGGTTTTTTTGGGGGAAATTTTGGGTTTTTGGGATGTTCTGAGGGGAAAAAATGGGATTTTTCCAGAGGGATTTGGGGTTTTTTGGGGGAAATTTGGGGGTTTGGGGATTTTCTGAGGGGGAAAAAATGGGATTTTTCCAGAGGGATTTGGGATTTTC
The DNA here is from genome assembly GCF_008360975.1 of Lichenostomus cassidix. Lineage (NCBI taxonomy): Eukaryota > Metazoa > Chordata > Aves > Passeriformes > Meliphagidae > Lichenostomus > Lichenostomus cassidix. Next base: position 1,358,269 of record NW_028147446.1, read on the forward strand.
CAAGGGAATTTGGGATTTTCCGAGGGAGCAAAGCTGCTCCAGGAGGACTTTGGGGACAAGGACAGGGACAGGTCCCAACAGGGAGGTGACAGGGACAGGGCAAGGTCCCTAACAGGGAGCTGACATCCAGAGGTGACATCTGCCAGCAGGGGACAGGGACAGGTCCCTAACGGGGAGGTGACATCCAGAGGTGACATCCAGAGGTGACATCTGCCAGCAGGAGACAGGGACAGGTCCCTAAAGGGAGGGGACATTGAGAGGTGACATCGAGAGGTGACATCTGCCAGCAGGGGATGGGGACAGCACCAGGTCCCTAAAGGGGAGGTGACATTGAGAGGTGACATCTGCCAGCAGGGGACAGAGGTGGTGGCAGCTCCTGAAAGGGGACAGGGACAGGAACAGGTCCCTAAAGGGAGGGGACAGAGGTGGTGGCATCTCCCTGTGGGGAGGGGACAGGACAGGGACAGGTCCCTAAAGGGGAGGTGACACCGAGAGGTGACATCTGCCAGCAGGGAACAGGGACAGGTCCCTAAAGGGGAGGTGACAGGGCTGGTGGCATCTCCTGGCAGGGAGGGGACAGGGACAGCTCCAGGTCCCTAAGGAGGAGGTGACAGGGGTGGTGACATCTGCCAGCAGGGGACAGAGGTGGTGGCAGGTCCCTAAAGGGGACAGGGACAAGGACAGGTCCCTAAAGAGGAGGTGACAGTGCCAGGTCCCTAAAAGGGAGGTGACATCGAGAGGTGACATCTGCCAGCAGGGGACAGCTCCAGGTCCCTAAAGGGGAGGTGACAAGGGAGGTGACATCTACCAGCAGGGGACAGAGGTGGTGGCATCTCCCTGCTGGGAGGGGACAGGGACAGGAACAGGTCCCTAAAGGGGAGGTGATAGGGGTGGTGGCATCTGCCAGCAGGGAAGGGACAGGAACAGGTCCCTAAAGGGGAGGTGACATCTACCAGCAGGGGACAGAGGTGGTGGCAGGTCCCTAAAGGGGACAGGGACAGCACCAGGTCCCTAAAGGGGACAGGGACAGCACCAGGTCCCTAAAGGGGACAGGGCCAGGTCCCTAAAGGGAGGTGACAGGGGTGGTGGCATCTCCCTGCAGGGAGGTGACAAGGACAGATCCCTTAAGGGGACAGGGACAAGGGTGGTGGCATCTCCCTGCACAGAGGTGACAGATCCTGGGACAGGGACAGGTCCTGGCAGGGAGGTGACAGAGGTGGTGACAGGTCCCTAAAGGGGACAGGGACAGGTGGTGGCAGAGAGGGGACAGGGGTGGTGGCATCTCCTGGCAGGGAGGTGACAGGGACAGGACAAGGTGCTGGCAGGGAGGGGACAGGGCTGGTGGCATCTCCCTGTGAGGAGGGGACAGGGACAGGGACAGGGACAGGGACAGGGCTGGTGGCATCTCCTGGCACAGAGGGGACAGGGACAGGTCCCTAAAGGGGACAGGGACAGGTGGTGGCAGGGAGGTGACAGGGCTGGTGGCATCTCCCTGCAGGGAGGTGACAGGGACAGGCCAAGGTGCTGGCAGCAGGGACAGGCAGAGCCCTGCAGGGGAGGGGACAGCAGAAGGTGACAGGAGGGACAGGAGAAGGGACAGGAGAAGGTGACAGGGAAAGGGACAGAAGGTGACAGGAGAAGGTGACAGGAGAAGGTGACAGGAGAAGGTGACAGGAGAAGGTGACAGGAGAAGGGACAGGAGAAGGTGACAGGAGAAGGGACAGGAGAAGGGACAGGAGGAGGTGACAGGAGAAGGTGACAGGAGAAGGGACAGAGAAAGGGACAGGAGAAGGGACAGGAGAAGGTGACAGGAGAAGGGACAGGGAAAGGTGACAGGAGGAGGTGACAGGGAAAGGGACAGGAGGAGGTGACAGGAGAAAGTGACAAAAGGGACAGCGACAGGCTGGGGACATCCCCGGGATGGAGAGACCGGGAGGGAAGAATTGGGATGGAGAAATTGGGATGGAAAGAACCGGGAGGGAGAAACCGGGAGCTCCTCGGGGAACCGAGCTGGGAAGAACCGGGCTGGGAAGAACCGGGCTGGGAAGAACCGGAATGGGAAGAACCGGGCTGGCCAAAGCGGGAATCCCCCGGGGCACCGCGCTGGAGGCAACGATCATTTCCCGGGCTGGAAGCACCGGGAGCCGCCCAGAGCCCCGGGAGAACGGGCTGGGAGCGCCGGGAACGGCCTGGTAAGCAGCCCTGAGCATCCCCGGTAAGGAGGAGCATCCCCGGTAAGCAGGCCCCGGTACATCCCCGGTAAGGAGGCCCTGGTACATCCCCGGTAAGGAGCCACTGAGCACCCCCGGTAAGAGGCACGGAGCACTCCCGGTAAGCAGGAGCATCGCCGGTAAGAGGCCCCGGGCATTGCCGGTAAGAAGCCCGGAGCATCCCCGGTACGGAGTAGCATCCCCGGTAAGCAGGAGCATCCCCGGTAAGAGGCACCGAGCATCCCCGGTAAGAGGCACCGAGCATCCCCGGTAAGAGGCCCGGAGCAGCCCTGGTAAGGAGGAGCACCCCCGGTACGGCGGCCCGGAGCATCCCCGGTGAGCAGGCCCCGGTACATCCCCGGTAAGGAGCCCCGGTACATCCCCGGTAAGCAGGAGCACCCCCGGTACGAGGCCCGGAGCACCCCCGGTAAGGAGGAGCACTCCCGGTCCGAGGCCCGGAGCACTGCCAGTACGAGGCCCGGAGCATTGCCGGTCGCAGGCCCGGAGCAGTGCCGGTCGCAGCCCCGCCGCCGCCGCTCGGGCCTCCCGCGGGGACAAAGCGGAGCGGCGCTCGGGACAAAGGAGGGCGGCGGCTCGGGGCTCTCCGCCTCCCCGCGGCGCCCGGCGCTGGCTCCCCGCCGCTCCCGGGGCTGGGCGGCGTTGCGGCCCGGTGCCGGCAGGGCTCGGTGTGAGGGGAACGGCAGGCCGGGAGGGGAGCGGCGGGCGCGGCGGGGAGGGCCGCGGGCTCGGCGGGGAGCGGCGGGCGGGCGGGGAGGAGCGCTCACCCGGCTCCGGGGCGGCGGGGGGCTCGGGCTCGCCGTCGGCGCCGCGGTCGCGGTCGCGGGGCCTCGGGGCGGCGGCGGCTTTGGTGAGTTTGGGCGGCGGCGGCGCGGCGGGGGAGGCCGCGGTGGAGGCCGCCATGTTGGAGCCGAGCACGCGGGGAGCCCGCCAGGGCGGCGCGGGGAGCGCCGAGACACCGAGCGGGCCAGGGGAGAGAGGGCGAGCGCCGAGTGGGGATGGGGGATTGGGGGGAGGAATTGGGAAATAATGGGAAATAAATGGGAAAATGGGGAAAAATGGAAAAATGGGAAAATGGGGAAAATATGGGAGAAATGGGGAAAATGGGGAAAAATGGGGAAATGGGGAAATAAAGGGGAAATAAAGGGGAAAATGGGAAATAAAGGGGGAAATGGGGAAAATTAGGAAAAAGGGGAGAATTGGGGGAAATGGGAAAAATTAGGGAAATGGGGAAATAATGGGAAAATGGGGAAATGGAGAAATGGGAAAATGGGAAAAATGGGGAAAATGGGGAATAAATGGGGAAATGGGGGGAAATGAGGGAAAATAGGAAAATAAATGGAAAAATGGGAAAATGGGGAAATAAAGGGGAAATGGGGAAATGGGAAAAATAGGGAAATAAAGGAGAAAATGGGGAAATTGGGGAAATGGGGAAATGGGAAAAAAAGGGGAAAAAGAGGGAAAAATGGGGAAAAGTGGAGAAAATGAGGAAAATGGGGAAATAAAGGGGAAATGAGGGAAAGAGGGGGAAATGAGGAAAATGGGGAAATGAGGAAAAAAGGTGGAAAAAGGGGAGAAGAGCGGGAAGAGTGAGGAATTTGGGGATGGAAACTGGGGAATAGTGGGAATTGGGAATTCCCTGGATTTCTTTAAACCCCAAATCCCTAAAATCCCCTTAAAATTCCCTTAAAATCCCCTTAAAATTCCATTAAAATCCCCTTAAAATTCCATTAAAATCCCCTTAAAATTCCATTAAAATCCCCTTAAAATTCCCTTAAAATTCCATAAAAACTCCCTAACAATTCCATTAAATCCCCTTAAATTCCCCCAAATACCCTTTAATTCTGTTCCCTTAAAATCCCTAAAATTCCCCTAAATTCCCCTCAATTCCCTAAATTCCCTCAAATCCCCTTGAATTCCATTCCCTAAAATCCCTGAAATTCCCTGAAATTCCCTCAAATCTCCCCAAATTTCCCCCAAATTCCCCTCAAATCCCCCAAATTTCCCAAATCCAGGGGGAATTTGAATCCCCAAAAAAGCTCCAGGAAAAAAGGAATAAATCCCAAAAATCCAATTCTGATCCCAGAGTTTGCACAGGGAGGGAAATTTGGGGAAAAATGGGATTTTCCGGGAAAAAATGGGATTTTTTGGGTTGAATTGGAGGAATTTGGGATTTCCTGGGTGGGAAAATGATGGAGTTGGGAGGAAATGTTCTCCCTGAGGTGGCAAAGATCCCAAATTTCTCCCAAATTTTACTGAATTTCCCACAAATTTCTTCCAAATTTCCCACAAATTTCTTCCAAATTTCTCCCAAATTTCTCCCAATTTCCCCCAAATTTCCCCCGAATTTCTTCCCAATTTCTCCCAATTTCTCCCAAATTTCTCTCAATTTCCCCCAAATTTCCCCCAAATTTCTCTCAAACTTCTCCCAGTTTCTGCATCCCAAATTCTCTTGATTTCTCCCAATTCCTCTCAAATTTCTTCCAAATTTCTTCCAAATTTCTCATCATTTCCTCCAAATTTCTCCCACATTTCTCCCAATGTCTCACACATTTCTCCCAAATTTCTCTCAATTTCTCCTTAATTTCTCTCAAATGTCTTCCAAATTTCTCCTAAATTTCCCCCAAAATTCTCCTAAATTCCCCCAAATTTCTCCAAATTTCCCCCAAATTTCTCCCAATTTCCACATCCCAAATTCCTCCCAATTCCCCCAAATTTCTTTCAAATATCTTACAAATTTCTCCCACATTTCTCCCAATTTCTCAGACATTTCTCCCAAATTTCTCTCAATTTCTCCCAAATTTCTCTCAATTTCTCCCAAATTTCTCTCAATTTCTCCACAAATTCCTCCCAATTTCCCCCAAATTTCTTTCAAACTTCTTCCAAATTTCTCCCAAATTCCTCCCCAAACCCCAAACTCCCCACTCCCTCACTCACCATCCCCATAGCTCTGCAGCCCCTCCTCTCCCCAGGCCGCGGGGAACGTCGCCCCGGCTGATCCTCCAGCGTTCCTCAGCCTAATTTCTCTTCATTTCCTCCAAATTTCCCCCAAATTTCTCCCAAATTTCTCTCAATTTCCCCCAAATTTCTCTCAATTCCTCCAAAACTTCTCCCAATTTCCACATCCCAAATTCCTCCCAATTCCTCCAAATTTCTTTCAAATTTCTCCCAAATTTCTCCCAATTTCTCCCAAACTTTTTCCAAATTTCTCCCAATTTCCTCCCAAATTTCTCTTAATTTGTCACAACTTTCTCTCAATTTCTCCCAAATTCCCCCCAAATTCCTCCCAATTTCCCCCAAATTCTTCCCAATTTCTGCATCCCAAATTTCTCTCAATTTCTCCCAAATTGCTCAAAATTTCTTCAAATTTCCCCCCAAATTCCCCCAAATTTCCCCAAAACCTCCCAAACTCTTCCCCAACCCCACCACACCTCCCCTCACCCAAACCCCCCAAAATCCCCTCCCTCACTCACCATCCCCATAGCTCTGCAGCCCCTCCTCTCCCCATGCTGCGGGGAACGCCGCCCCGGCCGCTCCTCCAGCCTTCCTCATCCCCAACAGCCCCTGGCTCTCCCTGTCCTCGGCCAGCGCGGCGCGGAGCAGCTCGGGGTGCTGCGGGCAGTTGGCCAGCAGCTCCTTGAGGATGTGGATGGGGCTGATGGTCAGCTCCCAGTTGGTGATGCCGAAGTCGCGCAGGTGGGCGCGGGCGTGGCTGGAGAGACCGGCGCGGGTGTCGAACCCGGCGCCGCAGAACTCGCAGCGCATCAGGCTGAACGTGCTGGGGTCGAAGTTGGCCACTGGGAAAGGAGAGAGTACAAAAATTGATTAAATTCCAGGGAAAAAATAAGAAAATCCAGCAAAAACCCCATCAAAATCTACCAAAATTCCATCAAAAAACATCCAAATTCAGCCCATCAGGCTGAACGTGCTGGGGTCGAAGTTGGCCACTGCAGGGGGAGAGGGTACAAAAATTGATTAAATTCCAGGGAAAAAATAACAAATTCCAGCAAAAACCCCATCGAAATCTATCAAAACCCCATCAAAATCCATGAGAAAACACCAAAACTACATCCAAATCTAGCAAAATCCCATCAAAATCCATCCCATCAGGCTGAACATGCTGGGGTCGAAGTTGGCCACTGGGAGGGGAAAAGGGTGAGAGATGGAATCAGAATCCAGGAAAAAAATAACAAAATCCTGCAAAAACCCCATCAAAATCCATGAAGAAACACCAAAAATCCATCAAAACCCATCAAAACCTCATCAAAACCTCATCAAAATCCATCAAAACCCATCAAAACCTCATCAAAATCCACCAAAACCTCATCAAAAACCATCAAAATCTACCAAAACCCCATCCAAATCCCATAAAAACCATCAAAACTCATCCCATCAGGCTGAACGTGCTGGGGTCAAAGTTGGCCACTGGGAGGGGAAAAGGGTACAAAAATTGATTAAAAAACAGGAAAAACCCCATCAAAATCCAGCAAAAAACACCAAAAATCCATCAAAACCCCATCAAAACCTCATCATACCCATCAAAATCCATCAAAACCTCATCAAAAACCATCAAAACCCCATCAAAACCATCCAAATTCATCCCATCAGGCTGAACGTGCTGGGGTCGAAGTTGGCCACTGGGAAAGGAGAGAGTACAAAAATTCATTAAATTCCAGGGAAAAAATAAGAAAATCCAGCAAAAACCCCATCAAAATCTACCAAAATTCCATCAAAAAACATGCAAATTCAGCCCATCAGGCTGAATGTGCTGGGGTCGAAGTTGGCCACTGCAGGGGGAGAGGGTACAAAAATTGATTAAATTGCAGGGAAAAAATAACAAATTCCAGCAAAAACCCCATCGAAATCTATCAAAACCCCATCAAAATCCATGAGAAAACACCAAAACTACATCCAAATCTAGCAAAATCCCATCAAAATCCATCCCATCAGGCTGAACATGCTGGGGTCAAAGTTGGCCACTGGGAGGGGAAAAGGGTGAGAGATGGAATCAGAATCCAGGAAAAAAATAACAAAATCCAGCAAAAACCCGATCTAAATCCATGAAAAAACACCAAAAACCTCATCAAAACTTCATCAAAACCTCATCAAAAACCAGCAAAACCTCATCAAAACCCACCAAAACCTCATCAAAATCCATCAAAACCTCATCAAAACCTCATCAAAACCTCATCAAAACCTCATCAAAACCATCAAAACCTCATCAAAACCCATCAAAACCCCATAAAAACCATCAAAACTCATCCCATCAGGCTGAACGTGCTGGGGTCGAAGTTGGCAACTGGGAAGGGAGAGGGTAGAAAAAATTCATTAAATTCCACCAAAAACCCCATCAAAATCTATCAAAACCCCATCAAAATCCATGAAAAAACACCGAAACTACATCAAAACCCATCAAAACCTCATCAAAAACCATAGAAACTTCATCAAAACCCCATCAAAACCTCATCAAAACCTCATCAAAACCTCATCAAAACCCCATAAAAACCATCCAAATTCATCCCATCAGGCTGAACATGCTGGGGTCAAAGTTGGCCACTGGGAGGGGAAAAGGGTGAGAGATGGTACAAAAATTCATTAAAAAACAGAAAAAAATAACAGATTTGAGCAAAAACCCCATCAAAATCCATTAAAAAACACCAAAAACCATCCCCAGATGTTCCTCAAAAACAACCAAGAACCAATCCCAGATGTTCCCCAGACGTTCCCCAAAAACCACCTCCAGACGTTCCTCAAAAATTCAACACCATCAGGAGCCAATCCCAGATGTTCCTCAAAAACCAATCCCAGATGTTCCCCAAAAACACCACCAGGAACTAATCCCAGATGTTCTCCAAAAACTCAACAGCACCAGAAACCAATCCCAGATGTTCCCCAGACGTTCCCCAAAAACCACCTCCAGACGTTTCTCAAAAATTCAACACCACCAGGAACCAATCCCAGATGTTCCTCAAGACCCAATCCCAGATATTCCCCAAAAACCACCTCCAGATGTTCCCCAAAAACCCACCCAGACCCAACCCAACCCAACCCAACCCAACCCAACCCCTCACCTTTCTTCTTCTTCTTCTGGAAGGAGAACTTCTGCTCGATGGCCTTGACCTCCTCGGCGGAGATGAAGTGCCGCACGTTGTAGCTGACGCCGACGCGGTTGAGGTGACCTCGCACGTGATTGGCCAGCCCGATGCCGTTGTGGAAGCGGTCGGGGCAATAGGGACATTTGCGCTCCTCGTTCTTCAACATGGCCGACTCGGAGTCCAGGAGGTCATCGAGCTCCAGGGGATCTTCCAAAGGAGCGTCCAGCAGGAGGACATCCAATGGGAGAGGATCTTCCAGAAGGAACTCTCGGTGAGGTGGAGGTGGAGGAGGTGGAGGTTGGAGGAGCTTCTTCTTGTAGATCTTCCCTCGTGGTCTCTTGGTGGATTTGGTTGTCATCTCCTCCAGGAGGACCACGGGGACCATCATCCTCAGCTGGTGCTGCTGCTCCTCCGAGGTCACCTCAGTGGCCTTCAGGGTGCTCCTGAAGGTCCTCTTGAGGTCCAACGCGGCCTGAGGGACCACGACGGGCTTGGCGGCGCATTTGGTGGCCACCTGGGCGGTTCTGGTGGCCAAATCAATGTCCATCTCCTCCTCCTCGGCCACCCAGTGGTCGCCGTCGCCTTCCAGATGTTGGGCACTCGCTCTCCTCTTCAGCTGCTGCAACGCCAGCTGGGAATACGCTTTGGGCGAGGGAAATCCGGCAATTCCCAGATTTTTGGGATACGGCGCCGCTTTCCTGGCGTGGAACCCGCGGTGCTCCTTCTTGGCCGATCCATCGCTCTTCTCCAACCTGGCGTGATGAATTCCGAAACCGGAATCGAAACCGGAATCGAAACCGGAATCGAAACCGGCCGAACCTTCCCGCGACCCGGGCGGGAAGAACCGCTCGGGATTCTTCCCGAAGAATTCCACGTCGGAGAAGCGGCCGGGCCGGGTGGGGCTGTAGGAATCCCTGCTGGTTCCGGGCTGGTTGGGATCGTCGTCCAAGTTCTCGGGATGTTCCCAGGAGAAGCGGGAATGGGAATATCTCATGTGCTCCTTCAGGATGTGCTCCGTGGGCGCCGGGAAGCCGCAGAGGCCGCAGGAATTGTGGGATTTCCCCGGCGCGGCGGGAAGCTCGTCGGGTTGGAAGGATTTGTAGGGATTATCCCGGAATTCCCCGAAAAGGTTGGAATTCCTGGATCCCTGGTCTTTCCTCTCCTTCACGTGCATCTTGGCGTGCTGGACGAAAATTTTGGAGGAGTTCGTGCCGAAAACGCATTTTGGGCACTGCAGCCTGGCTTCCCTCCCTTCGTCCGGGAACTCGTTCAGCTTCTGGATCTCCTCCAGGATTTTCTCCCGGGATTCCTGGTGGAGCCGCCGGTGCTGCTCCAGCGCGTCGGGGTCGCCGAAATTCCAGCCGCACTCGCCGCAGGAGAAGCGGGACTGCATTCCGGAGGAGGAGGAGGAATCTCCGTCGCGGTTGTGCTGCACCATGTGGTCCATCAGGTGCTGCTTCTTGCGGAAATAGATGCTGCACTCGATGCAGGTGAAAACATCCGGATTGTCCTCCTGGATGAGCTCCGCGCTCTCCTCCTTCTCCGGCTCCTCCAGGAGGATGAACGGGCGGAGCTCCACCTCGAAGGAGCTGCACGGAGTCGGCTCCAGGGAGAGCTCCGCGGAATCCTCGGCCACGTTCACCGTCCAGGATCTCTTCCCGATTTTCGGGACGACCCAGTCGGGTTTGGGGAATTCCAGCCGGGAAATCTCGGCGGGTTTCCCTTTGGATTTGCGGGGCTGGCCTCGGAATTCCGAGCCCTCCGGGGTTTTTTTGGGATCGCCGGGAGTTCTCCAATCCAACCGCTGGGCGTTTTTCCCGGAGTTTTCCGGTCGCTTTGGTTCGTTTTGGGGATATTTTTCCGGCGGGATTTCCGGCCGAGGAGAGTCCAGCGGGGAGTTCCCGCCGTCCGGAGTGTCCGGGTCCAGGCGGACGGTGGTGACCGCCTGGGATTCCAGGGAAAAAGGGGATTCCGGGGATTCCTTCAGTCCGGGAATTCCCTCTAAAGTGCTTTCCTCGGCGGGTTTTCCGGAGCCGCGGGAATCCCAGGGAACGGCGCCGGGAACGTTCCGGAAAAGGGACGGCGGGAATTCCAGGTGGGCGTCGGACGTGGGGCTGGAAGGGAGTTGTGGGGTGAGAAATGGGATTTTGGGGGTTGGAAATGGGATTTTGGGGTTGAAAATGGGAATTTTGAGGGTTGAAAATGGGAATTTTGGGGGTTAAAATCGGGGGTTAAAAATGGGATTTTAGGGGTTAAAATTGGGATTTTTTTTCAGGGTTAAAAATGGCAATTTTGGGGGTTTAAAAAGGGGATTTTGGGAGTTAAAATTGGGATTTTGGGGAGGGTTAAAAATGGAATTTTGGGGGTTAAAAATGGGAATTTTGTGGGTTAAAAATGGTTAAAAATGGGATTTTAGGGGTTAAAATTGGGATTTTTTTTTTTCAGGGTTAAAAATGGGAATTTTGGGGGTTAGAAAAGGGGATTTTGGGAGTTGAAAATGGGATTTTAGGAGTTAGAAATGGGAATTTTTGACAGTTAAAAAGGGAAATTTTTGGGGTTAAAAAGTGGGATTTTGGGGGTTAAAAATGGGAATTTTTGACAGTTGAAAATGGGATTTATGTGGGTTAAGTATGGAATTTTTGGGGGTTAAAAAGGGAGTTTTGGGGGTTAAAAATGGGATTTTGGGACATAAAAAGGGAATTTTCGGGAGATGAAAAGGGAATTTTCGGGAGATGAAAATGGGATTTCTGGGATAACAATACTGGGATGATTCCAGGGAAAAAACAGGAAAATTCCAGGAAAAAACAGGGAAATTCCAGGAAAAACCTGGAAAATTCCAGGAAAAACCTGGAAAATTCCAGGAAGATCAGGATAATTCCAGTAAAAACTGGGATAATTCCAGGAAAAACCAGGAAAATTCCAGGAAAAACCAGGATAATTCCAGAAAAAAAATTGAAAATTCCAGGAAAAACCTGGAAAATTCCAGGAAGATCAGGATAATTCCAGGAAAAACCAGGGAAATTCCAGGAAAAACCAGGGAAATTCCAGGAAAAACCTGGAAAATTCCAGGGAAAAGCAGGCAAACTCACCCCAGCTGACTGCGGAGATCCTGGACAGCTCCGGACAGAGCAGCGTCAGGCTCATCTGGAAAACATGGAAAAAAACATGGAAAAGGAGGTTTTTCTGAGGAAAAGGGAAATTCCGGGATGGTCGTGGGAATTCCGGAGGTTTTGGGGTTGGGTTGGTGAGTTGGGATTGAGAGGATTGATTTCTGGGGAAATCCGATGGAAAATTGGGATTGATGGGAGGAGGAGGAGGAGGAGATCCCGGAATTCCTGCTGGGGGGATGGAGGTGAATTCCCAAAATTCCCAAATTTCCCAAAATTCCCAAAATCCCTGCATTGCCAAAATTCCCAAAATTCCCTAATTTCCCAAAATTCTCAAAATTCCTGCTCCAGGGAGAGATGGCCTGGATGGAGCCACATTCCCAAAATTCCCAAAATCCCTGCATGGCCAAAATTCCCAAAAATTCCCAAAATTTCCAAAAATTCCCAAAATCCCTGCATTGCCAAAATCCCGAAAATTCCAAAAATTCCCAAATTTCCCGCTCCAAGGAGAGGTGGCCGGGATGGAGCCACATTCCCAAAATTCCCAAATTTCCCAAAATTCCCAAATTTCCCAAAATTCCTGCTCCTGGATGGAGCCGCATTCCCAAATTTCCCAAAATTCCTGAAATTCCCTAAATTCCTGCTCCAAAGAGGGGGTGGGTGGGGTGGAGCTACATTCCCAAAATTCCCAAATTTCCCAAAATTCTCTCCAGGAATTCCCATCTTCCTCAAGCACCACAAACTCCCCCAAAAGGACCCAAAATTCCGTTATTTGTCTTTCCCGAACTTTGCTCTTTCCCGGGAAAAGCTGCCGAGTGGTTTTTCCAAGAAAAGAGGCCCAAGTTGGGATTTGGGATTGGATCCAGGAGGAACAGCCCAGCCTTGCCGGGAGCCACGGAGCTGGGAGCGATTCCCAGAAATATTTGGGAATTTGGGAGTTGGTTGGAGGAAACTCGGGGAGGATTTGATCCAGAAAAATCCAAGGAAAATAAAATCTTCCTGAGGATTTTTGGGAATGTTGGGAGGAAAAACATCTCAGGAAAATCAGATCTTTCCCAGGATTTTTGGGAATGTTGGGAAGAAGAGAAACATCTCAGGGCAATTAAAGCTTCCCAGGAATTTTTGGGAATTTGGGAGGAGGAGAAACATCTCAGGAAAATCAAATATTCCCAGAAATATTTGGAAATTTGGGAGTTGGTTGGAGAAAACTCTGGAATTATTTGATCCAGAAAAATCTCAGGGAAATCAAAGCTTCCCGAGGATTTTTGGGAATGGTGGGAGGAGAGGAATCTCAGGGAAATTAAAGCTTCCCAGAAATTTTTGGGAATTTGGGAGGAGGAGAAACATCCCAGGGAAATTAAAGCTTCTCAGAAATTTTTGGGAATGTTGGGAAAAAGAGAAACATCTCAGGAGCAAATCCAGAAGGAAGAGAATCCATGGGAAAACAAATCCAGGGATTTTTGGGAATGTTGGGAGGAGGAGAAACAAACAGGGAAAGGACAAAAAAATCCCCCAAAAAATCCCTGGAAAGATCAAAAATCAAAGGGAAAAAAATAAAATCTGAGAAGGGAGGAGATCCTGGAAAAGCTCCTGGAAAAACTCCTGGAAAAACTCCAGGAAAAGCTCCAGCTGTGCTAACGAGGTGGAAAATCCCCAAAAGTGATGTTTTCTCCCCAAAAAAGGACTTTTTCTCCCAAAAAGTGATGTTTTCTCCCCAAAAAATGGTGTTTTCTCCCAAAAAATTACATTTTCTCCCAGGAAAAATGGGACAAAAATGGGAAAAGTGTCGCCAATTCTCCTAAAAAAGGGACAAAAACGGGAAAAATTCCAGAGAATGGAATAAAATTTCTTGGATTTATCCTCATTCCCATTCCAGATCAAGAACAGTGTTTTCTTTACTCCCAAAACTGCTGTAAATCCACCTGAAATTCCCAAATTTTTTGGGAGAATTCAGTTTTTCCCACAGGAAATTTCGGCTTTTCCACAAATCCCAAAAAACACAGAGCAGGGGAAAAGAGCAGAGCAAGAAAAAAACCCCGAAAAACCCAAAATCACCCCAAAAATTGGGATTTTCCATCCCAAAAAACCAATTCCAGTTTGAACTGTTTAGGATTCCCAGTGGGCTGAAGGATCAGGTTGTGTCCTAGTTTGGAAAATCCCAATTTTGTCACCTCAGGATTATTTTTAACTCTCAGCCGTTGGGGGATTTGGGGATCCAGTTTGGGGTTTATTTATAGCCACGGGGAGATGGGCAGGGCAGGTGGGGGAAAATCCCAAAAGGGTCTTTAAAGGGTGGGATTTGGGGATGAAAACCCCAAAAATCCCAAAAGGGTCTTTAAAGGGTGGGATTTTGGGATGAGGACCCCAAAATATCCCAAAAGGATCTTCTCCAGGATGGAATTTGGGGATGAAAACCCCAAAAATCCCAAATGGATCTTAGCCAGGATGGAATTTTGGGATGAAAACCCCAAAAATCCCAAATGGATCTTAGCCAGGATGGAATTTTGGGATGAAAACCCCAAAAATGAAAACCCCAAAAATCCCAAACGGATCTTGGCCAGGATGGAATTTGGGGATGAAAAACCCCCAAAATCCCAAATGGATCTTTGCCAGGATGGAATTTGGGGATTAAAAACCCCAAAAAAATCCCACAGGGACCTTTTCTGGATGGAATTTTAGGATGAAAACCCCAAAAATCCCACTCAGGACAGATCTTTCCTGGGTGGAATTTTGGGATGAAAAATGGATCTTCTCCAGGGTGGAATTTGGGGATGAAAACCCCAAAAATCCCACTCAGGACAGCACTGAAAATCCCAAATGGATCTTTCTAGGATGGAATTTTGGGATTAAAAACCCCCAAAAAAATCCCACAGGGATCTTTTCTGGATGAAATTTTGGGATGAAAAGAGATAAAAACCCCAAAAGTCTTTGGGAAGAGCTGCAGATCCCAGAAATCTTTGGGAAGATCTCCTCAACCCCAAAAGTCTTTGGGAAGAGGTAAGGACCCCAAAATTCTTTAGGAAGAACTACAAACCCCAAAAAACTTCGGGGAAGAGCTAAAAACCCCAAAAAACCTTCAGGAAGAACTACAAACCCCAAAAAACTTGGGGAAGAACTACAAATCCCAAAAGCCTTTAGGAAGAACTACAAACCCCAAAAGCCTTTAGGAAGAACTACAAACCCCAAAACCCTTTGGGGAAGAACTACAAACCCCAAAAACTTTGGGGAAGAGCTAAAAGCTCCACAAACCTTCAGGAAGAACTACAAACCCCAAAACACTTTGGGGAAGAACTACAAACCCCAAAACCTCCAGGAAGAGCTGCAGCAGCTCCACCCAGCCCTAACCACAACCCCAAACCACAGGCTGACCCCAAAATTGGCCCCAACCGTCGCTGACCCCAAAGGAAGCTCAGCCCAACGGCGCCGGGAGGAGAATCCGGAGATAAGGGACAGAGGGACCTCGGGGAGAAACGATCCTAAAAGGGGGACAGCCAGGGGTGGAGGAGATTGTCCCCAAAGAGATCCCTTAGGGAGGGGAAAATCCCAAAGGGAAATACCAAAGGGAAATCCCAAAGGAAAATCCCAAAGGAAAATCCCAAAGGGAAATCCCAAAGGGAAATCCTGGAAAAGACAGGAGGTCCTTTAGGAGGGGAAAATCCCAAAGGAAAATCCCAAAGGGAAATCCCAAAGGGGATATGAGGCTCTTTAAGAGGGAAAAATCCCAAAGGAAAATCCCAAAGGGAAATCCTGGAAAGGATGGGAGGTCCTTTAGGAGGGAAAAAATCCCAAAGGGGATTTGAGGAGCTTTAAGAGGGAAAAATCCCAAAGGAAAATCCCAAAGGGGATTTGAGGAGCTTTAAGAGGGAAAAATCCCAAAGGGAAATCCCAAAGGGAAATCCCAAAGGGAAATGCTGGAAAAGGCAGGAGGTCCTTTAGAAGGGAAAAAATCCCAAAGGGGACTTGAGGAGCTTTAAGAGGGAAAAATCCCAAAGGAAAATCCCAAAGGAAAAAGAACCAATGATGTCACTGACAGAACCAATGACGTCACTGAGAGAACCAATGATATCACTGAGAGAACCAATGATGTCACCGAGAGAACCAATGACGTCACCGAGAGAACCAATGACGTCACCAAGAAAACCAATGATGTCACTGACAGAACCAATGATGCCACTGACAGAACCAATGATGTCACCAAGAGAACCAACGATGTCACCAAGAGAACCAATGATGTCACCAAGAAAATCAATGACGTCACTGAGAGAACTGATGGTGTCACTGAGAGAACCAATGACGTCACTGAGAGAACCAATGATGTCACCGAGAAAACCAATGATGTCACAGAGAGAACCAGCAATGTCACCGAGAGAACCAATGATGTCACCGAGAGAACCAATGATGTCACCGAGAGAACCAATGATGTCACTGACAGAACCAATGATGTCACTGACAGAACCAATGATGTCACCGATAGAACCAATGATGTCACCGATAGAACCAATGACGTCACTGACAGAACCAATGATGTCACTGACAGAACCAATGACGTCACTGAGAGAACCAATGATGTCACTGAGAGAACCAATGATGTCACTGACAGAACCAATGACGTCACTGACAGAACCAATGACGTCACTGAGAGAACCAATGATGTCACCGATAGAACCAATGATGTCACCGATTGAACAAATGACGTCACTGACAGAACCAATGATGTCACTGACAGAACCAATGACGTCACTGACAGAACCAATGATGTCACTGACAGAACCAATGACGTCACTGACAGAACCAATGATGTCACCAAGAGAACCAATGATGTCACTGAGAGAACCAATGATGTCACTGACAGAACCAATGATGTCACCGAGAGAACCAATGATGTCACCGAGAGAGTCAACACCAACACCAGGATGTTCAGCATCATCCATAGGAGAACCAACGATAGGAGAACCAACAATGTCACCAGGGGAACCAACTCCAGGAGAAACCAACTGCATCACCAGGGGAACCAACAATGTCACCATGAGAACCAACTCCAGGAGAAACCAACTGCAGGAGAACTAACAGCATCACCAGGGGAACCAACAATGTCACCAAGAGCCAACATCATCACCAGGAGAACCAACATCAGGAGAAACCAACTCCAGGAGAAACCAACTCCAGGAGAACCAACATGTGGCCATCATCACAAGAGGTTTGGGGTGGGGGGGGGTGGGGGGGTGGGGTGGGGAACCAACAGCATCTCCAGGAGACCTGCAGGGAAATCATCTCCAGGAGATCGACCCAGGGAAACCAACCCCAGGAGAACTAACAGCATCATAATGAGAGACCCAACACCATCTCCAGGAGGTCCAAAACCATCTCCAGGAGATCCAAAACCATCCCCAGGAGATCCAAAACCGTCTGCAGGAGATCCAAAACCGTCTGCAGGAGATCCAAAACCATCTGCAGGAGATTCAAAACCATCTCCAAGACAACCAACATCAAGAGATCCAAAACAATCTCCAAGAGGTCCAAAACCATTTCCAGGAAATCCAAAACCATCCCTAGGAGACCCAAAACCATCTCCAGGAGATCCAAAACCATCTCCAAGAGGTCCAAAACCATTTCCAGGAAATCCAAAACCATCCCCAGGAGATCCAAAACCATCTCCAAGACAACCAACATCAAGAGACCCAAAACCATCTCCAAGAGATCCAAAACCATCTCCAGGAGACCAAAAACCATCCCTAGGAGATCCAAAACCATCTCCAGGAGGTCCAAAATCATCTCCAGGAGATCCAAAATCATCTCCAGGAGACCCAAAACCATCTCCAGGAGACCCAAAACCATCTCCAGGAGACCCAAAACCATCTCCAAGACTACCAGCATCAAGAGAACCAACATCAAGAGCATCAACACCATGACCAAGAGAACCAACGACCACCACAGACCATCCTGGTGCCACCACTGGCAAGATCAACCAACCCAACCAACCTAACCCAACCAACCCAACCCAGCTCAACCAACCCAACCCAACCAATCCAACTCATCCATTCCAACCCAACTCAACCAACCCAACCCAATCAACCAACCCAACCCAACTCAACCCAACCTAACCCAACTCAAACTCAACTCAAGCCAACCCAACTCAACCCAACCCAACCCACCCAACCCAACCATTGGTCACTCACCGGCCTCATCGTGAGCTTCCAGGGCCACGTCAGGCTCCTGCCTGGCCAGCGAGGAGAAGAAATCAGGTTCCTCCCTGAGCTCAGGACCTTTCCCCTCGTTCCTCATGGCCGCCAGCTCCTCCACGCCGTAAAACGCGTCCTCCTCCAGCTCCGTCTCGGACAGCGCCGGGTTTTCCGCGGATTTTTTGGCGTCCTGGAGGAAGGCGGCGCGGAGCTCTTCGCCCTGGGGGTGATCCAGGGCGGGGAAAGTCTCTGGGGTCGGTTCTGGGGGCATCAGGAGGGCTCTGCCTCCTTCTCCGAGGAAATCCGGGATGGATTTCTCCATCCCTCGGCGGTGCTGAGGGGTCGAGCGGAACGGAGCGCGGCGTCGGCAAGCCGGGGGGAGGGATTGGCGGGAAAATCTGCGGGGAAAATGAGGAAAAATTAGGTTAAAAAATGAGTGAAAATGAGGTTTAAAAATGAGTAAAAATGAGGGTTTGGGTGAGGCGGAATTCGGAATGGTTTTGGTGTCATTCTGGTTCCACCAGAAGGACCAAAAGAGGTCGTTTGTCACCAAATCTGAGATTTTTCCACCCCAAAATTCATTGAGGGAACAACATCACCTCCATCCCCAGCAATTCCCAAAAATCCACCCCAAGCAGTTCCTGAAATTTCACTCAAAACTAGTGTTTATCCCAAAAATTTCAATCTTACAATTTCGAGTTTATCCCAAAAATTTCAATCCCACAACTTCGATTTCCCAAAAAAACAAAACCTAACAAAAATTCCCCCCAAAAAGAGGATTTTGGGATGTGCTGGAGAGGATCAGATTCTCCTTCCTGGAAAAACCTGGGAGGAGCAACAAAACCCAAAAATAAATCATCCCAAAATCACCTTTTCCTGCCCTAAAAAGTGGGAATTCAAACAAAATAAAGGATCCCAAAATCCCCCTAAAAAGTGGGAATTCAAACAATCCTGGAGAAATAAAGGAGAATCCCAAAACCACCTAAAAAGCAGAAATTAAAATGAGGGAGGATCCCAAAATCACCTTTTTTCTGCCTGAAATGTGAGAATTAAAACAACCTGGAGAAATAAAGGAAAATCCCAAAATCACCTTTTCTCTGCCCTAAAAAGTGGGAATTAAAACAAAACAAAGGCAAATCCCAAAATCACCTTTCCTTGCCTTAAAAAGCAGGAAATAAAATAAAGGAGGATCACAAAATCACCTTTTTTCTGCCCTAAAAAGAGGGAGTTAAAACAAATGAAAAGAGGACCTAAAAATCACCTTTCCCTGCCCTAAAAAGCAGGAATTAAAATAAAGGTAATTCCCAAAATCACCTCTTTTCTGCCCTAAAAAGTGATTTTCCTCCCCTAAAAAACAGGAATTAAAATAAGGGAAGATCCCAAAATCACCTTTCCCTGCCTGAAACCTGAGAATTAAAATAAAGGAGGATCCCAAAATCACCTTTTTTCTGCCCTAAAAAGTGATTTTTCTGCCCTAAAAAGCAGGAAATAAAATAAAGGAGGATCCCAAAATAATCTTTTTTCTGCCTGAAAAGTGTTTTGTGGAATTAAAATAAAGGAAGATCCCAAAATCACCTTTCCCTGCCCTAAAAAGTGATTTTCCTGCCCTAAAAAGGTGGGAATTCAATCCCAAAATCAATCAATCCTGGAGCAGGGCGGGTCAGATTTGACCCGGGGGAGGAGGAGGAGGGAAAAATAGGGAAAAAGAGGGAAAACTGGGAGGGAAGAGGTGTTAAAAAGCTGGGATTTCTCCGGATTTCTCAGGATAAAGGCACAGGAGGGAGCGAAGAAAGAGCTAAATTTACCCTGGTGAGGAAGGAGAAGGCAGGCAAGAAACTAAAAATACCTTCAAGGTAAGGGATGCAAATGAAGTGGGAATTATTCCGAGGTTTTTGCTCCACCCTGAGGGGAATTGGGAGCGAATCCTAAAAATCTGGAGTGAATCCCAAACCCCAAATGCTGAAATTCTCCCACCCCGAGGTGAAAACTCACCCCAGGGGGATAAAAAATTAATCCAAAATTGAGATTAAAGCAAATAAAAGCATCCCGGAGTGGGTTTTTGTATTCCAGGTGTTCAGAGTGGTTTTGGTTTTTGTGGATATTTTGTGGGCAGCGAACCAAAAATCCGATTTTTTTGGATTTTCTCATCCCAAAAAACAACGTCACATCGGTGATTCCTCAAACCTTCTGAAAACCGAGGGGTTTTTAGGGAGAAAATCCCGAATTTTGGGGTGTTTAGGGCTTTTTATGGGATGAGGGATGATCCAGAGGGATGGAGCCACCTGCTCTTCCCAGGAATTGTGGATTAAATCAGCTCAAAATGCCCAAAATTCCCTTTTTTCCCACATTTTCCATCTTGTCGAAGGAAAAGGGAACAGGCAGGGAAATCCAGGATTCATCCCGAGGGAAAAACGGGTGGGAAAAGATCCAAAATTGGGGTTTATCCTTAAAATTCGGGGAATTTTGGGGTGGAAATCCCAGAAATTGTGGCTTAAATTTGCTCAGAATGTCCAAAATTCCCTTTTTTCCCACATTTCCCGAGGGAAAAACAAGTAGGAAAAGACCCCAAATTTGGGATTATCCTTAAAATTCAGGGAATTTTGGGGTGGAAATCTCAGGCAGTGACCAAATCCCAGATTGGATTCCAAAGGTTTCGCTCATCCCAGAGAACGATCCCAAATTTTCCAGGGAATTTCGGGATCACCATCACCCCCCAAACCTCATCCAGAGCTCCCAAAAAATCGGGATTTTCTGAAGTTTTCCTCTTCCCAAATCCATCTTTCCCAAACTTTTCCCTTCCCGAAGTTTTCCCTTCCCGAAGCTTTCCCTTCAGAACCCCCAAAATCCAACAATCCTCCCCAAAATGCCTCTCGGGATTTCAAAAAAACGGGATTTTCCCTCTTTTCCCGGCGCCCTACAAACTTCCAAAGGCTCACCGAGAGCTCTTCCCGAGCTCCATGCGCTTCCCAAACTTCTTCCCGAGTGAGAATTCCCTTCCCCCATCATTCCAAGGAAAAAGGCGGAGCGGGATTGGGACGATTTAAATGCTAAACGCGCCAATCGCCGCCTCTTCCCGAGGGAAAAACAGGGAAAAAAATCCGGCGTTGGGTGAATCCAGAGGTTTTGGATTCGTGGGGATTTTTGGGGGGAATTATTTGGCTTTTTTGGGCGTTTTTGAGCGTTTTTGGGGGATTTTTGGGGGATTTTTAAGGGGTTTTTTGCGATTTTATGAGGATTTTTTTGCCATTTTTTTGAGCATTTCGAAGGATTTTTTGCCCTTTTTTTCGGGATTTTTTTGGCGATTTTTGGAGGATGTTGTCGCCAGGTTTTGAGGATTTTTTTGCCATTTTTTGAGATTTTTCCGGGATTTTTATTTTTCTTTTCCCCTGCTGGAATTTCGGGCAGGGAAGAGGATCCACCAGGCTCCAAATTCTGCCATTTTTTTCCCTGTTTTCCAGCGATTTTTCCCATTTTTCCCGTTTTTCCCACCGGATCGTTCCGCGCCTGGAACATTTAAAACTCAATCACATCCAAAAACTGCTAATTTCCCCCATTTTTCCCAAGAAAAACCCACAGAAAAACAATTCCAACCCACAAAACACCTCAGGATTTTCCCTCTCGAGTGAATTTAGACTTTTTTCCCCCTAAATTCCCCTTTTTTTGGGACAAACTCCACACCAACTCCACGCTGGGACTCTGCCAAATTCCCGGTGGATCTTTTCTTCCCTCTTATTTTGGGAAAACCAGGGAGGAATTGGAATTTTCTCCTCCTCCTGCTCCAGGCCGAGGATCCCACACATTCCCGAGCTCACAGTTTGGGACAAATCCACGTGTTTTTCCCGAATTCTCCTCCTCCTCCAGGTCAAGGCTGAATTCCCAAGGTCTTGCAGCATCCAGAGGGTTTTTTCCTCCCCCCAAATGGAATTTTTTCCATGTTTTTATGCCCTGAGGTTGTTTTTTTCCCTCCCCACCGTGGTTTTTCCAGGAGTTTTTCCTCGTTTTCTGGGTGGTTAGGATGGTCATTCCCACGATCCCAAATTGTTTTCATCCCATAGGGAAACTCCTGTGGATCCTAGAGGTTCCTTAATTGGCTAAAAAGTGTATTTTTCCCCCCATTCTGGAAAAATCCCCCAAGAATTCTTCCTGAGCTGCTCCAATAATCCAGCAAATCCTGCAGCGAGGGGTTTTTGGGATCCAGGGGTTTGGATTCCTATGGGAATTTGGGTTGTTGTTGCTCCAAAGGGGTCAGGATGAGCCCAAAACTGCTCCAAGGGACTCCAAAATGATCCCAAAACTGCTCCAGAGTGATCCCAAAACTGCTCCAAAAGGTCAGGATGAGCCCAAAACTGCTCCAAAGGATCAGGATGAGCCCAAAACTGCTCCAGGATGATCCCAAAACTGCTCCAGGGGATCGGGATGAGCCCAAAACTGCTCCAAAGAACCAGGATGATCCCAAAACTGCTCCAGGATGATCCCAAAGCTGCTCCAAGAGGTCAGGATGATCCCAAAACTGCTCCAAGGGACTCCAAAATGATCCCAAAACTGCTCCAGGATGATCCCAAAACTGCTCCATGATAATCCCAAAGCTGCTCCAAGAGGTCAGGATGATCCCAAAGCTGCTCCAAGAGGTCAGGATGAGCCCAAAACTGCTCCAAGGGACTCCAAAATGATCCCAAAGCTGATCCAGGATGATCCCAAAACTGCTCCAAAGAACCAGGATGATCCCAAAGCTGCCCCAGGATGATCCCAAAGCTGCTCCAACAGGTCAGGATGATCCCAAAGTTGTTCCAAAGAACTCCAAGACGATCCCAAAGCTGTTCCAAAGGTGCCAGGATGATCCCAAAGTTGTTCCAAAGGCTCCAGGATGATCCCAAAGCTGCTCCAAAGGACTCCAGGATGATCCCAAAGTTGCCATGTGGATCCTGCCCTGCCCAGCCCCTCAGGTGGGGTTTTCTCCTGGACACAGACCCCACCCTGCACATCTGGGCACTGTCACAGATCCTCCTGCACATCTGGGCACTGTCACAGACCCCCCTGCACATCTGGATCCTGTCACAGACCCCTCCCTCCAGCACACCTGGATCCCCCAGACACACATCTGGATCTACCTGGACCCCACCACCACACCTCAGATCCTCACCGAGACACTCCTTGCACATCTGGATCCCCTCACAGTCCCCCCTGCACATCTGGGACCCCCCTGGCACATCTGGATCCTCACAGAGACCCCACCATGCGCACACCTGGATGCACCTGGAGCCCCTCACAGACCCTCCCCCCCCCCCACATCTGGACCCCCGGGACCCCCCCTGACACCGGGACCCCCCCTCATCCGTGTCCCCTCACGGACACCTCACGGTCCCCTCAGCTCAGCCCCATGTCACCCGTGTCCCCTCACGGTCACCTCGTCCCGTGTCCCCTCACGGTCCCCTCATGGACACCGGGACCCTCCCTCAACTCAGCCCCCCTCACCGGATCCCCTCACGGACACCTCATGGACACCTTGTCCCGTGTCCCCCCACGGTCCCCTCACGAACGGCCCTCACCGGATCCCCTCACGCACCCCACTGTCCATGTCCACTCACGGTCCCTTCACGGACACCGGGACCCCTCCTCAGCTCAGGCCCCCCTCACCGGGATCCCCTCACGGACCCCTCCTCATCCGGATCCTCTAACTAACGGCCCTCACCGGATCCCCTCACGGACACCTCCTCATCCGGATCCCCTCACGGACCCCTCGGCCAGTGTCCCCTCACGGTCCCCTCACGAACAGTCCTCACCCGGCTCTCCTCACGGTCCCCTCACGGTCCCCTCCTCACGGTCCCGTCCCAGCCCGCCTCACCCGTGTCCCCTCACGGACACCGGGACCTCCCCGCCAGCTCAGCCCCGCCGTACCAGGGTCCCCTCACGGACCCCTCGGCCCGTGTCCCCTCACGGTCCCCTCACGAACGGCCCTCACCCGGCTCCCCTCACGGTCCCTCCTAACGGTCCCCTCGCGGTCCCCTCCTCACCCGGATCCCCTCACGGACCCTCCTTCCTGCGTCCCCTCACGGATCCTCCTCACCTAATTCCCCTCACGATCCTCTCCTCCTCCGCCTCCCCTCACGGTCCCCTCAGGGATCCTCCTCACGGATCTCCCTTCCCGCGGCCCCTCACGGTCCCTCCTCACTGGGATCCCCTCACGGTCCCCTCCTCACCTGTGTCCCCTCACGGTCCCCTCACGGATCCTCCTCACGGACCTCCCTTCCCGTGTCCCCTCACGGACCCTTCCTCACTGGGATCCCCACACGGTCCCCTCACGGACACCTCCTCACCTGTTTCCCCTCACGGTCCCCTCCTCACTCGGATCTCCTCACGGACCTTCCTCACTCGGATTCCCTCACGGACATCTCCTCACCTGTGTCCCCTCACGGTCCCGTAACCATCCCCTCACGGACCCCTCCTCACTGGGATCCCCTCACCTGTTTCCCCTCACGGACCCTGCTCACCCGGATCCCGTCCCGGACACCCCGTCCCGTGTCCCCTCCGCCCTCACAACCCCCCCGGCCACCCTGCCCGCCCTCCCCGGCGCACCGGGAGCCGCCCAGCCCGCTCCCGTCCCCGCCGCTCCCCCCCGTCCCGAGCGAACCCCCCCCGCCTTTCAGCACCCGGGACGGGGCCGGTACGAGGGGGTCGGGGGGGTGTCAGCGCCTCCTCGCCGCTCCCCGCGAGCCCTTCCACCGGTGCCGAGCCCCGCCCGCCCCGCCGGGCCCCCCCGGGCACTCACCGGACCGGCCCCCCGGGGCCGCGCCCGCGGGGCTGCTCTCGCTCAGCGGCACCGGCGCCGCCGCCCCGCGCCCGGCTCGGGCCCGCGCCGCCGCCTCCGCGCCGGGGCCATGGTCCCCTGAAGAGTCGCCCCGCCGCCCCGCCCGGTCCCGGTCCCGGTCCCGCCGCCGCCTGCGCCGCTCCGGCCGCTCCCCCGCCCCCCTCCCGCCGGCGGGGCCTGACTACGTCACGCCGCGCGCGACCGGGCCGCCGCCGACATCTTGCGGGGGGGGGCGGCGGCGGCGAACGGTGCCCCGGCGGGGCTGAAGGGCCCGGGGAGGAAGCGGGGCCCTGCGGGGAAGCGGGAGGAGCCGCCGCCGCCGCCGCCATGTTGGAGCCGCCCCCCGTCCCCGCGCCCGCCCCGCCGGAGCCGCCGCCGCCGCCCTCCGCCCGCCCGCCCCGCGCGCGGCGCGCCGCCCTGACGTCAGCGACGCGGCCCGGCCGCCATGTTGGGAGTGGCGGGTGGTGTGGAAGGGCGGGCCGGACCTTCCGGGAGGGAGGGGGAGCGGCGCGGCTGTGGCGTCATCAGAGAGCGACGGCGGCGGCGCGCCGCCATGTTGGGTGTGTGAGGGGAAGGTCGGCGGGGAGCGGGAAGAGCTGGCGGGAGGGACGGGGGGCTGGTGAGTGTCACCAGAGTGTCACCTCAGTGTCACCTGAGGGACGGGGGGGCTGTGAATGTCACCTGAGTGTCACCTCAGTGTCACCTGAGTGTCACCTGAGGGACGGGGGGGCTGGAAGTGTCACCTGAGTGTCACCTGAGGGGCACCTGAGGGGCAGGGGGGCTGGAAGTGTCCCCAGAGTGTCCCCACAGTGTCACCTGGGGGACCCTGGGCTCTGTCACTATGCCCAGTGTCACCGGAGGGGCATTGGGGGCTGTGAGTGTCCCCAGAGTGTCACCTGAGGGACATTGGGCTCTGTCATTGTCCCCAAAGTGTTCCTGTGTCACCTGAGGGGACCCTGGGCTCTGTCATTGCCCCCAAAGTGTCACCTGAGGGACATTGGGCTCTGTCACTGTCCCCAGAGTGTCACCGGGGGGGCACAGGGCTTTGTGAGTGTCCCCAGAGTGTCCCCAGAATGCCCCTGTGTCACCCAAGGGACCCTGGGCCCTGTCATTGTCCCCAAAGTGTCACCTGGGGGGCACTGGGCCTTGTCATTACCCCCAGAGTGTCACCTGAGGGGATCCCGGGCCTTGTCATTGTCCCCAGAGTGTCCCTAAAGTGTCACCTGAGTGTCACCTGAGTGTCACCTGAGGGGCATTGGGGGCTGTGAGTGTCACCTCAGTGTCACCTGAGTGTCACCTGGGGGACATTGGGGGCTGGTGAGTGTCCCCAGAGTGTCACCTGAGGGACATTGGGCTCTGTCACTGTCCCCAGAGTGTCACCGGGGGGGCACAGGGCTTTGTGAGTGTCCCCAGAGTGTCCCCAGAATGCCCCTGTGTCACCCGAGGGACCCTGGGCCCTATCATTGTCCCCAAAGTGTCACCTGGGGGGCACTGGGCCTTGTCATTGTCCCCAAAGTGTCACGTGGGGGGATCCCGGGCCTTGTCATTGTCCCCACAGTGTCCCCACAGTGTCCCCAAAGTGTCACCTGAGGGGCATTGGGCCTTGTCATTATCCCCAGAGTGTCACCTGAGGGGATCCCGGGCCTTGTCATTGTCCCCAGAGTGTCCCTAAAGTGTCACCTGAGTGTCCCTGGGCCCTGTCACTGTCCCCAGAGTGTCACCTGAGGGACCCCGGGCTCTGTCACTGTCCCCAGAGTGTCCCCTGAGGGACACTGGGCCCTGTCACTGTCCCTAAAGTGTCACCTGGGGGGGCTCTGGGCTCTGTCATTGTCTCCAGAGTGTCACCTGAGTGTCACCTGAGTGTCCCCTGAGTGTCCCCTGAGTGTCCCTGGGCTCTGTCACTGTCCCCAGAGTGTCCCTAAAGTGCCACCTGAGGGACCCTAGGCCCTATTACTGTCCCCAAAGTGTCCCCTGAGGGACACTGGGCCCTGTCACTGTCCCCAGAGTGTCACCCGAGGGTGCCCTGCCACCCCCCAAGGGTCCCCACAGCCCTGTTCTCCCTGTCACCACCCCCCAGGTGTCCCCAGGTGTCCCCAGGGATGTCCCTGGCGGCAGAGAGGTGACAACGCTCCACCCTGGGTGACAACACGGTTTATTCCCGGCACGGCTCGGCGACAGCGACACGGCGGCGACACCTGGGGGACAGGCGGAGTCACACGCTGGTGGCCTGCGCGTCGTCGGCGGGCTGGTCCCACCCCCTTGGCGACACGGCGGGGACAGCGCGGGCGTGTCGCGGGGTGGTGGCACCGCGCAGCTCCGAGAGCTCCTGCTGCAGGGCCGAGAGGCGGCGCGCCTGGGGACACAGGGATGTCACCTGCGTGTCACCTGGGGGCATCTGGGGTCACCTGAGTGTCATCTGGTGTCATCTGGGTCACCTGAGTGTCACCTCAGGGGTAGCTCAGGATCACCTCTGGGTCACCTGGTGTCACCTGGGTATCACCTGGGTGTCATCTGGTGTCACCTGAGTGTCATCTGGGGTCATCTGGGGTCATCTGGTGTCACCTGGGTCACCTGAGTGTCACCTCAGGATCACCTCTGGGTCATCTGGTGTCACCTGGGTGTCACCTGGGGGTCATCTGGTGTCACCTGAGTGTCATCTGGTCACCTGGGTGTCATCTGGGGTCACCTGGGTGTCACCTGGGTGTCACCTCAGGGGCACCTGGGTCACCTCTGGGTCACCTCAGAGTCACCTAGTCACCTCTGTGTCACTTGGTGTCACCTGGGTGTCACCTCAGGGTCACCTGGGTCACTTCAGGGGCACCTCAGGGGCACCTCTGGGCCACGTCAGGGGCACCTGGGTGTCATCTGGTGTCAACCTCAGGGTCATCTGGTCACCTCAGGGTCACCTCAGGGTCACCTGGTGTCACCTGGGTCACCTGGGTGTCACCTCAGGGTCACCTCAGGGGCACCTCAGGGTCACCTGGTGTCACCTGGGTCACCTGGGTGTCACCTCAGGGTCATCTGGGTGTCCACCTGGGTGTCATCTGGGGTCACCTGGGATCACCTCAGGGTCACCTGGGGTCACCTGGTCACCTCAGGCGCACCTCAGGGTCACCTGGGTGTCAGCTGGTGTCACCTCAGGGTCACCTGGTGTCACCTCAGGGGCAACTCCGTGTCAACTCTGGGTCACCCCAATGTCCCCAATATCCCCAAATGTCCTCCAATATCCCCAATGTCCCCAAATGTCCTCAAAATCCCCAGTGTCCCCAATATCCCCAATGTCCCCAATTGTCCCCAATGTCCCCAGTGTCCCCAGTCCCTCCCAGTCCCTCCCAGTCTCACCAGTTCCCAGCCCTTCTCCTCGCTGCTTTTCAGCCTCTCCAGATCCTTCTTCCGACTTCCTTCAGCCGCCGTCAGCCTGGGGGAGGTGACACTTGGGGACATCCAACTGGTTTGGGACACCAAACTGGTTTGGGACATCCAAACTGGGACCCCAAACTGCTCTGGGACCCCAAACTGGGACCCCAAACTGGGACATCCAAACTGGTTTGGGACCCCAAACTGGGACATTCAAACTGGTTTGGGATCCCAAACTGGGACATCCAAACTGGGACATCCAAACTGGGACATCCAAACTGGTTTGGGACACCAAACTGGGACAACCTAACTGGTTTGGGACCCCAAACTGGGACATCCAAACGGTTTGGGACTCCAAACTGGGACATCCAAACTGGTTTGTCACACCCCAAACTGGGACATCCAAACTGGTTTGGGACATCCCAACTGGGACATCCAAACTGGGACATTCAAACTGGTTTGGGACACCAAACTGGGACATCCAAACTGGTTTGGGATCCCAAACTGGGACATCCAAACTGGTTTGGGACCCCAAACTGGGACATCCAAACTGGGACATCCAAACTGGTTTGGGATCCCAAACTGGGACATCCAAACTGGTTTGGGACCCCAAACTGGGACATCCAAACTGGTTTGAGACCCCAAACTGGGACATCCAAACTGGGACATCCAAACTGGGACATTCAAACTGGTTTGGGACACCAAACTGGGACCCCAAACTGGTTTGGGACACCAAACTGGGACATCCAAACTGGTTTGAGACCCCAAACTGGGACATCCTAACTGGGACATCCTAACTGGGACATCCAAACTGGGACATCCAAACTGGGACATCCAAACTGGGACATCCAAACTGGTTTGGGACCCCAAACTGGGACATCCAAACTGGGACATCCTAACTGGGACATCCAAACTGGTTTGGGACACCAAACTGGGACATCCAAACTGGCTTGTCACACCCCAAACTGGGACCCCAAACTGGGACCCCAAACTGGGACCCCAAACTGCTCTGGGACCCCAAACTGGTTTGGGACCCCAAACTGGGACATCCAAATTGGGACATCCAAACTGCTCTGGGACCCCAAACTGGGACATCCAAACTGGTTTGTCACACCCCAAACTGGGACATCCAAACTGCTTTGGGACCCCAAACTGGGACATCCAAACTGGTTTGGGACTCCAAACTGGGACATCCTAACTGGTTTGTCACACCCCAAACTGGGACATCCCAACTGGGACACCCAAACTGGTTTGGGACACCAAACTGGGACACCCAAAACTTTGGGCAATCCACACATTTTGGAACATCCAAATTTCGGGTTTTCCCCGTTTAGTGACACCCCAGGTTTGTCACACCCCGTATTGGGGTTTGACACCCCATTTTGGGATTTTCCCTCCCCATTTTGGGGTTTTCCCCCCATTTTTAAGGTTTTTTGTCCCCATTTTGAGATCCCAACTGGCCCCAGATTTATCACACCCCATTTTTAGGGTTTTCCCCCATTTTTGGGTTTTCCCCCCCCATTTTTAGGGTATTTTCCCCCATTTTTAGGGTATTTTCCCCCATTTCAGGTTCCCATCTGAACCCCACCTTTATCACACCCCATTTTTAGGGTTTTTTCCCCCCACATTTTGGGGTTTTTTCCCCATTTTTAGGGTGTTTTCCCCCCACATTTTGGAGTTTTTCCCCCCATTTTTAGGGTTTTCCCCTCACATTTCGGGTTTTTTTCCCCATTTTTAGGGTTTTTCCCCCATTTCAGACTCCCACCTTGCCCCCAGGTTTATCACACCCCATTTTTAGGGTGTTTTCCCCCATTTTTTAGGTTTTTTCCCCCCATTTTTAGGGTGCTTTTCCCCCACATTTAGGGTTTTTTCCCCATTTTCAGGGTTTTTTTCCCCATTTTTAGCGTTTTCCCCCCACATCTCGGGGTTTTTTCCCCATTTTTAGCGTTTTCCCCCCACATTTCGGGGTTTTCCCCATTTTTAGGGGTTTTTCCCCCATTTCAGACTCCCACCTTGCCCCCAGGTTCGCCGCCCTGGCATTTCCCTGCTCCAGCCGCTCGCGGAGCTCCGCCAGCTCCTCCCGGTGCAGCTCCGCGTTCCGCGCCTCCCTCTCGCGGAGCTCCGCCAGCTCCTCCCGGTGCAGCTCCGCGTTCCGCGCCTCCCTCTCGCGGAGCTCCGCCAGCTCCTCCCGGTGCAGCTCCGCGTTCCGCGCCTCCCTCTCGCGGAGCTCCGCCAGCTCCTCCCGGTGGAGCTCCGCGCTCCGCGCCGCCCGAGCCTCCGCCTGCTCCAGCCGCTCGCGGAGCTCCGCCAGCTCCTCCCGCAGCGCCTCCAGCAGCCGCCCGTGCTGGGGACAGAGGGGACATGGGGACAGTGTCACCGGGGTTTGGGGACACGGTTACCGGGATTTGGGGACACTGAGGACAGTGTCACCGGGGTTTGGGGACACTGGGGACAGTGTCACCGGGGTTTGGGGACACTGGGGACACGGTTACCGGGGTTTGGGGACACTGGGGACAGGATTACCGTGGGGCAACGGGGCTTGGGGACACTGGGGACAGGGTTACCGGGGTTTGGGGACACTGGGGACAGGGTTACCGGGGTTTGGGGACACTGGGGACACGGTTATTGAGGGCTGGGGACAGAGGGGACAGTGTCACCGGGGTTTGGGGACACGGTTACCGGGATTTGGGGACACTGGGGACAGTGTCAGCGGGGTTTGGGGACACTGGGGACACGGTTATTGAGGGCTGGGGACCCTGGGGACGCTGGGGACAAGGTTATCGGGGGCTGGGGACACTGGGACAGCGGGACAGCGTCACCGGGGGGACAGGGGGACACAGCAGGGACAGCGGGACAGTGTCACCCGGGGGACAGCAGAGGACACTGGGGACAGCGGGAGAGCGTCACCGGGGGCTGGGGACACTGGGGACAGAGTTACCGGGGTTTGGGGACACTGGGGACAAGGTTACCTGGGGTTGGGGACACTGGGACAGAGTCACCGGGGGACACCGGAGAGACACCGGGGGAGTGTCTAGGTGACACCGGGAGGTATCCAGGGGACCCCGGAGGTCACCAGGGGACAATGAAGGGTATCCGGGGGACACCAGAGGTCACCGGGGGACAATGAAGGGTATCCGGGGGACACCGGAGGGACACCGGGGGACACCGGGGGACACCGGCACTGTCACCCGCCGGGGTTACCTTCTCGAGCGGCCGCAGCGCGTAGAGCTGTCCCGGTGTCACCGAGTCCTCGGCCAGGCGCTGCCAGGGCACGGCGGGCTTGCGGGGCAGCGACACCGACGGGCGCAGCTTGCCCCGGGGCTGCGGGGTGACACCGGGAGTGACCCGTTAGTGACACCGCGAGTGGCACCGGGACATCGGGAGTGGCATCGGGACACCGGGAGTGGCACCGGGACACGGGGAGTGGACCGGGAATAGCCCGGGAGTGGCCCGTTAGTGACACCGGGAGTGGCACCGGGACACCGGGATTGACACCGGGACAGCCTCTAGTGTCACCGGGACACCTATTAATGTCCCTTAATGGCACCAGGACACTCTTTAGTGTCACCGGGACACCGGTAATGTCCCGTTAAAGTCCCGTTATTGTCCCCGGGACACCCATTAATGCCACCGCAAGTCGGGTTAGTGTCACCGGGACACCTATTAATGTCCCTTAATGGCACCGGGACACCCTTTAGTGTCACCGGGACACCTATTAATGTCCCTTAATGGCACCAGGACACTCCTTAGTGTCACCGGGACACCGGGAATGTCCCATTAATGTCCCCTCAATGTCCCCAGGACACCCATTAACGCCACCACACGTCGGGTTAATGTCACCGGTCACTCTCCACACCCCCCACGTCCCGATGTCCCCAATGTCCGCAATGTCCCCATCACTCACCAGGCCATCCCCGCTCCCCGCTGTCCCCACGGCCACCTCGGGTGTCACCTGGGCCGCCTGTCGGTCACCGTCCGGCCCCACCGGCCCCCTGGCCGCCTTGCCCTGCGCCGGGACGCTCTGAGTGCGCTGGACGTTGCGGCGTCGCCGGGATGTCACCGCGATTGTCACCGGGGACGGCGGTGACACCGGGGATGGCTCTGTCACTGTCACCGCTGTCCCCTCGTCGCCGCTGCGGCCGCGCCGGACGCTGGTCAGCGATTGGCTCTTGAGCAGAGGGCTGTGCTTGCCGAGCTCCCGAGGGGCGACAAAGCTGGGCTTGGGGGGCTCGGCGGGGCTGCGGGGACACGGGGACAGTGGGGACAATGGGGACAGTGGGGACAGTGGGGACAAGGGGACAGTGGGGACAATGGGGACAGTGGGGACAAGGGGACAGTGGGGACAAGGGGACAGTGGGGACACGGGGACAAGGGAACAGTGGGGACAGTGGGGACAGTGGGGACAGTGGGGACAAGGGGACAGTGGGGACAATGGGGACAGTGGGGACAGTGGGGACAAGGGGACAGAGGGGACAGTGGGGACAGTGGGGACAGTGGGGACAAGGGGACAGTGGGGACAATGGGGACAGTGGGGACAGTGGGGACAAGGGGACAGTGGGGTGGGAACAAGGGGACCCCAAAGCCTGTTGGGATCAAACCCAGCTCCTGACTCCAAATAGAATCAGAGGGACCCCAAATCCTGTTGGGACAGGTGGAATCCCAAATCCTATTGGGATCAGAGGGACCCCAAATCCTATTGGGACAAGGAGAACCCCAAAGCCTGTTGGGATCAAACCCAGCTCCTGACCCCAAATAGGATCAGAGGGACCCCAAATCCTATTGGGGTCAGAGGGACCTGAAATCCTACTGGGACAAGGAAGACCCCAAATCCTATTGGGACCAGAGACCCCAAATCCTAATGTTATCTGACTCAGCTCCCAGAGATGTTCCCAAGGGTCCCAAATGTCCCCCTTGTCCCCTCATGTCCCCCTTGTCTCCTCATGTCCTGCAGTGTCCTCCTTCTCCCCACATCCCCCTTGTCCCCAGATGTCCCCAAATGTCCCCAGATGTCCCTGGTACCTCCTGGCAGCGCTGGAGCTGAGCCGGACGGACACAGGGACAGGTGTCCCCTCCCTGATGGCCCTCAGGATGGTGGGCAGTGGCTCCAGGTCCTCCTGCGTGGCCTTGGGGACACCATGGGGACATTGTGGGGACATTGTGGAGACAACGGGGACATTATGGGGACACCATGGGGACATTGTGGGGACATTGTGGAGACAACGGGGACATTATGGGGACACTGTGGGGACAATGAGGACACCACGGGGACACCCTGGGGACATTGTGGGGACAATGGGGACATTAAGGGGACGTTATTGGGACATCATGGGAATAACAGGGATATTATGAGGACAACAGGGGACATTAAGGGGACACCACAAGGACATTATGGGGACAACGGGGACACCATGGGGACACTTGGGGGACAATGGGGACATTATAAAGACATTATGGGGACGTTATGGGGCACCTTGGGGACACTTTGGGGACATTGGGGACATCTTGGGGACACCTCGGGGACACCTTGGGGATACCTTGGGGACACCTTGGGGACATTAGGGACACCTTGGGGACATTTAGGGACAATGGGGACATTATGGGGACATCATGGGGATGTTATGGGGCACCTTGGGGACACTTTGGGGACATTGGGGACACCTTGGGGACACCTTGGGGACATTTAGGGACATTGGGGACATCTTAGGGACATCTTGGGGACACCTTGGGGACATTTCG
The DNA here is from genome assembly GCF_008360975.1 of Lichenostomus cassidix. Classification (NCBI taxonomy): domain Eukaryota; kingdom Metazoa; phylum Chordata; class Aves; order Passeriformes; family Meliphagidae; genus Lichenostomus; species Lichenostomus cassidix. The sequence continues at coordinate 1,391,776 of NW_028147446.1, forward strand.
GGGACACCTTGAGGACATTCAGGGACATTGGGGACATCTTAGGGACAACGAGGACACCATGGGCACAACAAAGACACCTTGGGGACACCTTGGGGACATTTAGGGACATTGGGAACATCTCAGGGACAACGAGGACACCACGAGAACAACAAAGACACCTTGGGGACATTAAGGACACCCTGGGGACACCAATGTCACGTTACAGGGACCCCAGGTGGACAAGGTGACCAAGGTGACAAAGGGGCAGCAGTGGCACCTGGTCGAGGCCGGAGAAGATGTCACAGAGCAGCAGGTGCAGGGTGGCCAGCTCCAGCGCCAGGTCCACGTGGCCATCGTAGGTGGCCATGTTGGCCTGGCCGTCCGGGGTGGCCACGGCCAGCAGGAAGTCGGACATGGTGGCCCAGTTGTGCTCCAGGAAGTCGTTCATGAAGGTCATGTAGGGCTCCTTGTCGCCGAACCTGGTGGTCATCGTGGTGGTGGTCATCGTGGTGGTCGTTGGCAGGGTGGTCATTGTTGTGGTGGTCATTGTTGTGGTGGTCATTGTCAGGGTGGTCATTGTTGTGGTGGTCATGGTTGTGGTGGTCATCATGGTCGTGGTGGTCATCGTGGTGGTCATTGTCAGGGTGGTCATTGTTGTGGTGGTCATGGTCGTGGTGGTCATCATGGTCGTGGTGGTCATCGTGGTGGTCATTGTCAGGGTGGTCATTGTTGTGGTGGTCATGGTCAGGGGTCATTGTCATGGTGGTCACTGTTGTGGTGGTCATTGTTGTGGTGGTCATCATGGTGGTGATCATCGTGGTGGTCATTGTCAGGGTGGTCATTGACAGGAGTGATTGTCATGGTGGTCATTGTGGTCATCATGGTGGTCATTGTCAGGGTGGTCATTGTCGTGGTGGTCATCATGGTCATCATGGTGGTCATTGTCAGGGTGGTCATTGTCGTGGTGGTCATCATGGTCGTGGTGGTCATTGTGGTGGTCATTGTCAGGGTGGTCATTGACAGGAGTGACCATCATGGTGGTCATTGTGGTCATCATCATGGTGGTCATGGTCATGGTGGTCACTGTTGTGGTGGTTGTGGTTAGGGGCCATCGTCATGGTCATTGTCATGGTGGTCGTGGTGGTTGTGGTCATGGTGGTCATTGTCGTGGTGGTCATTGTCGTGGTGGTCATCATCATGGTCATGGTGGTCTTGGTCAGGGGTCATCATCATGGCTAACGGGTCATTGTCATGGTTAAGGGTCACCACCATGGTCAAGGGTCACCACCATGGTCAGGGGTCACCACCATGGTCAGGGGGTCATTGTCATGGTCAGTGGCCACCATCATGGTGTTCATCATCAGGGTCAGTGGTCACCATCATGGTGGTCATCATCATGGTCAGTGGTCACCATCATGGTCAGTGGTCACCATCATGGTGATCATCATCATGGTCTGGGGCCACCATCATGTCAGTGGTCATTATCAGGGTCAGTGGTCACCATCGTGGTCAATGGTCAACATCATGGTGATCATCATGGTCAGTGGTCACCATCATGGTCAGTGGTCACCATCACATCAGTGATCATTATCAGGGTCAGTGGTCACCATCATGGTCAGTGGTCACCACCATGGCCAGCGGTCACTTTCACAGCCACCCCCTCCCCACCCCACCATGACCTACGTGGTGAAGTTGGCCAAGTTCTGGATGACCTTTGCCACCAAGGTCAGCGTCCGCGAGGTGACCTCCCCGGGGTACTCCTGCACCAGGCCGAAGAGGCTTGGGGACATGATGGCCGGACAGAGGAACCGCAGGAACAGCGAGGCTGACACCAGCCGCTGGCCGGTGGTCACCTTGCCCCTGGCCGCGCACTCCTCGCGCCACGCCGAGAACACCGCGGCCAGCTCGGCCGGGAAGGACCTGCGCCGGGACACGTGGTGGGGTTGGGGACATGGAGATGACATCAGGGGTGGTGGGACTGAGTGGGGCTGTGGCCATCTCTGGGGGGGTGACCACTCCATCTCCGTTCCCAAGGTTGTCCCCAGGTCCATCCTGATGTCCATCCTCATCTCTGTCCCCAAATGTGTCATGAGGTCCATCCTGATGTCCATCTCTGTCTCCAAGGTTGTCCCCAGGTCCATCCTGATGTCCATCTCTGTCCCCAAACTTGTCCCCAGGTCCATCCTGATGTCCATCCCCATCCCTGTCCACCATCTCTGTCCCCAAACTTGTCCCCAGGTCCATCCATCTCCAGGTCCACCCTCATGTCCAGGCTCCTCCCAGGCCCTCCTGGCCCTGGTGTCCCCCAGTGCCACCCCAATGTCCCCAGGTGCCACCCTGACGTCCCCAGTGCCACCCTGGTGCCCCCAGTGCCACCCCGATGTCCCCCGGTGCCACCCTGATGTCCCCAGGTGCCACCCTGGTGCCCCCAGGTGTCACCCCAATCTCCCCAGGTGCCACCCCAATCTCCCCAGGTGTCACCCCGATGTCCCCAGGTGCCACCCTGGTGCCCCGAGTGCCATCCCACTGTCCCCCGGTGCCACCCAATGTCCCCAGGTGCCACCCCGCTCTCCCCCAGTGCCACCCCAATGTCCCCAGTGCCACCACGCTGTCCCTGCTGTCCCTCACTCGGTGCCGTCGGTGATGCTCCTCAGGGTCTCCTGGCACACCTGCCGCAGGTGCTCCTGGTGCTGGCACAGCTCCACCCCCGACACCTTGCTGGGGTCAACCTCGGCGCTCTGCTCGGAGCTGCACAGCTGGGCCACCACCTCCCCTGGGGACAGGGACAGCCGCAGGGGACACAGAGGTCACCGGGGTGGGGATGGCAGCGAGGAACCCAAAACATGTCACCGTGGATGGTCATGGTGTCCCACAGCCCATGAGGGGACTGACTGGTCACCAACATGGTCACCACCATGGATGGTCAGGATGCCCCACAGCCCATGATGGGCACTGAGTGGTCACCAACGTGGTCACCACCATGGATGGTCAGGGATGTCCCATGACCCGTGAGGGCACTGAGTGGTCACCAATGTGGTCACCACCATGGATGGTCAGGGTGTCCCACAACCCATGATGGGACCAAGTGGTCACCACCATGAGTGGTCAGGGGTGTCCCACAGCCCATGAGAGGACAGGGTGGTCACCAACGTGGTCACCACCATGGATGGTCAGGATGTCCCACAGCCCATGACAGGGCTGACTGGTCACCAACATGGTCACCAGCATGGATGGTCAGGATGTCCCACAGCCCATGACAGGGCTGACTGGTCACCAACATGGTCACCACCATGGATGGTCAGGATGTCCCACGGCCCATGATGGGACCAAATGGTCACCAACGTGGTCACCACCATAGATGGTCAGGATGCCCCCCACCCCCCAGTGCCCGGTGCCACCCAGAATGTCCCCCCGGGATGTCCCCTGTCCCCTGTCCCCTACCCAGTGTGTCCTGGAGGTACTTTGCCCCCACCAGCTTCATGTACTCGTCAATGGCCTTGGTGGCCACCGTGTTCTCGCGGAAGATCAGCGCCTCGTGGTCATCGAAGCGGTCAAGCTCGGCCACGCCCAGGTCGATCAGGAAGGACTGTGGGGACACGAGGTGACAAGGGGGACATCGAAAGGCCACCTCAGCCTGGGTGTCCTGGCGCTCACCTGGGGTGGGTTTGTCACCTTCAGCCCTGAAAAATACACTAAAAAGTACTAAAAGAGCCCTAAAAATACCCTAAAAAAGTACAAAAAAAGCCCTAGGAAAGTCCTAAAAAAATCCTGAAAAAGCCCTAAAAGCAGCCGAAAAAAATCCTAAAAAAGTCTATAGAAAACTCTAAAAAAATCCTGAAAAATTCTAAAAAAGCTGCTAGAAAACCCTAAAAAAGCCCTAAGAAACCCTAAGAAACACTAAAACAAAAACCAACTCATCCAACCCAAATCAACTCATCCCATCCCATTCCATCAAACTCATCCATCCCAACCTAATTCAATCCATCCCATCCTATAAATCCCATAAATCTTATCCCATCCATCCCATCCCATCCATCCCATCCCATCAATCTTATCCCATAAATCCCATCCCATCCCATTGATCCCATCCCATCATCCCATCCATCCCATCATCCCATCCATCCCATCCCATCCCATAAACTTTATCCATAAATTTTATCCCATCCCATCCCATCCCATCCCATCCCATCCCATCCCATCCCATCCCATCCCATCCCATCCCATCCATCCCATCCCATCCCATCCCATCCCATCCCATCCCATCCCATCATCCCATCCCATCCCATTCCATCCCAT
>NW_028147446.1:1396550-1456100 GCF_008360975.1 Lichenostomus cassidix
GGAAAACTTCGGAAAATCCCGATTTTTTGGGAGCTCTGGATGAGGTTTGGGGGGTGATGGTGATCCCGAAATTCCCTGGAAAATTTGGGATCGTTCTCTGGGATGAGCGAAACCTTTGGAATCCAATCTGGGATTTTGTCACTGCCTGGGATTTCCACCCCAAAATTCCCTGAATTTTAAGGATAATCCCAAATTTGGGGTCTTTTCCCACTTGTTTTTCCCTCGGGAAATGTGGGAAAAAAGGGAATTTTGGACATTCTGAGCAAATTTAAGCCACAATTTCTGGGATTTCCACCCCAAAATTCCCCAGATTTTAAGGATAAAACCCAATTTTGGATCTTTTCCCACCCGTTTTTCCCTCGGGATGAATCCTGGATTTCCCTGCCTGTTCCCTTTTCGTTCGACAAGATGGAAAATGTGGGGAAAAAAGGGAATTTTGGGCATTTTGAGCGAATTTAATCCACAATTCCTGGGAGGAACAGGTGGCTCCATCCATCTGGATCATCCCTCATCCCATAAAAAGCCCTAAACACCCCAAAATTCGGGATTTTCTCCCTAAAAACCCCTCGGTTTTCAGAAGGTTTGAGGAATCACCGATGTGACGTTGTTTTTTGGGATGAGAAAATCCAAAAAAATCGGATTTTTGGTTCGCTGCCTACAAAATATCCACAAAAACCAAAACCACTCTGAACACCTGGAATACAAAAACCCACTCCGGGATGCTTTTATTTGCTTTAATCTCAATTTTGGATTAATTTTTTATCCCCCTGGGGTGAGTTTTCACCTCGGGGTGGGAGAATTTCAGCATTTGGGGTTTGGGCTTCGCTCCAGATTTTTGGGATTCGCTCCCAATTCCCCTCAGGGTGGAGCAAAAACCTCGGAATAATTCCCACTTCATTTGCATCCCTTACCTTGAAGGTATTTTTAGTTTCTTGCCTGCCTTCTCCTTCCTCACCAGGGTAAATTTAGCTCTTTCTTCGCTCCCTCCTGTGCCTTTATCCTGAGAAATCCGGAGAAATCCCAGCTTTTTAACACCTCTTCCCTCCCAGTTTTCCCTATTTTTCCCTATTTTTCCCTCCTCCTCCTCCCCCGGGTCAAATCTGACCCGCCCTGCTCCAGGATTGATTGATTTTGGGATTGAATTCCCACCTTTTTAGGGCAGGAAAATCACTTTGTAGGGCAGGGAAAGGTGATTTTGGGGTTTTCCTTTATTTTAATTCCTGGTTTTTAGGGCGTCACTTTGTAGGGCAGGGAAAGGTGATTTTGGGGTTTTCCTTTATTTTAATTCCTGCTTTTTAGGGCAGGAAAATCACTTTTTAGGGCAGAAAAAAGGTGATTTTGGGATCCTCCTTTATTTTAATTCCCACGTTTCAGGCAGGGAAAGGTGATTTTGGGGTTTTCCTTTCTTTTAATTCCTGCTTTTTAGGGCGGGAAAATCACTTTTTAGGGCAGAAAAGAGGTGATTTTGGGAATTACATTTATTTTAATTCCTGCTTTTTAGGGCAGGGAAAGGTGATTTTTAGGTCCTCTTTTCATTTGTTTTAACTCCCTCTTTTTAGGGCAGAAAAAAGGTGATTTTGTGATCCTCCTTTATTTTATTTCCTGCTTTTTAAGGCAAGGAAAGGTGATTTTGGGATTTGCCTTTGTTTTGTTTTAATTCCCACTTTTTAGGGCAGAGAAAAGGTGATTTTGGGATTTTCCTTTATTTCTCCAGGTTGTTTTAATTCTCACATTTCAGGCAGAAAAAAGGTGATTTTGGGATCCTCCCTCATTTTAATTTCTGCTTTTTAGGTGGTTTTGGGATTCTCCTTTATTTCTCCAGGATTGTTTGAATTCCCACTTTTTAGGGGGATTTTGGGATCCTTTATTTTGTTTGAATTCCCACTTTTTAGGGCAGGAAAAGGTGATTTTGGGATGATTTATTTTTGGGTTTTGTTGCTCCTCCCAGGTTTCTCCAGGAAGGAAAATCTGATCCTCTCCATCACATCCCAAAATCCTCATTTTGGGGGGAATTTTTGTTGGGTTTTGTTTTTTTGGGAAATTGAAGTTGTGGGATTGAAATTTTTGGGATAAACTCAAAATTGCAGGATTGAAATTTTGGGATAAACACTAAATTTGCGTGAATTTTCGGGAGCTGCTTGGGGTGGATTTTTGGGAATTGCTGGGGATGGAGGTGATGTTGTTCCCTCAATGAATTTTGGGGTGGAAAAATCTCAGATTTGGCGACAAATGACCTCTTTTGGTCCTTCTGGTGGAACCAGAATGACACCAAAACCATTCCGAATTCCGCCTCACCCAAGCCCTCATTTTTACTCATTTTTACTCATTTTTACTCTTTTTTTTTACCTCATTTTCACTCATTTTTTAACCTAATTTTTCCTGATTTTTCCTGATTTTTCCCACAGATTTTCCCGCCAATCCCTCCCCCCGGCTTGCCGACGCCGCGCTCCGTTCCGCTCGACCCCTCAGCACCGCCGAGGGATGGAGAAATCCATCCCGGATTTCCTCGGAGAAGGAGGCAGAGCCCTCCTGATGCCCCCAGAACCAACCCCAGAGACTTTCCCCGCCCTGGATCACCCCCAGGGCGAAGAGCTTCGCGCCGCCTTCCTCCAGGACGCCAAAAAATCCGCGGAAAACCCGGCGCTGTCCGAGACGGAGCTGGAGGAGGACGCGTTTTACGGCGTGGAGGAGCTGGCGGCCATGAGGAACGAGGGGAAAGGTCCTGAGCTCAGGGAGGAACCTGATTTCTTCTCCTCGCTGGCCAGGCAGGAGCCTGACGTGGCCCTGGAAGCTCACGATGAGGCCGGTGAGTGACCAATGGTTGGGTTGGGTGGGTTGGGTTGGGTTGGGTTGGCTTGAGTTGAGTTTGAGTTGGGTTGGGTTGGGTTGAGTTGGGTTGGGTTGGTTGATTGGGTTGGGTTGGTTGAGTTGGGTTGGAATGGATGAGTTGGATTGGTTGAGTTGGTTTGGTTGGTTGGTTTGGTTGGTTGGGTTGGGTTGGTTTGATTGGGTTGAGTTGGGTTGGTTGATCTTCCCAGTGGTGGCACCAGCATGGTCTGTGGTGGTCGTTGGTTCTCTTGGTCATGGTGTTGATGCTCTTGATGTTGGTTCTCTTGATGCTGGTAGTCTTGGAGATGGTTTTGGGTCTCCTGGAGATGATTTTGGACCTCCTGGAGATGGTTTTGGATCTCCTAGGGATGGTTTTGGGTCTCCTGGGGATGGTTTTTGGTCTCCTGGAGATGGTTTTGGATCTCTTGGAGATGGTTTTGGGTCTCTTGATGTTGGTTTTCTTGATGTTGGCTGTCTTGGAGATGGTTTTGGATCTCCTGGGGATGGTTTTTGGATTTCCTGGAAATGGTTTTGGATCTCCTGGAAATGGTTTTGGATCTCCTGGAAATGGTTTTGGATCTCCTGGAAATGGTTTTGGATCTCCTGGAGATGGTTTTGGGTCTCTTGATGTTGGTTCTCTTGATGTTTGATCTCCTGGGGATGGTTTTGGATCTCCTAGGGATGGTTTGGGGTCTCCTGGAGATGGTTTTGGATCTATTGGAGATGGTTTTGGATCTCCTGGAGATGGTTTTGGACCTCCTGGAGATGGTGTTGGGTCTCTCATTATGATGCTGTTAGTTCTCCTGGGGTTGGTTTCTCCTGGGGTCGATTCTCCTGGAGTTGATTTCTCCTGCAGTTGGTTTTTCCTGGTGATGCTGTTGGTTCCCCTGGTGAGGCTGTTGGTTCTCCTGACGTTGGTTCCTCTTGCTGTTGGTTCTTCTGACGTTGGCTCTCTTGGTCCCGTTGGTTCTCTTAGTGTTGTGTTGGTTCTCCTGCATTGATGTTGAGCCTCTTGGTGATGATGTTGGCTCTTGGTGACATTGTTGGTTCTCCTGGAGTTGGTTTCTCCTGATGTTGGTTTCTCCTGGAGTTGGTTCTCTTGGTGATGATGTTGGCTCTTGGTGACATTGTTGGTTCCCCTGGTGATGATGTTGGTTTCTCCTGGAGTTGGTTCTCTTGGTGACATTGTTTGTTCCTCTGGTGATGCTGTTGGTTCTCCTGGAGTTGGTTTCTCCTGGAGTTGGTTTCTCCTGGAGTTGGTTCTCCTGCAGTTGGTTTCTCCTGGAGTTGGTTTTCATGGTGACATTGTTGGTTCCCCTGGTGATGCAGTTGGTTCTCCTGGAGTTGGTTCTCTTGGTGACGTTGTTGGTTTCTCCTGATGTTGGTTCTCTTGGTGACGTTGTTGGTTTCTCCTGATGTTGGTTCCCCTGGTGACATTGTTGGTTCTCCTATCGTTGGTTCTCCCATGGATGATGCTGAACCTCCTGGTGTTGGTGTTGACTCTCTTGGTGACATCATTGGTTTTCTTGGTGACATTGCTGGTTCTCTTGGTGACATCATTGGTTCTCTTGGTGACATCATTGGTTCTCTTGGTGACATCATTGGTTCTGTCAGTGACGTCATTGGTTCTGTCAGTGACATCATTGGTTCTGTCAGTGACGTCATTGGTTCTGTCAGTGACATCATTGGTTCTGTCAGTGACGTCATTTGTTCAATCGGTGACATCATTGGTTCTATCGGTGACATCATTGGTTCTCTCAGTGACGTCATTGGTTCTGTCAGTGACGTCATTGGTTCTGTCAGTGACATCATTGGTTCTCTCAGTGACATCATTGGTTCTCTCAGTGACGTCATTGGTTCTGTCAGTGACATCATTGGTTCTGTCAGTGACGTCATTGGTTCTATCGGTGACATCATTGGTTCTATCGGTGACATCATTGGTTCTGTCAGTGACATCATTGGTTCTGTCAGTGACATCATTGGTTCTCTCGGTGACATCATTGGTTCTCTCGGTGACATCATTGGTTCTCTCGGTGACATTGCTGGTTCTCTCTGTGACATCATTGGTTTTCTCGGTGACATCATTGGTTCTCTCAGTGACGTCATTGGTTCTCTCAGTGACACCATCAGTTCTCTCAGTGACGTCATTGATTTTCTTGGTGACATCATTGGTTCTCTTGGTGACATCGTTGGTTCTCTTGGTGACATCATTGGTTCTGTCAGTGGCATCATTGGTTCTGTCAGTGACATCATTGGTTTTCTTGGTGACGTCATTGGTTCTCTCGGTGACGTCATTGGTTCTCTCGGTGACATCATTGGTTCTCTCAGTGATATCATTGGTTCTCTCAGTGACGTCATTGGTTCTGTCAGTGACATCATTGGTTCTTTTTCCTTTGGGATTTTCCTTTGGGATTTTTCCCTCTTAAAGCTCCTCAAGTCCCCTTTGGGATTTTTTCCCTTCTAAAGGACCTCCTGCCTTTTCCAGCATTTTCCTTTGGGATTTCCCTTTGGGATTTCCCTTTGGGATTTTTCCCTCTTAAAGCTCCTCAAATCCCCTTTGGGATTTTCCTTTGGGATTTTTCCCTCTTAAAGCTCCTCAAATCCCCTTTGGGATTTTTTCCCTCCTAAAGGACCTCCCATCCTTTCCAGGATTTCCCTTTGGGATTTCCCTTTGGGATTTTTCCCTCTTAAAAAGCTTCATGTCCCCTTTGGGATTTTCCTTTGGGATTTTCCTTTGGGATTTTCCCCTCCTAAAGGACCTCCCGTCTTTTCCAGGATTTCCCTTTGGGATTTCCCTTTGGGATTTTCCTTTGGGATTTTCCTTTGGGATTTCCCTTTGGTATTTCCCTTTGGGATTTTCCCCTCCCTAAGGGATCTCTTTGGGGACAATCTCCTCCACCCCTGGCTGTCCCCCTTTTAGGATCGTTTCTCCCCGAGGTCCCTCTGTCCCTTATCTCCGGATTCTCCTCCCGGCGCCGTTGGGCTGAGCTTCCTTTGGGGTCAGCGACGGTTGGGGCCAATTTTGGGGTCAGCCTGTGGTTTGGGGTTGTGGTTAGGGCTGGGTGGAGCTGCTGCAGCTCTTCCTGGAGGTTTTGGGGTTTGTAGTTCTTCCCCAAAGTGTTTTGGGGTTTGTAGTTCTTCCTGAAGGTTTGTGGAGCTTTTAGCTCTTCCCCAAAGTTTTTGGGGTTTGTAGTTCTTCCCCAAAGTGTTTTGGGGTTTGTAGTTCTTCCCAAAGGCTTTTGGGGTTTGTAGTTCTTCCTAAAGGTTTTTGGGGTTTGTAGTTCTTCCCCAAGTTTTTTGGGGTTTGTAGTTCTTCCTGAAGGTTTTTTGGGGTTTTTAGCTCTTCCCCGAAGTTTTTTGGGGTTTGTAGTTCTTCCTAAAGAATTTTGGGGTCCTTACCTCTTCCCAAAGACTTTTGGGGTTGAGGAGATCTTCCCAAAGATTTCTGGGATCTGCAGCTCTTCCCAAAGACTTTTGGGGTTTTTATCTCTTTTCATCCCAAAATTTCATCCAGAAAAGATCCCTGTGGGATTTTTTTGGGGGTTTTTAATCCCAAAATTCCATCCTAGAAAGATCCATTTGGGATTTTCAGTGCTGTCCTGAGTGGGATTTTTGGGGTTTTCATCCCCAAATTCCACCCTGGAGAAGATCCATTTTTCATCCCAAAATTCCACCCAGGAAAGATCTGTCCTGAGTGGGATTTTTGGGGTTTTCATCCTAAAATTCCATCCAGAAAAGGTCCCTGTGGGATTTTTTTGGGGTTTTTAATCCCCAAATTCCATCCTGGCAAAGATCCATTTGGGATTTTGGGGGTTTTTCATCCCCAAATTCCATCCTGGCCAAGATCCGTTTGGGATTTTTGGGGTTTTCATTTTTGGGGTTTTCATCCCAAAATTCCATCCTGGCTAAGATCCATTTGGGATTTTTGGGGTTTTCATCCCAAAATTCCATCCTGGCTAAGATCCATTTGGGATTTTTGGGGTTTTCATCCCCAAATTCCATCCTGGAGAAGATCCTTTTGGGATATTTTGGGGTCCTCATCCCAAAATCCCACCCTTTAAAGACCCTTTTGGGATTTTTGGGGTTTTCATCCCCAAATCCCACCCTTTAAAGACCCTTTTGGGATTTTCCCCCACCTGCCCTGCCCATCTCCCCGTGGCTATAAATAAACCCCAAACTGGATCCCCAAATCCCCCAACGGCTGAGAGTTAAAAATAATCCTGAGGTGACAAAATTGGGATTTTCCAAACTAGGACACAACCTGATCCTTCAGCCCTCTGGGAATCTTACAAACTTCAAACTGGGATTTGGTTTTTGGGATGGAAAATCCCAATTTTTGGGGTGATTTTGGGTTTTTCGGGGATTTTTCTTGCTCTGCTCTTTTCCCCTGCTGTGTGTTTTTTGGGATTTGTGGAAAAGCCGAAATTTCCTGTGGGAAAAACTGAATTCCCCCCAAAAATTTGGGAATTTCAAGTGGATTTACAGCAATTTTGGGAGTAAAGAAAACGCTGTTCTCGATCTGGAATGGGAATGAGGAAAAATCCAAGGAATTTTATTCCATTCTCTGGAATTTTTCCCATTTTTTTCCCTTTTTTAGGAGAATTGGTGACACTTTTCCCGTTTTTGTCCCATTTTTCCTGGGAGAAAATGTAATTTTTTTAGGAGAAAACATGTTTTTTTTGGAGAAAACATAATTTTGGGGGAGAAAATACCATTTTATTGGGAGAAAACCTCACTTTTGGGGATTTTCCACCTCGTTAGCACAGCTGGAGCTTTTCCTGGAGTTTTTCCAGGAGTTTTTCCAGGAGCTTTTCCAGGATCTCCTCCCTTCTCAGATTTTATTTTTTTCCCTTTGATTTTTGATCTTTCCAGGGATTTTTTGGGGGATTTTTTTGTCCTTTCCCTGTTTGTTTCTCCTCCTCCCAACATTCCCAAAAATCCCTGGATTTGTTTTCCCATGGATTCTCTTCCTTCTGGATTTGCTCCTGAGATGTTTCTCTTTTTCCCAACATTCCCAAAAATTTCTGAGAAGCTTTAATTTCCCTGGGATGTTTCTCCTCCTCCCAAATTCCCAAAAATTTCTGGGAAGCTTTAATTTCCCTGAGATTCCTCTCCTCCCACCATTCCCAAAAATCCTCGGGAAGCTTTGATTTCCCTGAGATTTTTCTGGATCAAATAATTCCAGAGTTTTCTCCAACCAACTCCCAAATTTCCAAATATTTCTGGGAATATTTGATTTTCCTGAGATGTTTCTCCTCCTCCCAAATTCCCAAAAATTCCTGGGAAGCTTTAATTGCCCTGAGATGTTTCTCTTCTTCCCAACATTCCCAAAAATCCTGGGAAAGATCTGATTTTCCTGAGATGTTTTTCCTCCCAACATTCCCAAAAATCCTCAGGAAGATTTTATTTTCCTTGGATTTTTCTGGATCAAATCCTCCCCGAGTTTCCTCCAACCAACTCCCAAATTCCCAAATATTTCTGGGAATCGCTCCCAGCTCCGTGGCTCCCGGCAAGGCTGGGCTGTTCCTCCTGGATCCAATCCCAAATCCCAACTTGGGCCTCTTTTCTTGGAAAAACCACTCGGCAGCTTTTCCCGGGAAAGAGCAAAGTTCGGGAAAGACAAATAACGGAATTTTGGGTCCTTTTGGGGGAGTTTGTGGTGCTTGAGGAAGATGGGAATTCCTGGAGAGAATTTTGGGAAATTTGGGAATTTTGGGAATGTAGCTCCACCCCACCCACCCCCTCTTTGGAGCAGGAATTTAGGGAATTTTGGGAAATTTGGGAATTCTGGGAATTTTGGGAATATGGCTCCATCCCAGCCACCTCTCCTCGGAGCAGGAATTTTTGGAAATTTTTGGAATTTTAGGGATTTTGGCCATGCAGGGATTTTGGGAATTTTGGGAATGCGGCTCCATCCAGGAGCAGGAATTTTGGGAAATTTGGGAATTTTGGGAAATTTGGGAATTTTGGGAATGTGGCTCCATCCCAGCCACCTCTCCTTGGAGTGGGAAATTTGGGAATTTTTGGAATTTTCGGGATTTTGGCAATGCAGGGATTTTGGGAATTTTTGGAAATTTTGGGAATTTTTGGGAATTTTGGCCATGCAGGGATTTTGGGAATTTTGGGAAATTTGGGAATTTTGGGAATTTTGGCCATGCAGGGATTTTGGGAATTTTGGGAATGCGGCTCCATCCAGGCCATCTCTCCCTGGAGCAGGAATTTTGAGAATTTTGGGAAATTAGGGAATTTTGGGAATTTTGGCAATGCAGGGATTTTGGGAATTTTGGGAAATTTGGGAATTTTGGGAATTCACCTCCATCCCCCCAGCAGGAATTCCGGGATCTCCTCCTCCTCCTCCTCCCATCAATCCCAATTTTCCATCGGATTTCCCCAGAAATCAATCCTCTCAATCCCAACTCACCAACCCAACCCCAAAACCTCCGGAATTCCCACGACCATCCCGGAATTTCCCTTTTCCTCAGAAAAACCTCCTTTTCCATGTTTTTTTCCATGTTTTCCAGATGAGCCTGACGCTGCTCTGTCCGGAGCTGTCCAGGATCTCCGCAGTCAGCTGGGGTGAGTTTGCCTGCTTTTCCCTGGAATTTTCCTGTTTTTTCCTGGAATTTTCCTGGTTTTCCCTGGAATTTCCCTGTTTTTTCCTGGAATTTTCCTGGTTTTTCCTGGAATTTCCCCTTTTTTCCTGGAATTTTCCAGTTTTTTTTCTGGAATTGTCCTGGTTTTTCCTGGAATTTTCCTGGTTTTTCCTGGAATTTCCCTGGTTTTTCCTGGAATTATCCTGATCTTCCTGGAATTTTCCAGGTTTTTCCTGGAATTTTCCAGTTTTTTCCTGGAATTTTCCTGCTTTTCCTGGAATTTTCCAGTTTTTCCCCTGGAATTTTCCTGGTTTTCATGGAATTTTCCTGGTTTTTCCTGGAATTTTCCTGGTTTTCACTGGAATTAGCCTGATCTTCCTGGAATTTTCCAGGTTTTTCCTGGAATTTTCAGGTTTTCTTGGATTTCCTGGTTTTCCTGGAATTTTCCTGGTTTTTCCCTGGAATCATCCCAGTATTGTTATCCCAGAAATCCCATTTTCATCTCCCGAAAATTCCCTTTTTATCTCCCAAAAAATTCCCTTTTGATCTCCCAAAATCCCATTTTTAACCCCCAAAACTCCCTTTTTAACCCACATAAATCCCATTTTCAACTGTCAAAAATTCCCATTCTTAACCCCCAAAGATTCCCATTTCTAACCCCTAAAATCCCATTTTCAACTCCCAAAATCTCCTTTTCTAACCCCCAAAATTCCCATTTTTAATGATGAAAAATCCCAATTTTAACTCCCAAAATCCCCTTTTTAAACCCCCAAAATCCCTATTTTAACTCCCAAAATCATTTTAACCCCCAATTTTAACCCCTAAAATTTCATTTTTAGCTTATTTTAACTCCCAAGTCCTTTTTAAACCCCCAAAATTCCCATTTTTAACCCCCAAAATTCCATTTCTAACCCCCAAAAATTCCATTTTTAACCCGATTTTAACCCCCAAAATTCCCATTTTCAACCCCAAAATCCAATTTCTCACTCCACAATTCGCCCAGCCGTCGGATGCCTGTTCCCGCCGTCCCTTTTCCGGAACGTTCCCGGCGCCGTTCCCTGGGATTCCCGCGGCTCCGGAAAACCCGCCGAGGAAAGCACTTTAGAGGGAATTCCCGGACTGAAGGAATCCCCGGAATCCCCTTTTTCCCTGGAATCCCAGGCGGTCACCACCGTCCGCCTGGACCCGGACACTCCGGACGGCGGGAACTCCCCGCTGGACTCTCCTCGGCCGGAAATCCCGCCGGAAAAATATCCCCAAAACGAACCAAAGCGACCGGAAAACTCCGGGAAAAACGCCCAGCGGTTGGATTGGAGAACTCCCGGCGATCCCAAAAAAACCCCGGAGGGCTCGGAATTCCGAGGCCAGCCCCGCAAATCCAAAGGGAAACCCGCCGAGATTTCCCGGCTGGAATTCCCCAAACCTGACTGGGTCGTCCCGAAAATCGGGAAGAGATCCTGGACGGTGAACGTGGCCGAGGATTCCGCGGAGCTCTCCCTGGAGCCGACTCCGTGCAGCTCCTTCGAGGTGGAGCTCCGCCCGTTCATCCTCCTGGAGGAGCCGGAGAAGGAGGAGAGCGCGGAGCTCATCCAGGAGGACAATCCGGATGTTTTCACCTGCATCGAGTGCAGCATCTACTTCCGCAAGAAGCAGCACCTGATGGACCACATGGTGCAGCACAACCGCGACGGAGATTCCTCCTCCTCCTCCGGAATGCAGTCCCGCTTCTCCTGCGGCGAGTGCGGCTGGAATTTCGGCGACCCCGACGCGCTGGAGCAGCACCGGCGGCTCCACCAGGAATCCCGGGAGAAAATCCTGGAGGAGATCCAGAAGCTGAACGAGTTCCCGGACGAAGGGAGGGAAGCCAGGCTGCAGTGCCCAAAATGCGTTTTCGGCACGAACTCCTCCAAAATTTTCGTCCAGCACGCCAAGATGCACGTGAAGGAGAGGAAAGATCAGGGATCCAGGAATTCCAACCTTTTCGGGGAATTCCGGGATAATCCCTACAAATCCTTCCAACCCGACGAGCTTCCCGCCGCGCCGGGGAAATCCCACAATTCCTGCGGCCTCTGCGGCTTCCCGGCGCCCACGGAGCACATCCTGAAGGAGCACATGAGATATTCCCATTCCCGCTTCTCCTGGGAGCATCCCGAGAACTTGGACGACGATCCCAACCAGCCCGGAACCAGCAGGGATTCCTACAGCCCCACCCGGCCCGGCCGCTTCTCCGACATGGAATTCTTCGGGAAGAATCCCGAGCGGTTCTTACCGCCCGGGTCGCGGGAAGGTTCGGCCGGTTTCGATTCCGGTTTCGATTCCGGTTTCGATTCCGGTTTCGGAATTCATCACGCCAGGTTGGAGAAGAGCGATGGATCGGCCAAGAAGGAGCACCGCGGGTTCCACGCCAGGAAAGCGGCGCCGTATCCCAAAAATCTGGGAATTGCCGGATTTCCCTCGCCCAAAGCGTATTCCCAGCTGGCGTTGCAGCAGCTGAAGAGGAGAGCGAGCGCCCAACATCTGGAAGGCGACGGTGACCACTGGGTGGCCGAGGAGGAGGAGATGGACGTTGATTTGGCCACCAGAACCGCCCAGGTGGCCACCAAATGCGCCGCCAAGCCCGTCGTGGTCCCTCAGGCCGCGTTGGACCTCAAGAGGACCTTCAGGAGCACCCTGAAGGCCACCGAGGTGACCTCGGAGGAGCAGCAGCACCAGCTGAGGATGATGGTCCCCGTGGTGCTCCTGGAGGAGATGACAACCAAATCCACCAAGAGACCACGAGGGAAGATCTACAAGAAGAAACTCCTCCAACCTCCACCTCCTCCACCTCCACCTCACCGAGAGTTCCTTCTGGAAGATCCTCTCCCATTGGATGTCCTCCTGCTGGACGCTCCTTTGGAAGATCCCCTGGAGCTCGATGACCTCCTGGACTCCGAGTCGGCCATGTTGAAGAACGAGGAGCGCAAATGTCCCTATTGCCCCGACCGCTTCCACAACGGCATCGGGCTGGCCAATCACGTGCGAGGTCACCTCAACCGCGTCGGCGTCAGCTACAACGTGCGGCACTTCATCTCCGCCGAGGAGGTCAAGGCCATCGAGCAGAAGTTCTCCTTCCAGAAGAAGAAGAAGAAAGGTGAGGGGTTGGGTTGGGTCTGGGTGGGTTTTGGGGAACATCTGGAGGTGGTTTTTGGGGAATCTCTGGGATTGGTTATTGAGGAACATCTAGGATTGGTTCCTGGTGGTGTTGAATTTTTGAGAAACGTCTGGAGGTGGGTTTTGGGGAACATCTGGGATTGGTTCCTGGTGCAGTTGAGTTTTTGGAGAACATCTGGGATTGGTTCCTGGTGGTGTTGAGATTTTGGGGAACATCTGGGATTGGTTCTTGAGGAACATCTGGGATTGGTTCTTAGTGGTGGTTTTGGGGAACATCTGGGATTGGTTCCTGGTGATGTTGAGATTTTGGGGAACATCTGGGATTGGGTTTTGAGGAACATCTAGGATTGGTTCCTGGTGGTTTCTGAGGAACATCTGGAGGTGGGTTTTAAAGAACATCTGGGATTGGTTCCTGGTGCTGTTGAGTTTTTGGAGAACATCTGGGATTGGTTCTTGAGGAACATCTGGGATTGGTTCTTGGTGGTTTCTGAGGAACTTCTGGGATTGTTTTTTGGGGAACATCTGGGATTGGTTCTTGGTTGTTTTTGAGGAACGTCTGGGGATGGTTTTTGATGTTTTTTCATGGATCTTGGGGAGTTTTGTTGGATTTTATTGGGTTTTATTGGGTTTTGGTGGTTTTTGTTGAGTTTTTGGTGAGTTTTGATGGGTTTTTGGTGGGTTTTGGAGGTTTAGGATAGATTTTGACCGATTTCGGATGGTTTTTGGTTAATTTTGTTGGGTTTCGATGGCTTTTGTTTGGTTTGGATGGTTTTGGGTGGGTTTTGGTGTTTTTTCATGGCTTTTAGTGTTTTTTGTTGGATTTTCATGGGTTTTTGATGGGGTTTTGATGGATTTTATTGGATTTTTCCTAGATTTTGTTGGGTTTTTGGTGGATTTAGTTGGGTTTTTGGTGGATTTTATTAGGTTTTTGGTGGATTTTGTGGGGTTTTCCTGGATTTTATTGGGTTTTTGGTGGATTATGTTAAGTTTTTGCTGGATTTTGATGGGGTTTTGCTGGATTTTGATGAATTTTCCTGGATTCTGATGCCATTCTTGACTATTTCCCCCTCTCAGTGGCCAACTTCGACCCCAGCATGTTCAGCCTGATGGGATGAGTTTTGATGGTTTTTTATGGGGTTTTGATGGTTTTTGATGAGGTTTTGATGGATTTTGATGAGGTTTTGATGGGTTTTGATGGTTTTTGATGGGGTTTTGATGGGGTTTTGATGAGGTTTTGATGGTTTTTTTATGAGGTTTTGATGATTTTTGATGGGTTTTGATGGTTTTTGATGGGGTTTTGATGGGTTTTGATGGTTTTTGATGGGGTTTTGATGGGTTTTGATGGGTTTTGATGGGTTTTGATGGGGTTTTGATGAAGTTTTGATGAGGTTTTTGGTGTTTTTTCATGGATTTAGATGGGGTTTTTGCTGGATTTTGTTATTTTTTTCCTGGATTCTGATTCCATCTCTCACCCTTTTCCCCTCCCAGTGGCCAACTTTGACCCCAGCATGTTCAGCCTGATGGGATGGATTTTGATGGGATTTTGCTAGATTTGGATGTAGTTTTGGTGTTTTCTCATGGATTTTGATGGGGTTTTGATAGATTTCGATGGGGTTTTTGCTGGAATTTGTTATTTTTTCCCTGGAATTTAATGAATTTTTGTACTCCCTCCCCCTGCAGTGGCCAACTTCGACCCCAGCACGTTCAGCCTGATGGGCTGAATTTGGATGTTTTTTGATGGAATTTTGGTAGATTTTGATGGGGTTTTTGCTGGATTTTCTTATTTTTTCCCTGGAATTTAATGAATTTTTGTACTCTCTCCTTTCCCAGTGGCCAACTTCGACCCCAGCACGTTCAGCCTGATGGGATGAATTTGGATGGTTTTGATGGGGTTTTGATGGTTTTTGATGAGGTTTTGATGGATTTTGATGGGTATGATGAGGTTTTGATGGGGTTTTGATGGATTTTTGGTGTTTTTTGCTGGATTTTGATGGGGTTTTTCCTGTTTTTTAATCAATTTTTGTACCCTTTTCCCCTCCCAGTGGCCAACTTTGACCCCAGCACGTTCAGCCTGATGGGATGAGTTTTGATGGTTTTTATGGGATTTGGATGGGGTTTTGGTAGATTTTGATGGTTTTTGATGAGGTTTTGGTGGGTTTTGATGAGGTTTTGATGGGTTTTGATGGATTTTGATGAGGTTTTGATGAGGTTTTGATGGGTTTTGATGGATTTTTGGTGTTTCTTCATGGATTTTGATGGGGTTTTTGCTCAAATTTGTTATTTTTTCCCTAGATTCTAATGAATTTTTCTACCCTCTCCTTTCCCAGTGGCCAACTTCGACCCCAGCACGTTCAGCCTGATGCGCTGGATTTGGATGGGATTTTGGTAGATTTTGATGGGATTTTGGTAGATTTTGATGGATTTTATTGGGATTTTGGTAGATTTTGATGGGATTTTGGTCGATTTTGATGGATTTTCATGGGGTTTTTGCTGGAATTTGTTATTTTTTCCCTGGAATTTAATGAATTTTTGTACTCTCTCCCCTCCCAGTGGCCAACTTCGACCCCAGCACGTTCAGCCTGATGCGCTGCGAGTTCTGCGGCGCCGGCTTCGACACCCGCGCCGGTCTCTCCAGCCACGCCCGCGCCCACCTGCGCGACTTCGGCATCACCAACTGGGAGCTGACCATCAGCCCCATCCACATCCTCAAGGAGCTGCTGGCCAACTGCCCGCAGCACCCCGAGCTGCTCCGCGCCGCGCTGGCCGAGGACAGGGAGAGCCAGGGGCTGTTGGGGATGAGGAAGGCTGGAGGAGCGGCCGGGGCGGCGTTCCCCACGGCATGGGGAGAGGAGGGGCTGCAGAGCTATGGGGATGGTGAGTGAGGGAGTGGATTTTGGGGGAAATTTGGGGGGTTTGGGTGAGGGGAGGTGTGGTGGGGGTTGGGGAAGAGTTTGGGAGGTTTTGGGGAAAATTTGGAGGAAATTTGGGGGGATTTGGGGGAAATTTGGAGGGAATTTGGGAGAAATTTGTGAGAAATTAAGAGAAATTTGGAAGAAATTTGAGAGGAATTGGGAGAAATTGAGAGAAATTGGGATGCAGAAATTGGGAGAAATGTGGGAGAAATTTAGGAGAAATTTGGGAGAAATCTGGGGGAAATTTGGAAGACGTTTGTGAGAAATGGAGAGAAATTTGGGGGAAATGAAGAGAAATTTGGGCTGAGGAAGGCTGGAGGATCGGCCGGGGCGGCGTTCCCCGCGGTGTGGGGAGAGGAGGGGCTGCAGAGCTATGGGGATGGTGAGTGAGGGAGTGGGGAGTTTGGGGGGTTTGGGAGGATTTGGAGAAATTTGGAAGAAATTTGGGGAGTTTGGGGAATTTGTGGGAATTTGTGGGGGATTTAGGAGGAATTTGGGGGAAATTAAGGAGAAATTGGGAGAAATTTGGAGAAATTTGGGATGTGGAATTGGGGGAAATGTGGGAGAAATTGAAAGAAATTTGGGAGAAATTGAGAGAAGTTTGGGGGAAATTTGGGAGAAATTTGGGAGAAGTTTGGGGGAAATTGGGAGAAATTTGGGAGAAATTTGAGAGGAATTGGGAGAAATTGAGAGAAATTGGGATGCAGAAATTGGGAGAAATTTGGGGGAAATTTAGGAGAAATTTGGGAGAAATCTGGGGGAAATTTGGAAGAAGTTTGTGAGAAATGGAGAGAAAATTGGGGGAAATGGAGAGAAATTTGGGATGAGGAAGGCTGGAGGAGCGGCCGGGGCGGCGTTCCCCGCGGCCTGGGGAGAGGAGGGGCTGCAGAGCTATGGGGATGGTGAGTGAGGGAGTGGGGATTTTGGGGGGGGATTGGGGGAAATTTGGGGGGAATTTGGGGGTTTTGGGAGAAATTTGGGGGAAATTTTGGAAGAAATTGGAGAAATTTGGGGGAAATTGGGAGGAATTTGGGGAAAATTTCGGAGAAATGTGGAAGAAATGGAGAGAAATTTGGAGGAAATTTGGGAGAAATTTGGGGGAATTTGGGGGAAATTGAGAGGAATTCGAGGGAAATTTGGGGGAATTTGGGAGAAATTGAGAGAATTTGGGATGCAGAAATTGGGAGAAATGTGGGAGAAATTTGGGGGAAATTTAGGAGAAATTTGGGGGAAATTTGAGAGAAATTTGGGGGAATTGGGAGGAATTTGGGATGTGGAAATTAGGAGAAATTTGGGAGGAATTGAGAGAAATTTGGGGAAATTTAGGGGAAATGAAGAGAAATTTGGAAGAAATTTGAGAGGAATTGGGAGAAATTGAGAGAATTTGGGATGCGGAAATTGGGAGAAGTTTGAGAGAAATTTAGGAGAAATTGGGAGAAATTTGGGAGGAATTTGGGGGAATTTGGAGGAATTTGGGGGAAATTGGGAGAAATTTGAGAGAAATTTGGGGGAAATTGAGAGAAACTGAGAGAAATTTGGGATGTGGAAATTGGGAGAAGTTTGGGAGAAATTTGGGAGAAGTTGGGAGGAATTTGGGAGAAATTGAGAGAATTTGGTATGCAGAAATTGGGAGAAGTTTGGGAGAAATTTGGAAGAAAATTTGAGAAATTTGGGAGAAATTTGGGGGAAATTGAGAGAAATTTGTGAGAAATTGGGAGCAATTTGGGAGAAATGTGGAAGAAATTTAGGAGAAATTTGGAGAAATTTGGAGAAATTAGGAGAAATTTGGGAGAAATTGAGAAAAATTTGGGAGAAATTGAGAAAAATTTGGAAGAAATTTGGGAGAAATGTGGAGTTTGGGGTTGATTTGGTGGCTTTTGGATTTTGGAGATTTGGGACAAATTTGGGAGAACTTTGGGAGAAATTTGGGATCTTTGCCACCTCAGGGAGAACATTTCCTCCCAACTCCATCATTTTCCCACCCAGGAAATCCCAAATTCCTCCAATTCATCCCAAAACACCCAAAAAATCCCATTTTTTTCCCCAGAAAATCCCATTTTTTCCCAAATTTCCCTCCCTGTGCAAACTCTGGGATCAGAATTGGATTTTTGGGATTTATTCCTTTTTTCCTGGAGCTTTTTTGGGGATTCAAATTCCCCCTGGATTTGGGAAATTTGGGGGATTTGAGGGGAATTTGGGGGAATTTTGGGGAGATTTGAGGGAATTGAGGGGAATTTCAGGGATTTTAGGGAATGGAGTTAAAAGGGGATTTGAGGGAATTTAGGGAATTTAGGGGAATTTAGGGGAATTTTAGGGATTTTAAGGGAACGGAATTAAAGGGGATTTGGGGGAATTTAAGGGGATTTAATGGAATTGTTAGGGAGTTTTTATGGAATTTTTAGGGAATTTTAAGGGGATTTTTAGGGAATTTTAATGGAATTCTAAGGGAATTTTAATGGGATTTTAAGGGAATTTTAATGGAATTTTTAGGGAATTTTAAGGGGATTTTAATGGAATTTAAGGGGATTTTAATGGAATTTTAAGGGGATTTTAGGGATTTGGGGTTTAAAGAAATCCAGGGAATTCCCAATTCCCACTATTCCCCAATTCCCATCCCCAAATTCCTCACTCTTCCCACTCTTCACCCCTTTTTTCACCTTTTTTCCTCATTTTTCCCCAATTCCTATTCCCTTTCCTCCCACTATTTCCATCTCCCATCTCTTCCCACTCTTTATCCCATTTTTCCCCTTTTTCCCTTCTTTTTCCCCATTTTCCCCCTTTTTCCCATTTTCCCAATTTTTTCCCATTTTTCACATTTCCTCCTTTATTTCCCCTTTATTTCCCCATTTCTCCATTTTCCCATTTTCCCCCTTTTTCCCATTTTCCCCTTTTTTTCCCATTTTCCCCTTTATTTCCCTTTTTTTCCATTTTCCCCATTTTTCCCATTTTCCCCATTTTTTCCCATTTTCCCCTTTATTTTCTCATTCCCCCATTTCCCCCATTTTTCCCATTTCCCCATTTTTTCCCATTTCTCCCATTTTTCCATTTATTTCCCCATTTTCCCCATTATTTCCCCATTATTTCCCCATTATGTCCCCATTATTTTCCCATTATTTTCCCATTATTTTCCCATTTCCCCCTTTGTTTCCATTTCCCCCTTTATTTCCATTTCCCCATTTTTCCCCATTTTTCCCATTTATTTCCCATTTATTTCCCATTTATTTCCCATTTATTTCCCATTTATTTCCCAATTCCTCCTCCCAATCCCCCATCCCCACTCGGCGCTCGCCCTCTCTCCCCTGGCCCGCTCGGTGTCTCGGCGCTCCCCGCGCCGCCCTGGCGGGCTCCCCGCGTGCTCGGCTCCAACATGGCGGCCTCCACCGCGGCCTCCCCCGCCGCGCCGCCGCCGCCCAAACTCACCAAAGCCGCCGCCGCCCCGAGGCCCCGCGACCGCGACCGCGGCGCCGACGGCGAGCCCGAGCCCCCCGCCGCCCCGGAGCCGGGTGAGCGCTCCTCCCCGCCCGCCCGCCGCTCCCCGCCGAGCCCGCGGCCCTCCCCGCCGCGCCCGCCGCTCCCCTCCCGGCCTGCCGTTCCCTCACGCCGAGCCCTGCCGGTACCGGGCCGCAACGCCGCCCAGCCCCGGGAGCGGCGGGGAGCCAGCGCCGGGCGCCGCGGGGAGGCGGAAAGCCCCGAGCCGCCGCCCTCCTTTGTCCCGAGCGCCGCTCCGCTTTGTCCCCGCGGGAGGCCCGAGCGGCGGCGGCGGGGCTGCGACCGGCAGTGCTCCGGGCCTCGGACCGGCAATGCTCCGGGCCTGCGACCGGCAGTGCTCCGGGCCTCGTACCGGCAGTGCTCCTCCTTACCGGGGGTGCTCCGGGCCTCGTACCGGGGCTGCTCGGGGCTCCGTACCGGGAGTGCTCCTGCTTACCGGGGATGTACCGGGGCTCCTTACCGGGCATGTACCGGGGCCTGCTCACCGGGGATGCTCCTCCTTACCAGGGCTGCTCCGGGCCCCTTACCGGGAGTGCTCGGTGCCTCTTACCGGGGATGCTCCTGCTTACCGGGAGTGCTCGGGGCTGCTTACCGGGGATGCTCGGGGCCTCTTACCGGGCCGTTCCCGGCGCTCCCAGCCCGTTCTCCCGGGACTCTGGGCGGCTCCCGGTGCTTCCAGCCCGGGAAATGATCGTTTGCCTCCAGCGCGGTGCCCCGGGGGATTCCCGCTTTGGCCAGCCCGGTTCTTCCCAGCCCGGTTCTTCCCAGCCCGGTTCTTCCCAGCCCGGTTCTTCCCAGCTCGGTTCCCCGAGGAGCTCCCGGTTTCTCTCTCCCGGTTCTTCCCATCCCAGTTCCTCCATCCCGGTTATTCCCATCCCGGTTTCTCCCTCCCGGTTGTTTCCCTCCCGGTTTCTCTCTCCCGGTTCTTCCCATCCCAATTCTTCCCTCCTGGTTTCTCCATCCCGGGATGTCCCCAGCCTGTCGCTGTCCCTTTTGTCCCCTTCTCCTGTCCCTTCTCCTGTCCCTTCTCCTGTCCCTTCTCCTGTCCCTTCTGTCCCTTTCCCTGTCCCTTCTGTCCCTCCTCCTGTCCCTTCTCCTGTCACCTTCTCCTGTCACCTCCTCCTGTCCCTTCTCCTGTCCCCTTCTCCTGTCCCTTCTCCTGTCCCCTTCTCCTGTCACCTTCTGTCCCTTTCCCTGTCACCTTCTCCTGTCCCTTCTCCTGTCCCTCCTGTCACCTTCTCCTGTCCCCTCCCCTGCAGGGCTCTGCCTGTCCCTGCTGCCAGCACCTTGGCCTGTCCCTGTCACCTCCCTGCAGGGAGATGCCACCAGCCCTGTCACCTCCCTGCCACCACCTGTCCCTGTCCCCTTTAGGGACCTGTCCCTGTCCCCTCTGTGCCAGGAGATGCCACCAGCCCTGTCCCTGTCCCTGTCCCCTCCTCACAGGGAGATGCCACCAGCCCTGTCCCCTCCCTGCCAGCACCTTGTCCTGTCCCTGTCACCTCCCTGCAGGGAGATGCCACCAGCCCTGTCCCCTCTCTGCCACCACCTGTCCCTGTCCCCTTTAGGGACCTGTCACCACCTCTGTCCCCTCCCTGCCAGGACCTGTCCCTGTCCCAGGATCTGTCACCTCTGTGCAGGGAGATGCCACCACCCTTGTCCCTGTCCCCTTAAGGGATCTGTCCTTGTCACCTCCCTGCAGGGAGGTGCCACCACCCCTGTCACCTCCCTTTAGGGACCTGGCCCTGTCCCCTTTAGGGACCTGGTGCTGTCCCTGTCCCCTTTAGGGACCTGCCACCACCTCTGTCCCCTGCTGGTAGATGTCACCACCCTTGTCACCTCCCCTTTAGGGATCTGTCCCTGTCCTGTCCCCTCCCTGCCAGGAGATGCCACCACCTCTGTCACCTCCCCTTTAGGGACCTGTCGCTGTCCCCTGCTGGCAGATGTCACCTCTCGGTGTCACCTCTGGATGTCACCTCCCCTTTAGGGACCTGGAGCTGTCCCCTGCTGGCAGATGTCACCTCTCGATGTCACCTCCCCGTTAGGGACCTGGCCCTGTCACCTCCTCTTTAGGGACCTGTCCCTGTCCCTGTCCCCTTTAGGGACCTGCCACCACCTCTGTCCCCTGCTGGCAGATGTCACCACCCCTGTCACCTCCTCCTTAGGGACCTGGAGCTGTCCCTGTCCCCTCCCTGCCAGGAGATGTCACCACCTCTGTCCCCTCCCTTTAGGGACCTGGCCCTGTCCCCTGCTGGCAGATGTCACCTCTCCATGTCACCTCTGGATGTCACCTCCCCGTTAGGGACCTGTCCCTGTCCCCTGCTGGCAGATGTCACCTCTGGATGTCACCTCGCTGTTAGGGACCTGTCCCTGTCCCTGTCACCTCCCCTTTAGGGACCTGTCCCTGTCCTTGTCCCCAAAGTCCTCCTGGAGCAGCTTTGCTCCCTCGGAAAATCCCAAATTCCCTTGGAAAATCCCAAATCCCTCTGGAAAAATCCCATTTTTTCCCCTCAGAACATCCCAAAAACCCCAAATTTCCCCCAAAAAACCCCAAATCCCTCTGGAAAATCCCATTTTTTCCCCTCAGAACATCCCAAAAACCCCACATTTTCCCCAAAATCCCCCCAAAAAACCCAGATCACCCCAAATTTCTCCCCACAGTGGTGGCTCCCCCTGAGGACACTCTGGTTGCCATGGAGGTTGGATCTCCTCCCTCCATCCCCAAAAATCCCCCAAAAACCCCAAATTTTCCCTGAAAAATCCCAAATACCCTCAGAAAATCCCCAATCCTTCTGGAAAAATCCCATTTTTTCCCCTCAGAACATCCCAAAATCCCCCCAAAAAGCCCCAAAATTCCCCCAAAACTCCAAAATTCCCTGAAAAAACCCCAAATTTCACCTGAAAAACCCCAAAATTCTCCCAAAAAGCTGCAATATTCCCCCGAAAAACCCCAAATTTTCTCTGAAAAACCCCAAAAACCACCCAATTCCCCCCAACAAAACCCAAAATCACCCCAAATTTCTCCCCACAGTGGTGGCTCCCCCCGAGGAGGCTCTGGTTGCCATGGAGGTTGGATCTCCTCCCTCCATCCCCAAAAATCCCCAAAATTCACCCCAAAAACCCCAAATTCCCTCTGAAAAAACCCAGAATTCCCCCAAAATTCTCCGAAAAACCCCAGAAAACCCCGAATTCCTCTCCGAAAATCCCACATTCCCCTGGAAAAATCCCATTTTTTTCCCCTCAGAACATCCGAAAAACCCCAAAAATCCCCCAAATTCCCCTGAAAAACCCCAAATTTTCCCCAAAAAACCCCCAAAATCACCCAAATTTCTCCCCGCAGTGGTGGCTCCCCCCGAGGAGGCTCTGCTGGCCATGGAGGTTGGATCTCCTCCTGCCATCCCCAAAAATCCCCAAAATTCCCCAAAAAACCCAGAATTCCCTCAAAATCCCCCCAAAAACCCCAAATTTCCCCTGAAACCCCAAAATCCCCAAAACCCCAAAATTCCCCAAAACCCCAAAAATCCCAAAATTCCGAAAACCCCAAATCCCTGTGGAAAAATCCCATTTTTTCCCCTCAGAACATCCCAAAAATCCCCCAAATTCCCCCGAAAAACCCCAAAACCCCCCAAAATCACCCCAATTTCTCCCCGCAGTGGTGGCTCCCCCGGAGGAGGCTCTGCTGGCCATGGAGGTTGGATCTCCTCCCTCCATCCCCAAAAACCCGCTGGGGAATCTCCCCCTGGAGCAGCAGCAGCAGCAGGCAGCAGCCAGGATCGGAGCAAAGCTCTCCCCGGAGCGCAAAGCTGAACCCCACGAGCAAAAAGGTGCGAAATTTGGGGATTTTGGGGGTTTTTGGGGGATTTTTTTGGGATTTTTGTGGGATTTTGGGGGATTTTTCGGGGATTTTTCAGGATTTTCTGGGATTTTTACAGGATTTTTCATGTTTTTTGGGGGATTTTTTGGGATTTTCGGGGATTTTTTTGGGATTTTTGGGGGATTTTTTTTGGATTTTTCGGGATTTTCTGGGATTTTTACAGGATTTTTCATGTTTTTTGGGGGATTTTTTGGGATTTTTTGGGGATTTTTTTGGGAATTTTGGGGGATTTTGGGATATTTTTGGGGGTTTTTTGGGGATTTTTTGGGGATTTTGCGGGATTTTCTAGGATTTTTACAGGATTTTTCATGTTTTTTGGGGGATTTTTTGGGATTTTGTGGGATTTTTTTGGGATTTTGCGGGATTTTCTGGGATTTTTGCAGGATTTTTCATGTTTTTTGGGGGATTTTTTGGGATTTTTGGGGATTTTTTGGGGATTTTGCAGGATATTTTGGGATTTTTTGGGGATTTTTCGGGGATTTTGTGGGATTTTTGGGGATTTTTGAGGATTTTTTGAGATTTTTTGGGGATTTTTGGGGATTTTTTGGGGGATTTTTTTTTGATTTTGCGGGATTTTCTGGGATTTTTACAGGATTTTTCATGTTTTTTGGGGGATTTTTTGGGATTTTGGGGATTTTTTTTGGATTTTGCAGGATTTTTTTGGGATTTTTGGGGGTTTTTTGGGATTTTTGGGGGTTTTTTTGGGATTTTGCGGGATTTTCTGGGATTTTTGCAGGATTTTTCATGTTTTTTGGGGGATTTTTGGGGATTTTTGGGGATTTTTTGGGGATTTTGCAGGATATTTTGGGATTTTTTTGGGATTTTTCGGGGATTTTGTGGGATTTTTGGGGATTTTTGAGGATTTTTTGGGGATTTTTTGGGGATTTTGCGGGATTTTTTATGATTTTTTGGGGATTTTGTGGGATTTTGTGCGATTTTTGCAGGATTTTCCATGATTTTTTGGGGATTTTTTTGGGATTTTTGGGATTTTTGGGGATTTTTTGGGGATTTTTCGGGGATTTTGTGGGGATTTTTGGGGTTTTTTTTGGGATTTTTTCAGGATTTTCCTGGATTTTTTGGGATTTTTTTTTCCCCTGGATTTTTTTTGAGGATTTTACAGGATTTTTTCATGACTTTTTGGGGATTTTTGGGGGATTTTTGCCAAACCCCACAAGCCCAAAAGTGGGATTGCGGGGATCTTTCGGGATTTTGTGGGATTTTCGCAGGATTTTCCAGGTTTTTTGCAGGAATTTTGAGTTTGGGATCAACTTTGCTTCTCACCTCCTTATCTCTCTTACCTCTACCATTCCTGATGATAATTTTTTCCCGTTTTTTCTCATTTTTTCCTCATTTTCCCTCCTTTCCCCAGCCTCCAGCCTGACCAAATTCAAGGTGTGCTTCGCCTGCTTCGAGTTCCAAATCTCTCAGGATCAACTTTCCTTCTCACCCTCTTATCTCTAGTAACACTCCCATTCCCAATACTCAATTCTTTCCAATTTTTCCATGTTTTTTCCCATTTTTCCATATTTTTTGCTCATTTTTCCATGTTTTCCCAGCCTCCAGCCTGACCACCTGCCAGGTGTGCTTCACCTGCTTCGAGTTCCAAACCAAGGCTGAATTCCAAACTCTAAGAGTTCCAAATCCCTCAGGATCAACTCCTCACCTTCCCTCCTATCTCTCCTCATTCTAACACTGAATTTTTTCCCATTTTTCCATGCTTTTTCCTCATTTTTCCCCATTTTTTCAGCTCCCAGCCTGAGCACACGTGAGGAATGCAAACCCCAAACCCCTTGGGATCAACTTTGCTTCTCACCCCCTTATCTGTGTTAACTCAGCCATTCCTGATGATAAATTTTTCCAATTTTTTCTCATTTTCTCCTCACTTTTCCCATGTTTCCCCAGCCTCCAGCCTGACCACGAGGTGTGCTTTGCCTGCTTCGAGTTCCAAATCAGGGTCGGGAGAAATTCCAAATCTCTTGGGATCAACTCCTCACCCCCTTACCTGTGTTAACTCTCCCATTCCTGGTGATAAATTATTTCTGTTTTTCCTTATTTTTTCCTTGTTTTTTCCTCATTTTTTCCTACTTTTCTTAGCTTCCAGCCTAACTCCATGTGAGGAATGCTTCGCCTGCTTTGAGTTCCACATCCCTTGGGATCAACTCTTCTTTTCACCTCCTTATCCCACTTAACTCTGCCATTCCCGATGATAAATTTTTCCCGTTTTTTCTCACTTTTTCCCCATTTTTCCCCATCCCAGCCTCCAGCCTGACCACCTGCAAGGTGTGCTTTGCCTGCTTCGAGTTCCAAATCCCTTGGGATTTGCTTCTTGCCTCCTTATCCCAATTAACTCTGCCATTCCCGATACTCAATTCTTTCCCATTTTCCATGGTTTTTTCCCATTTTTCCATGTTTTTTCCTCACTTTTCCCTACTTTTCCCAGCTTCCAGCCTGACCACCTGCCAGGTGTGCTTCGCCTGCTTCGAGTTCCAAATCTCTCAGGATCAACTTCCCTTCTCACCCTCTTATCTGTGTTAACTCTGCCATTCCTGATGATAAATTTTTCCTGTTTTTTCTCACTTTATTCCCATTTTTCCCTCCTTTCCCCAGCCTCCAGCCTGACGACGTGCGAGATGTGCTTCGCCTGCTTCGAGTTCCAAATCTCTTGGGATCAACTCCTCTTCTCACCCCCTATTTCTCCCACTCCCGATACTCAATTTTTTCCAATTTTTCTGTGTTTTTTGCTCACTTTTCCCATGTTTCCCCAGCCTCCAGCCTGACGACATGCGAGGTGTGCTTCGCCTGCTTCGAGACGCGCAAGGGGCTCTCGAGCCACGCCCGCTCCCACCGAGAGCTCTGAGTGCCTTTGGCATCACCTCCCTGCTTCCTGCTTTAGCCCTCCTCACTCTGATACTCATTTCATCTATTTTTTCCTGGTTTTTCCCATTTTTTTCCATTTTTTTCCCCATTTTTTTCCCATTTTTTTTCCATTTTTTCCCATTTTTTTCCCATTTTTTTCCCCATTTTTCCAGCTCCCAGCTTGACAAGATTCAAGGTGTGCATCGCCTGCTTCGAGTTCCAAACCAGAGCTGAGTTCCAAACTCCATGAGTTCCAAATCCCTTGGGATCAACTCCTCACCTTCCCTCCTATCTCTCCTCATTCTAACACCGAATTTTTTCCCATTTCTCCATGTTTTTTCCTCATTTTCCCCCATTTTTTCAGCTCCCAGCCTGAGCACACGGGAGAAATTCAAGCCCCAGATCCCTCGGGATCAACTTTGCTTCTCACCTCCTTATCCCACTTAACTCTGCCGTTCCTGATGATAAATTTTTCCCGTTTTTTCTCACTTTATTCCCATTTTTCCCATGTTTCCCCAGCCTCCAGCCTGACGACGTGCGAGGTGTGCTTCGCCTGCTTCGAGACGCGCAAGGGGCTCTCGAGCCACGCCCGCTCCCACCTGCGCCAGCTGGGCGTCGCCGAGTCCGAGAGCTCGGGCGCTCCCATCGACCTGCTCTACGAGCTGGTGCGCCACAAGGCCAAACCCGAGGGACCTTCCTCCTCCTCCTCCTCCTCCTCCTCCTCGCTCCAGCCCGCCCTGGCCAAGAAATCCGCCTCTCCCAAGGAGCCGGCCGCCGCCTCTCGCCCTCTGCTGCTGCTCAAGGATCAACGCCCTGCAGATTCCATCAACAAAGCCATCAAATCCCCTCCGGGCTTCTCCAAAGCTCTCTCCTCCCAGCCAGGCTCTCCCGTGCTCAAGAAGATGCCGCCGGCTCTGCCGGGCGCCTCGCCTCCTCCCAAAAATGCCGAGGAGAAGGGAGCCAAGCTGGCGCTCAGCCCGCTGCCCGCCGAGCCCAAGGGCCAGTGGGGGGCTGAGGAGGACGGGCCGCTCAACCTCAGTGAGTTCCTGACGGGTTATTCCCAATTTTTGCTGCTTTTTCCACCTTTTTTCCTGGGTTTTCCACTTTTTTTCACCATCTTTCCCTCTTTTTCCCTTGATTTTTCCCATTTTTTCCTGCTTTTTCCACCTTTTTTCCTGCTTTTTCCACCTTTTATCCCCCTTTTTTCCATTTTATCCCCATTTTTTCCCTTTTTTTCCTTGATTTTTTGCCATTTTTTGCCATTTTTCCTGGGGTTTTTCCCCTTTTTTTTCCCCCATTTATTTTTTCCTCTATTTTTTCCCCTTTTTTCCTGGTTTTTCCCCTTTTTTCCCCCATTTTTCCATTTTTTTCCCCAGCTTTTCCCTTTTTTTCCCCTTGATTTTTTGCCATTTTTTCCCACTTTTCCCATTTTTTCCTGGGTTTGCCCCCATTTTTCCCTTTTTTCCCCCTTAATTTTTCCCATTTTTTCCTGCTTTTTCCACCTTTATCCCCCTTTTTTCCATTTTATCCCCATTTTTTCCCTTTTTTTCCTTGATTTTTTTGCCATTTTTTGCCATTTTTCCTGGGGTTTTTCCCCTTTTTTTTCCCCATTTTTTTTTTCCTCTATTTTTTCCCCTTTTTTCCTGGTTTTTCCCCTTTTTTCCCCCATTTTTCCATTTTTTTCCCCAGCTTTTCCCTTTTTTTCCCCTTGATTTTTTGCCATTTTTTCCCACTTTTCCCATTTTTTCCTGGGTTTGCCCCCATTTTTCCCTTTTTTCCCCCTTAATTTTTCCCATTTTTTCCTGCTTTTTCCACCTTTATCCCCCTTTTTTCCATTTTATCCCCATTTTTTCCCTTTTTTTCCTTGATTTTTTTGCCATTTTTTGCCATTTTTCCTGGGGTTTTTCCCCTTTTTTTTCCCCATTTTTTTTTTCCTCTATTTTTTCCCCTTTTTTCCTGGTTTTTCCCCTTTTTTCCCCCATTTTTCCATTTTTTCCCCAGCTTTTCCCTTTTTTTCCCTTGATTTTTCCCCATTTTTTCCTGTTTTTCTTGGTTTTTTCCCCTTTTTTTCCTGTGTTTTCCCCATTTTTTCCCCATTCTTTCCTGGTTTTTCCCCTTCTTTCCTGGTTTTCCCCCTTTTTTCCCCTTGATTTTTTGCCATTTTTTCCCACTTTTCCCATTTTTTCCTGGGTTTGCCCCCATTTTTCCCTTTTTTCCCCCTTAATTTTTCCCATTTTTTCCTGCTTTTTCCACCTTTATCCCCCTTTTTTCCATTTTATCCCCATTTTTTCCCTTTTTTTCCTTGATTTTTTGCCATTTTTTGCCATTTTTCCTGGGGTTTTTCCCCTTTTTTTCCCCATTTATTTTTTCCTCTCTTTTTTCCCCTTTTTTCCTGGTTTTTCCCCTTTTTTCCCCCATTTTTCCATTTTTTTCCCCAGCTTTTCCCTTTTTATCCCTTGATTTTTTTCCATTTTTTCCTGTTTTTCCTGGTTTTTTCCCCTTTTTTTCCTGTTTTTTTCCTCATTTTTCCCCATTCTTTCCTGGTTTTCCCCCTTTTTTCCCCTTGATTTTTTACCATTTTTTCCCTTTTTTCCCATTTTTTCCTGGGTTTGCCCCCATTTTTCCCCATTTTCCCCCTTTTTTTCACTTGATTTTTCCCATTTTTTCCTGCTTTTTCCCCTTTTTTCCTCTTTTTTTTGCCTTTTTTCCCCCATTTTCCCCCCTTTTCCTCTTTTTTGCCATTTTCCCCATTTCCCCTTTTTTCCTCTTTTTTGCCATTTTTCCCCCATTTTCCCCCCTTTTTTCCTCTTTTTTTTGCCATTTTTCCCCCATTTTCCCCCTTTTTTCCTCTTTTTTTTTGCCATTTTTCCCCCATTTTCCCCCCTTTTTTCCTCTTTTTTTTGCCTTTTTTCCCCCATTTTCCCCCTTTTTTCTCTTTTTTCCCTCCTCTTTCTTTCCTTCTCCTCCTCCTCCTCTTCTTCCTCTTCCTGTTCTTTTCCCTGTTCTTCCTCCTTCTCTTTTTCTTCCTTTCCTTCCTTTTCTTCCTTTTCTTCCTTTTCTTCCTTTTCTTCTTTTTCTTCTTTTTCTTCTTTTTCTTCTTTTTCTTCTTTTAGTTCTTTTTCTTTTTCTTCTTTTTCTTCTTTTTCTTCTTTTTTTTTTCTGCTGCTTCTGCTTATTTTTCTTCTCCTTTTTCTCTTCCTTCTCCTCCTCCTCTTTCTCCTCTTTCTCTCTTTCCTTCTCCTCCTCCTCTTCTTCTCCTCCTTTCTCTTCTCTTCTTCTTTCTCCTCCTTCTCCTCCAATTTGGAAAGCACCACAAACATTCCCATCATCCCAAACCTCCAACATTCAGGATTTATCCCCAACCTTTTCACCCTTTCCACCCTCATTTTTCACCTTTTCTCTCCCATTTTGCAGCCTCAGGCTCGGATCCCCCCCGTGACATCCACTGCAAGTTCTGCAGGGAGTTCTCCTTTTCCTCCTCCTCCTCCTCCTCTGCTTCCTCCTCCTCTTCCTCCCCTTTCTCTCTTTCCTTCTCCTCCTCTTCTTCTCCTTCTCCTCTTTCTTCTCCTCTTCTTCTCTCTCCTCCTCCTCCTTGTCTTTCTCCTCTCTTTCACTTTCTCCTCCTTTCTCCTCTTCTCCTATTTTTCCTCCTCTTCTTCCTCTTCCTTCTCGTCTGATTTGGGGAGAACCATGAACATTCCCATCATCTCAAACCTCCAAAATCTAGGATTTATCCCTCAATTCTCTCCCATTTTTTCCCAATGGGTGGGAAAAGCCTCACTTTTCACCTTTTCCCACCCATTTCTCTCCCATTTTTCCACCCCAAACCTCCAAAATCAAGGATTTACTCCTCATTTTTCACCATTTCTCTCTGTTTTTTCCCCTCAGCCTCAGGCTCAGATCCTCCGCGTGACATCCGCTGCGAGTTCTGTGGGGAGTTCTCCTTTTCCTCCTCTTCTTCCTCTTTCTCTCTTTCCTTTTCCTCCTTTTCCTCTTCTTCTTCCTCTTTCTCTCTTTCCTTTTCCTCCTCTTCCTCCTCTTCTTCTTTCTCTTCTTTCTCTTCTTTCTCTTCTTTTTCTTCTTTCTCTTCTTTCTCTTCTTTCTCTTCTTTCTCTTCTTTTTCTTCTTTCTCTTCTTTCTCTTCTTTCTCTTCTTTCTTTTCTTTCTCTTCTTTTTCTTCTTTCTTTTCTTTCTCTTCTTTCTCTTCTCTTCTTTCTCTTCTCTTCTTTCTCTTCTTTCTCCTCTGCTCCTTCTGCTTATTTTTCTTCTTCTGCTTCTCCTCCTCCTCTTCTTCTTCCTCCTTCTCCTTCTCCTTCTCCTTCTCCTTCTCCTTCTCCTTCTCCTTCTCCTTCTCCTTCTCCTTCTCCTTCTCCTTCTCCTTCTCCTCCTCCTCCTCCTCCTCCTCCTCCTCCTCCTCCTCCTTCTCTTCTTCCTCCTCCAATTTGAAAGAACCATGAACATTCCCATCATCCCAAACCTCCAACATTTGGGATTTATCCCCAACCTTTTCACCCTTTCCACCCTCATTTTTCACCCTTTCCACCCTCATTTTTCACCTTTTCTAACCTCATTTTTCACCTTTTCTAACCTCATTTTTCACCCTTTCCAGCCTCATTTTTCACCATTTCTCTCTGGTTTTTCCCCCCAGCCTCAGGCTCGGACCCTCCCCGCGACATCCGCTGCGAGTTCTGCGGGGAGTTCTTTGAGAACAGGAAAGGTCTCTCGAGCCACGCCCGCTCCCACCTGCGCCAGATGGGCATCACCGAGTGGTACGTCAACGGCTCTCCCATCGACACCCTCCGGGAAATCCTCAAACGCCGCCGGAATCCTGGGAACCCCCCAAACCACCCCAAATCCATGGCCAAATCCCTCCTGGCTAACCTCTCCCCGCTGGAATCGCCGCGGGATCTCCACATCCCCTCCTTGGCCAAGAAAATCCCGGCGGCGCTGAGCTCTGCGGGATCTCTGCCCGAGAATTCTCCTCCTCCTCCTCCTCCTCCTCCTCCTCCTGCTGCTCCTCCCACGGCCAGGAAGATGTTTGCAGGACTTTCCTTCCCCAAGAAGATGAAGCAGGACCAGCTGAGGGTGGAGATCAAGAGGGAGCTGATGGCTGGAGGGGCTGCCATGGGAGCTGGAGGCGCAGGGCAGCAGACAGAGGCTGGGCGGCGCGGGACGGATGGCGCCGCTCAATCTCTGTTTTGGGGGTTTTGGGGGTTTGGGGGTTTTATTTTGGGGGGATTTTGGGATTTTTGAGGATTTTTGGGATTTTTTGGGATTTTTGGAGGATTTTGGGATTTTGAGGATTCTTGAGTCTTTTGAGGATTTTTATTTTGGGGATTTTTTTTGGATTTTTGGGAATTTTTGGGGGATTTTTTGAGGATTTTTTGGGGTTTTTGGGGTTTGGGATGGGAGCTGGAGAGGCGCAGGGGCAGCAGGAGCAGGGCTGGGCGGCGCGGGACGAGATGGCACCGCTCAATCTCTGTGAGTTTGGGGATTTTTTTTGGATTTTTTGGGGGATTTTTTTGGGATTTTGAGGATTTTTTGGTGAATTTTTGGGTGTTTTTTGGGATTTTCAGGGGGTTTTTGAGGATTTTTTTGAGATTTTTTTTGATTTTTTGTGGATTTTGGGGGATTTTTTGAGGATTTTGGGGAATTTTTGAGGAGTTTGGGGGGATTTTTGGGGATTTTTTTGGCAATTTTTGGAGGATTTTGGGGGATTTTTGGGGGACCTTTTGGGGTTTTTGAGGGATTTTTGGGGGATTTTGGGAGGATTTTGGGGGATTTTTTTGGGGATTTTTGGAGCTCTGTAACCTCATACTGGGGTTTTTCCTCACTCTAATCCCGAAATTTCCCCAAATTTTTCCCAAATTTTCCCAAATTTCTCCCCCAGCCTCCCGTGCCAACCCTGTGCACAACATCCTCCGGTTTGGGGTTCATCTGGGATTTTTGGGGATCCTAAAATCTCATCCTGGTGGGATTTTTCCCTACTCTCCATCCCATCCTAATTCCAGAATTTTCCCAGAGTTTTGGGGATCCTAAAATCTCATTCTGTGGGGTTTTTTCCCACTCTAATCCCAGATTTTTCCCAAAATTTCCCAAATTTTTCCCCCCAGCCTCCTGCGCTGACCCTGTGCGCGACATCTGCTGGTTTGGGATTCATCCTGGGATTTTTGGGGAAACTAAAATCTCATCCTGGTATTTTTGGGGCTCTGTAACCTCATCCTGGTGGTTTTCTTCCCTCCCTAACCCTGAAATTTCCCCGAATTTTTCCCCAAAATTTCCCGGATTTCCCGTATTTCCCCCAGCCTCCCGCGCTGATCCAGTTTGTGACATCCTCCAGTTTGGGGTTCATCCTGGGGATTTTAGGGCTCTGTAATCCCATTTTAGGGGTTTTTCCTCACTCTAATCCCAAAATTTCCCGCATTTCTCCCCCAGCCTCCCGTGCCAACCCCATGTGTGACATCCTCCAGTTTGGGGTTCATCCTGGGATTTTTGGGGCTCTGTAATCCCATTTTAGGGGGTTTTTCCTCACTCTAATCCCAAATTTCATGTGAATTTCCCCCAAAATTTCCCGCATTTCTCCCGCCAGCCTCCCGCGCCGACCCGGTGCGCGACATCCTCCAGTTTGGGGTTCATCCTGGGATTTTTGGGGATCCTAAAATCCCATTCTGTGGGTTTTTTTCCCACTCTAATCCCAGATTTTTCCCAAAATTTCCCAAATTTCTCCCCCAGCCTCCCGTGCTGACCCTGTCCATGACATCCTCCGGTTTGGGTTTCATCCTGGGGATTTTTGGGGCTCTCTAACCTCATCCTGGTGGTTTTCTTCCCTCCCTAACTCCGAAATTTCCCCGAATTTTTCCCAAAATGTCCCGTATTTCTCCCGCCAGCCTCCCGCGCCGACCCGGTGGGCGACATCCTCCAGTTTGGGGTTCATATTAGGATTTTTGGGACTCTGTAATCCCATTTTAGGGGGTTTTTCCTCACTCTCATCCCAAATTTCACGTGAATTTTTCCCAAAATTTCCCGTATTTCTTCCCCAGCCTCCCGCGCCGACCCCGTCCGCGACATCCGCTGCGAGTTCTGCGGGGAGTTCTTTGAGAACAGGAAAGGTCTCTCGAGCCACGCCCGCTCCCACCTGCGCCAGATGGGCGTCACGGAATGGTCAGTCAACGGCTCCCCCATCGACACCCTCCGGGAAATCCTCAGGAAGAAATCCAAACCCCTCCTGGTGAAGAAGGAACCCCAAATCCCGCCGGGGATCGAAACCCCCAAACCCGACGACGGCGGCGCCGAGCCCAAATCCTGCTCCTCCTCCTCCTCCTCCCCGATTCCTGGGAAATCCTTCCCTCCCGGGATCCCCCTGGGCAAGCTGGGCTCGGCAGGCTCGGCGGGGTTGGCTTTGGCGCCGCTGGGATCCAAAAATCCTGGAGCGTTTTTGGCGCCCAAGAGGCCTCTGGAGGATCGGCTGGGATCGGCGCCGGGAGAGGCGAAGCACAAAGCCTTCGAGCTGCCCTTCAAGGCCAAGGCGCTGCATGACAAGGCCTGTGAGTGGTTGGGGGCATTTTGGGGGTTTTGGGGAATTTTGGGGATTTTGGGGATTTTGGGGGTTTTTGGGGATTTTTGGGATTTTGGGATTTTTTGGGATTTTTGGGTTTTGGGATTTTGGGAATTTTGAGGGATTTTGGGGAGATTTTTGAATATTTTGGGGGTTTTTGGAAATTTTGGGGCATTTTTGGGGGATTTTTTGGGATTTTTGGAATTTTGGAATGTTTTGGATTTCCATCCCGACTTTTCCTTCAAGGCCAAGGCGCTGTATGACAAGGCCTGGGAGTGTTTGGGATTGGGGGGGTTTTTGGGATTTTGGGGGTTTTTTGTGGATTTTGTGATTTTTGGATTTTGTGGATTTTGGTGTCTGTGATTTTTGTTCTTGGGGAATTTTTGGGGGATTTTTGGAGGGATTTTTGGGGATTTTCTTTGAATTTTGGGATGTTTCCGGGGAATTTCCATCCCGACTTGCCCTTCAAGGCCAAGGCGCTGCATGACAAGGCCTGTGAGTGTCTGGGGGGTTTGGGGATTTTTGGGGATTTTTTGGGATTTTTTGGGGGATTTTTTGGGATTTTTTGGGGGATTTTTTGGAATTTTTTTGGGATTTTTGGGGATTTTTTTGGGAATTTTTGGGGATTTTTTGGGGATTTTTTGGGGATTTTTTTGGAATTTTGGGATGTTTTCGGGGAATTTCCATCCCGACTGCCCTTCAAGGCCAAGGCGCTGCATGACAAGGCCTGGGAGTGTTTGGGGATTTTGGGGATTTTTTTGGAATTTTTGGGGGATTTTTTTGGGATTTTTGTGGACTTTTGGGGGATTTTTTGGGATTTTTTTGGAATTTTTGGGGGATTTTTTGGGAATTTTTTGGGGATTTTTTGGAAATGTTTTTGGGGATTTTTTGGAGATTTTTTGGGATTTTTTGGGAAGTTTTTTTTTAATTTTTTGAAATTTTGGGACGTTTCTGGATTTTTTGGGGTGATCAGGATAGGCTGGGAAGCCTTGAAAAGGCATTCCAGGATGTTTTGGGATTTTTGGGATGAGGCAGGAGGCCTGAAAAGGGATAGGAATTTCAGTCCTAACTCCAATTTTTCCCATTTTTCCCCATTTTTCCATGTTTTTCCCATGGTTTTCTCCCATTTTTCCACGTTTTCCATCATCTCAATCCTACTATGAGTTCCACTTGGATCACCTGCAGCACTTTGGGGTCACCGAATGATGTTTCTATGCTTCCCCTACACCAATTTCACTATCCTAACTCCATTTTTTCCCATTTATTCCCATTTTTTCCCATTTTTTCCCATTTCTCCATGGTTTCTCCATGGCTTTCTGCCCTTTTCCCATGTTTTCCATCATCTCAATCCTACTATGAGCTCAATTTAGAGACCCTGCAGCACTTTGGGGTCACTGAGTGATACATTAATGTTTCTCCTACAATAATTTCACCATAATAACTCAAATTTTTCCCATTTTTTCCCATTTTTTCCCATTTTTTCCCATTTTCCCATGGTTTTCTCCCATTTTCCCATGTTTTCCATCATCTCAATCCTACTATGAGTTCCTTTTTGAGAACCTGCAGCACTTTAGGGTCACCAAATGATGTATTAATGTTTCCTCTACACCAATTTCATTGTCCTAACTCCGATTTTTCCCTTTTTTTTTTCCTTTTTCCCCATTTTTTCCCCATTTTCCCTCATTTCCCAGCAGCTGAGGCATGCTGTGAGCTCTGTGGGCTCTACTTCGAGAACAGGAAGGCTCTGGCCAGCCACGCCCGCGCCCACCTGCGCCAGTTCGGTGTCACCGAGTGGTGTGTCAACGGCTCTCCCATCGAGACGCTCCGCGAGTGGATTCGCCACAGACCCCACAAGGCCGGCGCTTACCGCAGCTACATCCAGGGGGGAAGGCCTTTCTCCAAGAAATTCCGGAATTCCGGTCACTCCCGGGAGCACCGCGGCGGGCTGGCCGTGCA
This sequence comes from Lichenostomus cassidix, assembly GCF_008360975.1. Taxonomy (NCBI): domain Eukaryota; kingdom Metazoa; phylum Chordata; class Aves; order Passeriformes; family Meliphagidae; genus Lichenostomus; species Lichenostomus cassidix. The sequence goes on from NW_028147446.1 coordinate 1,431,762, forward strand.
GGGCGTGGCCAGGCTGATCGGCAAAGGCATCGCTGAGATCCCGGGAGAGGCTGGGAAAGGGCTGGAGGGGAGCGGAGCTGAGCTGGGAGCGGCGCTGCTCGTCAAGGTGGAGGAGCAGAGAGCAAATATCAGCAGTGAGTGTGGGATTTTGGGGGATTATTGGGGAATTTTATTGGGATTTTTGGGGATTTTTTGAGATTTTTGGAGATTTTTTTTGATTTTATTGAGATTTTTTGGGATTTTATTGGGGATTTTTTGGGGTTTTTTGGGATTTGGGATCAGGGATGGGAGCGGAGCTGAGCTGGGAGCAGCGCTGCTGGTCAAGGTGGAGGAGCAGAGAGCAAATATCAGCAGTGAGTGGGGAAAAAATGGGAATTTTGGGGATTTTTTGGGGATTTGGGATTGGGAAATGGGGATGGCAATGGGAATTGGGAATAATGGGAATGGGAATTAATGGGAATTCCAGGAAAATCCTTGCAGGAATGGGAATGGAAATGGAAATTGGGATTGAGATTGGGAATGGGAACAGGGAGGGGAATTGGGAATGGGAATTTGGATTGGGAATGGAGTGGGAATTGGGAATGGGAATGGAATGGGAATGAGAAATGGGAATGGAATGGGAATAGGAATTAGGAATGGGATTTGGGAATGGGATTGGGATTGGAATGAGAAATGGGAATTGGGATTGGGATTGGGATTGGGATTGGAATGGGAATGGGAATGGAAATGGGAATTCTGGCAGAATCCCTGCAGGAATGTAGCTGAGAATGGCAGTGGGAATGGGAATTGGGAATGGGAATTGGGAATGGGAATTGGGAATGAGAACTGAGAATGACAATGGAAATGGGAATTGGAATTGGGAATGGAAATTGGGATTGAGAACGGCAATGGGAATTGGGAATGAGAATGAAAATGGAGTGGGAATGAGACTGAGAATTGAGACTGGGAATGAGAGCTGAGAATGGTGATGGGAATGAGAATTGGGAATTGGGAACTCAGAATAGAATGGGAATTGGGAATGGGAACTCAGACTGGCAATGGGAATGGGAATTGAATGAAAATGGGAATGGGAATGCGAGTTGGGAATGGCAATGAGAGCTGAGAATGGCAATGGGAGTTGGGAATTGGGAATAGCAGTGGGAACTGAGAATTGGGAATGGCAATGGGAACTGAGAATGGGAATTGGGAATGGGAACTCAGAATGTAATGGGAACTGAGAATGGGAATTGGGAATGGGAACTCAGAATGAAATGGGAATTGGGAATTGGCAATGGCAATTGGAACTCAGAATGGGAATTGGGAACTCAGAATGGAATGGGAATTGGGAATGGGAATTGGGAATTGGGAACTCAGAATGGAGTGGGAATGGCAATGGGAACTCAGAATGAAATGGGAATTGGGAATGGGAGCTCAGAATGGAATGGGAATTGGGAATGGGAATTGGGATTGGAATGGCAATGAGAGCTCAGAATGGCAATGGGAATTGGGAACTCAGAATGGCAATGGGAATGGGAATTGGGAATTGGGAATGAGAACTCAGACTGGAATGGAATTGGGAACTCAGAATGGAATGGGAATTGGGAATGGGAACTCAGAATGAACTGCTAATTGGGAATGGGAACCCAGAATGGAATGGGAATTGGGAATGGGAATGAGAACTCAGAATAGAATGGGAATTGGGAATAGGAACTCAGACTGGAATGGGAACTCAGAATATCAATGAGAACTCAGCCCAGCACGGAGCCCACCCCTGCCCACCCAACCTCACCAACACCCAATTTTTCCCTCTCACCCAGAGTTCGAGCGGCGCCAGCCTCGCCCCCTGGAGCCGCCGCTGCCGCGCCAGGAGGATTGCGGCTCGGAGTTCCCGCCGAAGCTGCCCGAGGCGCGGCCGGCGCCCCGCGTGCGCCCTGTGCCGGCGCTGGTGCCGCGGCCGCCGCGCGCCTCCCTCGTCAAGTTCGTGGGCAACATCTACACCCTCAAGTGCAGGTGGGATTGACAGCCTGGCTTGTTTGCTTTTCCCTGCTCTTCCCTGGTTTTTTCCCATTTTTTTCTCCATTTTTTCCCCAAATTTTCTCCAATTTTTCTTTTTTTTCCCCGCTTTTTTACTATTTTTTCCCACTTTTCCTCATTTTTTTTTCTCAATTTTTTTCCTATTTTTTCCCCAATTTTTCCTATTTTTTTCCTGGTTTTTTCCTAATTTTCCCCATTTTTTACCCTTTTTTCCCCAATTTTTCCTATTTTTTCCCAGTTCTTCCCCATTTCTTTCTTCATTTTTTCCTGCTTTTTCCCCATTTTTTTCTCCATTTTTTCCCCAATTTTCCCCTAATTTTTCTTTTTTTTCCCTGTTTTTTTCCTATTTTTTCCCACTTTTTCCCCATTTTTTTCTCCTTTTTTCCCATTTTTCCCCAATTTTTCCTAATTTTTTCCCCCATTTTTCCCTGCTTTTCCCTGCTTTTTTCCCATTTTTTTCCATTTTTCCCCAATTTTTCCTATTTTTTTCCCGCTTTTTTCTTATTTTTTATCCCATTTCTTTCCTATTTTTTCCTGCTTTTTCCCCAATTTTTTCCATTTTTTCCCTGTTTTCCCCATTTTTCCTATTTGTTCCCATTCTTTTCTACTTTTTTCCCACTTTTTTCCCACTTCTTTCCTGTTTTTTCACGCTTTTTCCCCATTTTTTTCTCCACTTTTCCCCTAATTTTTCCTATTTTTCCCTGCTTTTTTCCCATTTTTTCCTAATTTTTCCCCAATTTTTCCCTTTTTTCCTGCTTTTTCCCCATTTTTTCCCCAATTTTTCCCACTTTTTTCCTACTTTCCCCATTTTTTTTCCCTAATTTCTCCCTTTTTCCTATTTTTTCCCCATTTTTCCCCATTTTTTCAATTTTTTCCCCATTTTTTTCTCTCCATTTTTTCCCATTTTTCCCCATTTTTCTCTCCATTTTCCCCCCAATTTTTCCTATTTTTCCCCACTTTTTCTCCATTTTTCTCTCCATTTTTCCATTTTTCCCCATTTTTCTCTCCATTTTCCCCCCAATTTTTCCTATATTTTTCCTGCTTTTTCCCCATTTTTCTCTCCAGTTTTCCCCATTTTTCTCTCCATTTTCCTCCCAATTTTTCCTACATTTTTCCCACTTTTTTCTCCTTTTTTTCCCCAATTTTCCCCTTTTTTCCCACTTTTCCCCCCATTTTTTCCATTTTCCCCATTTTTTCCACCATTTTTCCAATTTTTTCCCACTTTTTCTCCATTTTTCTCTCAATTTTTTCCATTTTTCCCCATTTTTCTCTCAATTTTTCCCCCAATTTTTCCTATTTTTTCCCCACTTTTTCCCCATTTCTTTCTCCTTTTCTTCCCAATTTTTCCCCCAATTTTTCCCATTTTCCCCCCACTTTTTCTCCATTTTTTTCTCCTTTTTTCCCCCAATTTTCTCCCAATTTTTCCCATTTTTACCCCACTTTTTCCCCATTTCTTTCTCCTTTTTTTCCCCAATTCTCCCCCAATTTTTCCTGTTTTTCCCCGTGTTTCAGGTTCTGCGAGGTGGAGTTCCAGGGCCCTCTGTCCATCCAGGAGCAGTGGGTTCGTCACCTGCAGCGTCACATCCTGGAGATGAACTTCTCCAAAGCCGATTCCTGCCGGAACGAACCTCCCGCGGATCCCGCCGCCCTCGCCGACACCCCCTGAGCATCCCAAACATCTGGGAAAAACAAAAAATCCATCCCGGAAAACGAGAAAAAAAACCCGGAATTTTCCTCCTTTTTTTCGGGAAAAAAAAGCAAAAAAAACCAACAAAAACAAAACCTCCTCGGAATTTTTTCTCTTTTTCCGAGGGATTCTTCAAGCACTACAAATCCTCGGAATTCCCGCGGGGAGAAATCCGGGATTTTCGGGAAAAAAATATCCCAAATTTTCCTCTTTTTTTTTTTTCCGCTAAATTTCCCGAAAATCCCTTTTTTTTTTAAAAAAAAAATCCCAAAGAACCGACGGCGTCGCTTTTTCCCGGCGGCTGCTCGGGTGCAGAAAATCCCCAAAATTCCCAAAATTCCTGGAATTCCCGGATTTTGGGAAAGGAGGAAAAAAAACCGCTGTGGAATTTTGTAAATTATCCTCTCCGACTTGCTGTAAATTCCCAATTTTTTTTGGATTTTTCCCGGATTTTCCTCACCCCATAGATGTCGGAATTCCCTCAATTCCACACGTTCCCAAAATTCCCGATTTTTTTTTACCCCTCCCAGTTTTTTTTGGGGGGAAAAATTCCCAAAATTCCCACCCTGAACCGGGAGGATTCGACTTCCTAATTTTTTTTTCCCCCAAATTCCCATTTTTTCCCCGTTTTTTCCCGACTTTTTTAAACTCTAGATTTCTGTAGAAAGCGAAATAAAGAAATTCCGTTTTTATTTGGGAATCCCGAAGCTTCCGGATTCCGGAAGGAAATTTTAACGGCTAAATATTTTGGGGTTTTTTTTCCTGATTTTTTTTTTTTTTTTTGGTTTTTTCGGAATTTTTTCCACGTTTTTCCGGAAGTTTCCGGCGGTTCCTGTAACCCGGGAGTTTTGGGGGAACGACGGAGTCAATTCTTCCGGAAGAGAATTCCCGGGAAAAAAAAAAAACCAAAACAAAAACAAAACAAAAAAAAAAAAAATCAAAACGGAGTCTCTGGATGTTCAGAATTTTGGGGATTTTGGGGGAAAATCCGGGAGGATTTGGGGGTTTTTGGGGAGATTCAAAGGGATTGGGATGGAGGGAAATTCCATGGATTTGGGGTTGGGATGACGTCATATCCATGGATTTGGGATTGGATGATGTCATGGGTTTGGGGTTGGATGACGTCATTAATTTAGGGTTTGGGATGATGTCATGGGTTTGGGATCAGGATGACATCACATCCATGGATTTTGGATTGGATGACGTCATGAATTTAGGGTTTGGGATGACGTCATGGATTTGGGGATTTGATGACGTCATGAGTTTGGGGATGTGGATGATGTCATGGGTTTAGGGATCAGATGACGTCATGGGTTTAGGGATCGGGATGACATCACTCCCATGGATTTGGGATCGGGATGACGTCACATCCATGGATTTAGGGGTCAGGATGACGTCACAACACTGGATTTAGTGCTCGGGATGACGTCACAATGACGTCACACATCCGGATTTGGGGACACGCAGGTGACAAGCACGTGATGCAGGTGACACCCCACGTGACCGAGTGGGCGCGGCCTCACCGCAGGCAGCCAATGGCAGCCGCCGCTGTGGAAAGGGGGCGTGGCCAACTCACGCCTGTCACGCGATTGGTGCTCGCCAGGCCGCGCTGACCAATGGGAGAGCAGAACGGCGGAAGCCACGCCTACCCATCAATCTGACACCCGCCTCAGCCAATCGCAGGGCGGAAAGCGCCATGATTGACAGCGCCTGTAGCCCAATGGGGTGCGCGATCCGCGCGGGCCAATCAGCGCGGGGGAGGCGGAGCGGCGGCGCCAATCAGCGCCAAGGGGCGGAGCCCGCGCGCCGCCGTTACCGCCCGGGAAAGGGGAGGAGGCGCCGCCATCATGAGCTACGGTGAGGGAAGGGGCGGCACCGGGGGTCGTGAGGGGAAACCGGGGGCACCGGGGGACACCGCGGCTGCCCGCCACCGGGGAGGGCTGCGCGGGGACCGGGAGCCGGCGGGGCTCGGGGCTGTGCGGCAGCCGTGAGGGGCTGGCGGGGTCTGTGGGGAGCAGCGGGGTCGGGACCCGGCGGGGGCCTTGAGGGAGAACCGGGCGAGTCGTGAGGGGGAACCGGGAGGATCGTGAGGGAGAACCGGGCGGGTCGTGAGGGAGAACCGGGCGGGTCGTGAGGGAGAACCGGGCGGGTCGTGAGGGAGAACCGGCGGGGTCGTGAGGGAGAACCGGGAAGGTCGGGGGTGGCCTGGACCCCGGAGGGGTTTGGGAGGAGAGAACGGGAGGGACCGGGGGGAGAGCGGGACTTTGGGGTTCGGGGCGTCAGGGGTCGGGGATGGCCGGGACCGAGAGGGAGCGGAGGGGTCCGGGAAGGAGCGGATGTGTCCCTGAGGGACCGGGGGGACACCGGGACTCGGAGAGGGACGTGAGGGACCGGGGAGACACCGGAACCGGGGTGTCCGTGAGGGACCGGGAAGGGCGGGAGGGACCGGCGGATTCGTGAGGGACACGGTGTGTCCGTGAGCGACCGGAGGACAGCTGGACATTGGGGCTCCGTGAGGGAGCAGCGGCACCGGGGGGAGCCTTAGGGACACGGAATGGACGGGAGGGACTGCGGGTCTCCATTGGGAATCGAGGCTGAACGTGAAGGAGCGGGAGGACGCCGGGACCGGGGATGTCCCTGAGGGACCGGGGGGACCCTGAGGGACGTGGGGGACACCGGGACACGGAGAGGAACGTGAGGCACCGGGAATGGACACCGAGGCCAGGGGTGTCCGTGAGGGAGCGAGGGTGGACACCGGCACCGGGAGGGTCCGTGAGGGCACGGGAAGGGCGGGAGGGACTGGAGATGTCCATGAGGGACACCGGGAGGGACCGGAGATGTTCCTGAGGGACATGCAGGGAACCGTGAGGGCTCGGGAAGGGCGGGAAGGACTGGAGATGTCCCTGAGGCACCCGAGATGTCCCTGAGGGAGCAGGAAGGGCGGGAAGGACCGGGGGGAACCGTGAGGGACCGAAGGTGTTCCTGAGGGCCCGAAAAGGGCGGGAAGGACCGGAGATGTCCATGAGGGACATGGAGGGAACCGGGAGGGACCGGAGATGTCCTTGAGGGACGGGAGATGTTCCTGAGGGACATGCAGGGAACCGTGAGGGCTCGGGAAGGACCAAACATGTCCCTGAGGGACTGGAGATGTCCCTGAGGACCGGGAAGGGCGGGAGGAGACGTTCTTGAGGAACACCGGGAGGGTCCGTGAGGGACCGGGAAAGGCGGAAGGGACGGGACCATGTCCATGAGGGACTGGAGATGTCCCTGAGGGCCCAGAATTGGCGGGAGGCACCAGAGGTGTCCCTGAGGGACCGGAGATGGCAGGAGGGACTGTAGATGAGGGCCTGAAAAGGGCGGGAGGGACCGGAGATGACCATGAGGGACACCGGGAGAACCGGGAGGGACCGGGAAAGGCAGAAGGGAGCGGAGATGTCCATGAGGGACATGCAGGGAACCGTGAGGGCTCGGGAAGGACCGGAGGAACCAGAGATGTCTCTGAGGGACTCGAGATGTCCCTGAGGGAGCAGAAGTGGCAGGAAGGACTGGAAATGTCCCTGAGCGACATGGAGGGAACCAGGAAGGGCTAGAGACACTGGAGATGTCCATGAGGGACACCAGGAGGGACCGGGAAGGACTAGAAATGTCCCTGAGGAACCAGAAAGGGCAGGAAGGACCGGGGGGAACCGGGAGGGACCCGAGATGTCCCTGAGGGACCGGGAAGGACCGGAGAGGAACCAGAGATGTCCCTGAGGGACCAGAAAGGGCGGGAAGGACTGGAGATGAGGGCCTGAAAAGGGCGGGAGGGACCGGAGATGTCCCTGAGGGTGAAAAGGGCGGGAAGGACCGAAAATGGCTCTGAGGGACATGGAGGGAACCGGGAGGGACCGGAGAGGAACCAGACATGTCCCCGAAGGCCCAGAAATGGCAGGAAGGACTGAAAATGTCCCGGAGAGGAACCGGGGATGTCCCTGAGGGAGCGGAGAAGTCCCCGAGATGTCCCTGAGGGCCCAGAAATGGCGGGAAGTGTCAGCCGGGAGCCCTCAGGGCACCAGCAGAGCCCAAATTCCATCCCAAATTGGGTTGAATTCCCAATCCAAACCCTTCCTCTCTTCCCATCGCTCCTCCCGAGGGCTTTTATTCCTATTTTCCCCTTTTTGCTGCTCATTCCATTCCTCTCCCAGCTGCTGGAGGAGTTTCTCCTCACCTGGGACACACCTGAGGGGGTAGTTAGGATATTCCAGATTGTTCTGTGTGAAATTTGGAAAATTCTATGGAAATGTTTGCCTGGAGGGCGAGGAAGAGCAGCGAAATTAATTAATTGGTCTAATTTGGTAATGAGGAGCTGCTAATTAAGGGCAAAACCTCCCCGAGAAGCTGCAGGTCGTGAGGAGAGCCAGGAATGTCCATCCTGGAATAGCAGGAATGGAAAAAACTCCCAAAAAAAAGTCCTAATTCCCTTTTTTCAAGCAGGAAAAAAAGGAATTTTCCCCTCATCATTCCCAAAATCCCAGAAATCCTTCCCAACTGGGAATTAAAATTCAGGATTTGTGCCTAAAAGGAGCTTTTGGGGGTCATTTCCCTGAGGATTTGATGGAAAATTTGGCAAATTTTGGGGAGAGCTGGGAACGAGAAGCTCCAGCTGGGATTTGTCCCAAATTGTTTTCCTTTTTTTTCTAGGTTACGGCGATTGGAATTCAGGCACAAGCAGAGGTAATTCAGGATGTTCTTCCCTCGGGATTTCTTCCCAAATTCCTTCCCAGATTTCTGCTCAAATCCCTCGGGATGCTCTCATCTTCCCTGATTTTATTGCCAAATTCCCCCTGGAAATGACAAAAAATGTCATTTTCTGAGTGGGAAAATCTCTCCGAACTCTCAGAATTCGGTATTTAGGGAGGAATGAATCCCAAATTCCTGGATTTAGGGATGAATTAATCCCAAATTCCTCGATTTAGAGAGGAATTAATCCCAAATCCCTGGATTTAAGAAGGAATTAATCCCAAATTCCTGGATTTAGGGATGAATTAATCCCAAATTCCTCGATTTAGAGAGGAACTAATCCCAAATTCCTGGATTTAGGGAGGATTGATCCCAAATTCCTGGATTTAGGGATGAATTAATCCCAAATTCCTGAATTTAGGGAGGAATTAATCCCAATTTTAATCCTATTTTTCCGTTTCTTCCCATTTTCTTCCTTTTTTTCCCTTTCTTTTCCATTGTCTTCCCATTTTATTCCATCCTATTCCGTTTCTTTCAATTTCTTCCATTTTATTTAATTTTTTCTTTTTTTCCATTTTCCCCATTTTCTCCCATTTTTTCCATTTTATTCCATTTTTCCCAATTTTTCCCCATTTTCCCCCATTTTTTTCTGTTTTATTCCATTTTCCCCCATTTTATTCCATTTTTTCCCATTTTTCCCCCATTTTTTTTCCATTTTCCCCCGTTTTTTTCCATTTTACTGTTTTTTACCCCTTTTTTTTCATTTTGTCCCCATTTTCCCCCCATTTTTCCCCCATTCCATTCCATTTTTTCCCCATTTTTCCCCATTTCCATTTTTCCCCATTTTATTCAATTTTCCCCGTTTCCCCATTCCCCATTTTTCCCCATTCCATTCCATTTTTTCCCCGTTTTCCCCATTTCCATTTTTTCCCCATTCTATTCCATTTTTCCCCCATTTTGTCCCCATTTTCCCTCATTTTTTCCCTCATTCCATTTTTTTCCCCATTTTTCCCCATTTCCATCTTTTCCCCATTTTATTCCATTTTTTCCCCATTTTGTCCCCCTTTCCCCCATTTTTTCCCCATTTTATTCCATTTTTTCCCCATTTTCCCCATTTTTTCCCCATTCCATTCCATTTTTTCCCCATTTTGTCCCCATTTTATTCCATTTTTTCCCCATTTTCCCCATTTTGTCCCCATTTTATTCCATTTTTTCCCCATTTTGTCCCCATTTTATTCCATTTTTTCCCCATTTTTCCCCATTCCATTCCACTTTTTCCCCATTTTATTCCACTTTTTCCCCATTTTATTCCACTTTTTCCCCCTTTTATTCCATTTTTTCCCCCTTTTATTCCATTTTTCCCCCTTTCATTCCATTTTTCCCCATTTCCCCGTATTTTTATTCGATTCCATTCATTTTTTCCCCATTTTTCCCCCATTTTTTCCCCCTTTAATTCCATTTTTTCCCCATTCTCCCCCCAGGCTACGAAGGCTACCCGTACAGCTATGGCTACAGCCAGGAGAGCTCCAGCTTTGGCTACAGCTCTGGCAGCTGCTGGGCAGTGGGGAGCAGCGAGCCTGACGGAGCTGTGGAGGGAGAGAAACCCGGGAAACAGCGGCTGGAGCTGCAGAGCCAGCCTGAGCCTGAGGGGACACAGGGCAGGAGCTACGGGGACAGGTAAACGTGGGGATTGGGGACAGAAATGGGGATTTGGAGTCAAAAAATGGGGATTTCCAGCCAGAAAATGGGGATTTTGAGTCGAAAAATGGGGATTTCCAGCCAAAAAATGGGGATTTCGAGTCAGAAAATGGGGATTTCCAGCTGAAAAATGGGGATTTTGAGTCAGAAAATGGCAGTGCAGGGCAGGAGCTGCAGGGCAGGAGAAACCTGGCAAACAGCGCCTGGAGCTGCAGAGCCAGCCTGAGCCTGAGGGGACACAGGGCAGGAGCTATGGGGACAGGTAAACGTGGGGGTTTTGAGTCACAAAGTGGGGATTTTGAGTCGGAAAATGGGGATTTTGAGTCGAAAAATGGGGATTTTGAGTCGGAAAATGGGGATTTTGAGTCGGAAAATGGGGATTCACAGTCAAAAAATGGGGATTTTGAGCCGAAAAATGGGGATTGCCCGCCAAAAAAATGGGGATTGCCAGCCTGAGGGAGAGGAGGTGCAGGGCAGGAGCTATGGGGACAGGTAAATGTGGGGATTGGGGACAGAAATGGGGATTTTGAGCCGAAAAATGGGGATTTTGAGCCAAAAATTGGGGATTTTGAGTCAAAAAATGGGGATTTCCAGCTGAAAAATGGGGATTTGCAGCCAAAAAATGGGGATTTGGAGCCAGTAAATCCCACAAAAATGGGAATTTTGAACCAAAAAAGCACCCAAATTTGGGGGTTTTAATCCCAAAAAAATCTCACAAAATTTGGGATTTTGGATGGGAAATTTCAGGGTTTGGTTGAGTGGTTTTTTATCCCGAAAAATCCCCATTATTTTTTCCCTTTTCAGGTACACTCCCTACAACTCCTCTCCCTTTTCCGACTCCAAAATCCCCATTTTCCCCCCAAAACTCCCAATTTTCCCCCCAAAATCCCCTTTTTTCCCCCCAAATCCCCATTTTTCCCCCAAAATCCCCATTTTTCCTTCCCATATCCCCATTTTCTCCCCCAAAACTCCGATATTTTTCCCCAAAACCCCAATTTTTCCCCAAAATCCCCCAAAACTCCCATTATTTTTCCCTTTTCCAGGTACAACCCTTGTGACTCCTCTCCCTTTTCCCACTCCAAAATCCCCATTTTTCCTCCAAAACTCCCATTTTTCCCCTAAAATCCCCATTTTTCCCCCAAAATCCCCATTTTTCCTTCCCAGATCCCCATTTTCTCCCCCAAAACTCTAATATTTCCCCCAAAACTCCCAGTTTTTTCCCAAAATCCCCATTTTTTTTCCCTTTCCAGGTACAACCCCTACGACTCCTCTCCCTTTTCCCAATCCAAAATCCCCATTTTTCCCCCCAAATCCCCATTTTTTCCCCCAAAATCCCCATTTTTCCTTCCCAGATCGCCATTTTCCCCCCAAAATCCCCATTTTTCCCCCAAAACTCCAATTGTTTTCCCCAAAATCCCCAATTCTGTGCCCCAAAATTCCCAATTTTCCTCAAAATCCCCATTATTTTTCCCTTTCCAGGTACACTCCCTACCACTCCTCTCCCTTTTCCCACTCCAAAATCCCCATTTTTCCCCCAAAACTCCCATTTTTTCCCTCCCAGATCCCCATTTTCTCCCCCAAAACCCCCATCTTTTTCCCAAAAATCCCCAATTTCCCCCTCAAAATTCCCATTTTTCCCTTTCCAGGTACACTCCCTACAACTCCTCTCCCTTTTTCCACTCCGAAATCCCCATTTTTCCCCCCAAAATCCCCATTTTCCCCCCAAAATCCCCATTTTTTCCCCCAAACTCCCATTTTTTCCCAAAAATCCCCAATATTCCCCCCAAAATTCCCAAAATCCCCCAAAAATCCCATTTTTTTTCCCTTTTCCAGGTACACTCCCTACGACTCGTTCTCCTCCAGATCCTCCCTTCCTGACCGCGACTTCCTCCGCGATTATCCCGACTATCCCGGCGGCGATTATCCCGAATATTCCAAGGATTATCCCAAGGATTTCCCCCCCAACGACTACCCTGAATATCCCAACGACTACCCTGAATATCCCAACGATTATCCCGAATATCCCAACAACGATTATCCCAATGATTATCCTGATTATCCCAACGATTATCCCGAATTCCCCAACGACTATCCCAACGATTCTCCCGCCGATCCCGAGGATTTCCGCCGGGAATTCCCTGCCAGATCCCGGGAGAATTTCGGACACAGGAACTGGGAATTCCCCAAATCCCGAGGGGTTTGGAATGACCCTCGGGGCTTCCCTGCAGCCAGGAGAGGAATTCCTTCCCTCTTCTCCCAGAACATCCTGCCGGAGCCGGGAGGATTCCCGGCATTTCGGGGATTTCCCGGCAATTTCCGCGGGATGAAGCCCAGGCTGAGGAGAGGCTGGAAGGTTTGGGATGCTGATTTCAGGGTGAGTTGGGAAGGTTTTTGGGATTTTTGGGGTGGGAAAAGGTTGGGGTTTGTGGTGGGAAGGAGAAATCTGAAATTCCATGGATTTTGTGTTGATTTTTCCTAAAAATAGAGAGGAATTTCAGTCCTGGAAGTGAGTTTTTTGGGGATTTTTGGGTGGGAAAAGGTTGGGGTTTGTGGTGGGAAGGAGAAATCCGAAATTCCGTGGATTTTGTGTTGATTTTTCCTAAAAATAGAGAGGAATTTCAGTCCTGGAAGTGATTTTTCCATGAGTTTTCTGGGATTTTTTGGGGATTTTTGGGGTGGGAAAAGGTTGGGATTTGTGGTGGGAAGGAGAAATCCGAAATTCCATGGATTTTAGATTAATTTTTCCCGAAAATAGAGAGGAATTTCAGTCCTGGAAGTGATTTTTCCATGAGTTTTCTGGGATTTTTTGGGTGGGAAAAGGTTGGGGTTTGTGGTGGGAAGGAGAAATCCGAAATTCCGTGGATTTTGTGTTGATTTTTCCCAAAAATAGAGAGGAATTTCAGTCCTGGAAGGTTTTTTGAGTTTTCTGGGATTTTTTGGGGATTTCTGGGTGGGAAAAGGTTGGGATTCTTGGTGGGAAGGAGAAATCCGAAATTCCATGGATTTTAGATTAGTTTTTACTGAAAAAAATTTCCCATGGTTTTTCCATGATTTTTTCTCATTTTTCCGCTATTTTTTTCACGATTTTTTCCTGTTTTTCCATGATTTTTCCCCCATTTTTCCATTATTTTTCCATTGTTTTCCCCCCATTTTCCCATGACTTTTTCCATGACTTTTTCCGTGACTTTTCCATGATTTTTCCCATGTTTTTTCCATTACTTTTCCCATGACTTTTTCCACTATTATTTTTTCCACTATTATTTTTTCCACTATTATTTTTTCCACTATTATTTTTTCCACTATTATTTTTTCCACTATTATTTTTTCCACTATTATTTTTTCCACTATTATTTTTTCCACTATTATTTTTTCCCTTTTTCCATTATTTTTGCCATTATTTTTGCCATTATTTATTTTTGCCATTACTTTGCCATTACTTTGCCATTACTTTTCCCCATTTTCCATGCTTTTTCCCATGATTTTTTCCCCATTTTTCCATGATTTGTTCCATTATTGTTCCATGATTTTTTCCATGACTTTTCCCTGTTTTTTCCCCGTTTTTCCCTGACTTTTCCCATTATTTTTTCCCTGTTTTTTCCCCTGGTTTTTTTCCTTGTTTTTTCCCTTGTTTTTTTCCTTGTTTTTTTCCCGTTTTTTTGCCCATTTTTTCCCCTGTTTTTTCCCCTGACTTTTCCCTGACTTTTCCCTGACTTTTCCCATGACTTTTCCCATTATTTTTTCCCTGTTTTTCCCTGAGTTTTCCCCTTATTTTTTCCCTGTTTTCCCTGACATTTTTCCCTGTTTTCCCCTGACTTTTCCCTGATTTTTCCCATAATTTTTCCCCATTTTTCCATGCCTTTTCCCTGACTTTTCCCTGATTTTTTTCCATGATATTTTCCCTGATTTTCCCTGTTTCCCCTCAGCTGCAGAGGAGGAAGTTCCGCCGAGATCTCCTTGGCAAGAGGAGGAAGCAGCAGAGCAGCTCTGAGGAGCCTGAGAGCAAAACTGCCAGGAATGATGGATCTGAGAACTCGGACTGGGAAAATGGTCAGGAAAACACCCCAAAATCCTGGGAATTTAGCCCAAAAATCCTGGGAATTTATCCCAAAATCTGGGGGAATTGCAGCTCCAAAATCCAGGGATTTATCCCCAAATCTGGGGGAATTGCAGCTCCAAAATCTTGGGAATTTTCCCAAATTTTGGGGTGAATTTCTGTGATTTTTCCCAAATTTCGGGGTGAATTTCAGCTCCAAAATTCCAGGATTGATCCCAAAATTTGGGGAGAATTGCAGCTCCAAAATCCTGGGATTTGTCCCAAAATTTAGCAGAATTTCAGCTCCAAAATCCTGGGAATTTATCCCAAAATCTGGGGGAATTGTAGCCCCAAAATCCTGGGATTTATCCCCAAAATCTGGGGGAATTGCAGCTCCAAAATCCTGGGATTTGTCCCCAAAACCGGGAAAAAAATCCCCAAATTTGGGTTGAATTTCGGCTCCAAAATCGTGGGAAAGAATCCCCAAAATCCTGGGAATTTAGCCCAAAATCTGGGGGAATTGTAGCTCTAAAATCTGTGATTTTTCCCAAATTTTGGGGTGAATTTTAGTGATTTATCCCAAATTTTTGGGTTCAATCCTGAGAATTTATCCCAAATTTTGGTTGACTTTCAGCTCCAAAATTCCAGGATTGATCCCAAATTTTGAGGGGAATTTCAGCTCCAAAATCCTGGGAAAAATCCCAAATTTTGGGGGAATTTCAGCTTCAAAATCCTGGGATAGATCCCAAATTTTGGGGTGGATTTCAGTGGTTTATTCCAAATTTTGCGGTGAATTTTAGTGATTTATCCCAAATTTTTAGGTTCAATCCTGGGAATTGATCCCAAATTTTGGGTTGAATTTCAGCTCCAGAATTCCAGGAAAAATTCCCAAATTTGGAGGGAATTCTGGGATTAATCTCTGAGCCAATTGAGGCCCCAAATCCTGGGAATTTATCCCAAATTTTGGGGTGAATTTCTGCCCCAAAATCCTGGGATTTTTCCCAAATTTGGAGGGAATTTCAGCTTCAAAATCTGGGATTTATCCCCAAATTTTCAGGTGAATTTCTGTGATTTATCCCAAATTTTTGGGTTCAATCCTGAGAATTTATCCCAAATTTTGGGGTGAATTGCAGCTCCAAAATTCCAGGATTGATCCCAAATTTTGAGGGGAATTTCAGGTCCAAAATCCTGGGGAAAATCCCAAATTTGGGGGTAATTTCAGCTTCAAAATCCTGGGAAAAATCCCAAATTTTGGGGTTGGATTTCAGTGGTTTATTCCAAATTTTGAGGTGAATTTTAGTGATTTATCCCAAATTTTTAGGTTCAATCCTGGGAATTTATTCCAAATTTTGGGTTGAATTGCAGCTCCAGAATTCCAGGAAAAATTCCCAAATTTGGAGGGAATTCTGGGATTAATCTCTGAGCCAATTGAGGCCCCAAATCCTGGGAATTTATCCCAAATTTTGGGGTGAATTTCTGCCCCAAAATCCTGGGATTTTTCCCAAATTTGGAGGGAATTTCAGCTTCAAAATCTGGGATTTATCCCCAAATTTTCGGGTGAATTTCTGTGATTTATCCCAAATTTTTGGGTTGAATCCTGAGAATTCATCCCAAATTTTGGGGTGAATTTCAGCTCCAGAATTCCAGGATTGATCCCAAATTTTGAGGGGAATTTCAGCTCCAAAATCCTGGGGAAAAATCCCAAAATTTGGGGGAAATTGCAGCTCCGAAATCTCAAATTTTGAGGTGAATTTTGGTGATTTATCCCAAATTTGGGGTTGAATTTCAGCCCCAAAATCCTGGGAATTTCCCAAAAATTTTGGGTTGAATTTCAGTGATTTATCCCAAATTTTGGGTTGAATTTCAGCCCCAAAATCCCATTTTTTATCCCAAACTTTGGGTTCAATTTCAGCCCCCGAAATCCCATTTTTTATCCCAAATTTTGATCCCAAATTTTGGTCTAAATTCCCATTTTTTTCCTGTTTTTCCAGAGGAAGGAACAGAAGGAGAATCCGGAGAGAAGGAAGAATCCAGAGGGGTGAGTGGGAAATGGGAAAATCCAGGAATTCTGGGAATTCCCAAGGAATTTGGGGGGTGAAAAGTGGAATTTTCCATGGGAATTCCCAGGAATTTTGGACAAATCCAATCAGATTTTGGGGAAAATCCCCAAAAATTTGGGATTTTCTGCTCAATCTGAGGGAAATTCCAGAGGGAATTTGAGGGAGAAATTTTGGGAATTTTATTTAATTCTTTTAGTCTTATTAATTTTAATATTTTAATGAATATTTGGAATTATTTTTTTGTTTTAATTCTCGAATTTTGGGGTTTTTTTCCCCAGGAAGGAGAAGATGAAGAAGGAAGAGATTCTGAGAAAGGTGAGTTGGAATTTCTGAGGAATTTTTCAGGAGATTGGAGTGGAAAAATCAGGGAATTCTCAGGGATTTGGGAAGGAAAAAATCAGGAAAATTCCAAGAATTTGAGAAGAAAAAATGAGGAAAATCTCAGGAGTTTTTAAAGGAAAAAATTCTCAAGGAAATTCCCAAAACTCTCAAAAATTCCTAAGGAAATTCCCAAACAATTCCCAAAATTCTCACAGAAATTCCTGAGGAAATCCCTAAAATTCTGAGGAAATTCCCAAGGAAATCCCCAAAATTCCCAAGAAAATCCCCAAAGAAAATTCCAGAAATTTCCAAGGAAATTCCCAAGGAATTCTCGATGAAATCCCCAAAATTCTCAAGAAAATTCCCAAATTTTTCAAGAAAATTCCCCAGAAAATCCCCAAAACTCACAAGAAAATCCCCAAAATTCTGAGGAAATTCCTGAAAGTCCCGAGAAAATCCCCAAAATTCTTGAGAAAATCCCCAAAATTCCCAATAAAATTCCCCAAATTCCTGATAAAATTCCCATGAAAATCCCCAAAATTCCCAATAAAATTCCCCAAATTCCTGATAAAATTCCCATGAAAATCCCCAAAATTCTCAAGAAAATTCCCAAGCAAATCTCCAAAATTCCCGAGAAAATCCCAAGGAAATCCCCAAAATTCTTGAGAAAATCCCCAAAATTCTTGAGAAAATCCCCAAAATTCTCAAGAAAAGTCCTAAAATTCCCAAGAAAACGCCCGAAATTCCTGATAAAATCCGAAACATTCCCAAGAAAATCCCCAAAATTCTCAAGAAAACTCTGTAAATTACTGAGAAAATCCCCAAAATTCCCAAGAAAATCCCCAAAATTCCCAAGAAAATTCCTAAAATCCTCAAGAAAACTCTGAAATTACTGCGAAAATCCCCAAAATTCTTGAGGAAATCCCCAAAATTCCCAAGATAATTCCCAAAATTCTTGAGAAAATCCCCAAAATTCCCAAGATAATTCCCAAAATTCTTGAGAAAATCCCCAAAATTCCCAAGAAAATCCCCAAAATTCCCAAGAAAACTCTGTAAATTCCTGAGAAAATCCCCAAAATTCCTGAGAAAATCCCCAAAATTAAAAAAAAAAATCCCCAAAATTCTCAAGAAAATTCCTAAAATTCTCAAGAAAACTCCCAAATTACTGCAAAATCCCCTAAACTCTTTGAGGAAATCCCCAAAATTCCCAAGAAAATCCCCAAAATTCTCAAGAAAATTCCCAAGGAAATCTCCAAAATTCCCAAGAAAATCCCCGAAATCCCCTAAATTCTCTAAGAAAATTCCAAAATTCCCGAGAAATTCCTAAGATAACTCCAAAATTCCCAAAATAATCCCCAAATTCCAAGAAAATCCCCAAAATTTCAAGAAAAGTCCTAAAATTCCCAAGAAAACTCCCAAAATTCCTGATAAAATCCCCAAAATTCCCAAGAAAACTCTGTAAATTACTGAGAAAATCCCCAAAATTCCTGATAAAACCCCAAAATTCCCAAGAAAACTCTGAATTACTGAGAAAACCCTAAAATTCCCAAGAAAATCCCCAAAATTCCGACGAAAATCCCCAAAATTCCCAAGAAAATCCCCTAAAATTCCTGAGAAAATCCCCAAAATTCCCGAAAATCCCCAAAATTAAAAAAAAAATCCCCAAAATTCTCAAGAAAATTCCTAAAATTCTCAAGAAAACTCTGAAATTACTGCGAAAATCCCCAAAACTCTGAGGAAATCCCCAAAACTTCCCAATAAATTCCCAAAATTCCCAGAAAATTCCCAAAAATTCCCAAAATTCCCAATAAATTCCCAAAATTCCCTTCCCAGGCTCCCTGCGGCTGCAGCTGGCCAGGAAAGCTCCTGAGCGGCAGAAGAAACGCCATCGAGATCGCATGGTGGAGAGGTGAGAATTCCCCTTTTTTTGGGAATTTGGGGGGTTTGGGAATGTTTTGGGATTTGGGAATGTTTGGGGGATTTTAGGGATTTTTTTCTGCTTTTTTTAGGGGTTTTTTCAGGTTTTTTCTGCTTTTTTTAGGGTTTTTTTCAGGATTTTTTAAGGTTTTTTTCTGCTGTTTTTAGGGATTTTTTCTCATTTTTAGGGATTTTCCTCCCTTTGTTTTCAGGGATTTTCTTCCCCTTTTTTAGGGATTTTTTTCTGCTTTTTTTAGGATTTTTTCTGATTTTTTTCTGCTTTTTTTCTGTTTTTTAAGGATTTTTTTCCTTTTCTTTTAGACTTCTTTCTGCTTTTTTTTTCAGGATTTTTTCCAGCTTTTTTTTTCTCTTTCCCTATTTTTCGAAAGATTTTCTCTCATTTTTTACAGATTTTTTTCTGGGTTTTTTTTTAGGATTTTTTTCCACTATTTTTAGAGATTTTCCCTCCTTTTTTAGGGTTTTTGTTCCCCTTTTTTTCAGGTATTTTTTGCAGGGAAAACCTCTGGAAAACTCCCAAAAATCTGTGAAAACACAAAAAAATCCAGGAAAACCTCTAGAAAACCCCATAAAATCTGGGAAAAAACCCCAAAAATCTGGGAAAACCCCTAGAAAACTCCCAAAAAATCTGGGAAAATTTCTGGGAAAGCCCCAAAAATCTGGGAAAACATCCAAAAATCTGGGAAGACCTGTGGAAAACAAAAAAAAAAACCTGGGAAAACTCCCAAAAAACCTGGGAAAGGCTCTAAGAAACACCTAAAAATCTGGGAAAACCTCTAGAAAACTCCCAAAAAACCTGAGAAAACACCCCAAAAATCCAGGAAAATTTCTGGAAAACTCCCAAAAATCTGGGAAAACACCCAAAAAATCCAGGAAAACCTCTAAAAAACTCCCAAAAAAACTGGGAAACACCCAAAAAATCCAGGAAAACCTCTGAAAAACTCCCAGAAAAACTGGGAAAACTTCTGAAAAATTCCCAGAAAACCTGGGAAAACACCCAAAAATCCAGGAAAACCTCCAGAAAACTCAAAAAAAATCTGGGAAAACCTCTGAAAAACTCCCCAGAAAATCCGGGAAAACACCCCAAAAATCTGGGAAAATCTCTAGAGAACTCAAAAAAAAATCAGGGAAAACACCCAAAAATCTGGGAAAACTTCTGGAAAACTCCCAAAAATCTGGGAAAACACCCAAAAAATCCAGGAAAACCTCTGAAAAACTCCCAAAAAAACTGGGAAACACCAAAAAAATCCAGGAAAACCTCTGAAAAACTCCCAGAAAAACTGGGAAAACTTCTGAAAAATTCCCAGAAAACCTGGGAAAACACCCAAAAATCCAGGAAATCCTCCAGAAAACTCAAAAAAAATCTGGGAGAACCTCTGAAAAACTCCCCAAAAAATCCGGGAAAACACCCCAAAAATCTGGGAAAATCTCTAGAGAACTCAAAAAAAAAAATCAGGGAAAACACCCAAAAAAACTGGGAAAATTTCTGGGAAAGCCCCAAAAATCTGGGAAGACCTTTGGAAAACCAAAAAAAATCCAGGAAAACTCCCCAAAAACCTGAGAAAATGCCAAAAAAACTGGGAAAAACTTGCAAAAACCTGGGAAAGGCTCTGAAAAACACCTAAAAATCCAGGAAAACCTCTTGAAAACACAAAAAACCCCTGGGAAAACTTCATGAAAACCCCCAAAAATCCCGAAAAACTCCCAAAAAATCTGGAAAAACTCCCCAAAAATCCAGGAAAACTTCTGGAAAACTCCAAAAATCTGGGAAAACCTCTAGCAAACTCCCAAAAATTATGGGAAAACACCCAAAAAAACTTGGAAAAAACCCTGGAAAACTCCCAGAAAACTGGGAAAACACCCAAAAATCCATGAAAATTCCCCAAAAAACTGTGAAAACCTTTAGAAATCTCCTCAAAATCTGGGAAAACCTCTGGAAAACTCCCCAAAAAACTGGGAAAACACCCAAAAAACTTGGGAAAATGCCGAAAAATCTGGGAAAACACCCAAAAATTCAGGAAATCCTCTAAAAAACTCCCAAAAAATCTGGAAAAATCCCTAGAAAACACCCAAGAAATCTGGGAAAATCTCTAGAGAACTCAAAAAAAAATCAGGGAAAACACCCAAAAATCTGGGAAAACTTCTGGAAAACTCCCAAAAATCTGGGAAAACACCCAAAAAATCCAGGAAAACCTCTGAAAAACTCCCAAAAAAACTGGGAAACACCAAAAAAATCCAGGAAAACCTCTGAAAAACTCCCAAAAAAACTGGGAAAACTTCTGAAAAATTCCCAGAAAACCTGGGAAAACACCCAAAAATCCAGGAAATCCTCCAGAAAACTCAAAAAAAAATCTGGGAAAACCTCTGAAAAACTCCCCAAAAAATCCGGGAAAACACCCCAAAAATCTGGGAAAATCTCTAGAAAACTCAAAAAAAAATCAGGGAAAACACCCAAAAAACTGGGAAAATTTCTGGGAAAGTCCCAAAAATCTGGGAAGACCTTTGGAAAACCAAAAAAAATCCAGGAAAACTCCCCAAAAACCTGAGAAAATGCCAAAAAAACTTGGGAAAAACTTGCAAAAACCTGGGAAAGGCTCTGAAAAACACCTAAAAATCCAGGAAAACCTCTTGAAAACACAAAAAAACCACCTGGGAAAACTTTATGAAAACACCCAAAAATCCAGAAAAACTCCCAAAAAACCTGGAAAAACTCCCCAATAATCCAGGAAAACTTCTGGAAAACTCCAAAAATCTGGGAAAACCTCTAGCAAACTCCCAAAAATTATGGGAAAACACCCAAAAAAACTTGGAAAAAACCCTGGAAAACTCCCAGAAAACTGGGAAAACACCCAAAAATCCATGAAAATTCCCCAAAAAACTGTGAAAACCTTTAGAAATCTCCCCAAAATCTGGGAAAACCTCTGGAAAACTCCCAAAAAAAACTGGGAAAATGCCAAAAAATCTGGGAAAACACCCAAAAATCCAGGAAATCCTCTAAAAAACTCCCAAAAAACCTGGAAAAATCCCTAGAAAACACTCAAAAAATCTGGGAAAATCTCTAGAGAACTCAAAAAAAATCAGGGGAAAACTCCCAAAAATCTGGGAAAACTTCTGGAAAACTCCCAAAAATCTGGGAAAACACCCAAAAAATCCAGGAAAACCTCCAGAAAAACTCTCCAAAAAAACCAGGAAAACACCTAAAAATCCAGGAAAATTCCCAAAAAATCTGGGAAAACCCCTAAAAATCTCCCCAAAATCTGGGCAAACCCGCAGCAATCTCCCCAGAATTCCCAGATTTCCTGTAATTCCCAATTTTCCAGGATCCAGTTTGTGTGCTCGCTGTGCAAGTTCCGCAGTTTCCACGAGGAGGAGATGAATTCCCACCTGGAGAGCAAATTCCACAGGGAACACTTCAAGTTCGTGGGAAGCAAACTGCCCCAGCAGACAGCTGAGTTCCTGCAGGTGGGGATCCCAAATTCCCAAAATTCCAAAATTCCCAACATTCCTGGGGTTCTGGAACTTTCCGGATTGATCTTTACTTGCTTTGCTTCCTTTTCCTGCTTTTCTTTCTTTTCCTTTTCTTTCTTTTCCTGCTTTTCTTTCTTTTCCTTTTCTTTCTTTTCCTTTTCTTTCTTTTCCTTTTCTTTCTTTTCCTTTTCCTTCTCCTTCTCCTTCTCCTTCTCCTTTTCTCCTCCTTTTCTTTCTTTCTTTCCCTTTTCCTGCTTTGCCTTTTCCTGCTTTTCTTTTTCTTCCTTTTCCTGCTTTTCTTCCTTTTTTTTCTTTGCCTTTTTCCTTTTTCTTTTTTTTGTTTTTTCCTTTTCCTGGTTTTCTTTCTTTTCCTTTTCCTGCTTTACCTTTTCTTGCTTTTCTGTCTCTTTCCTTTTCCTTTTCCTTTGCCTTTTCCTCCTCTTTTTCCCTCTTTTTCCCTCTTTTTTCCTCTTTTTTCCTCTTTTTCCCTCCTTTTTCCCTCCTTTTTCCTCTTTTTTCCTCCTTTTCCTCCTTTTCCTCCTTTCTTTTCCTTTTCCCTTTCCCTCTTTTCCTTCTTTTTCTCCTTTTCCCTCTTTTCCCTTTTTCCCCTTTTTCCCCTTTTTCCCTTTTCCACTTTTTTTCCCTTTTCCCCGTGGGATTTGGGGATTTTTGGGCTGAACTTTTGGCTAAATTTCGAGATTTTCAGGCTGAATTTGGGGCAGAATTTTGGGATTTTTGGGCTGAATGTCAGGCTAAATTTTGGGATTTTTGGGGCTGAATTTGGGGCTGAATTTGGGGATTTTGGGACTGAATTTGGGGATTTTTGGGATAAATTTCAGGCTGACTTTGGGGCAGAATTTGGGATTTTTGCTCTGAATTTGGGGCAGAATTTGGGGATTTTCAGGCTGAATTTGGGGATTTTCAGGCTGAATTTCAGGCCAGGCCGAATTTGGGTATTTTTAGGCAGAATTTGGGTATTTTTGGGATAAATTTCAGGCTGATTTGGGGCAGAATTTGGGCGTTGTGAGGCTGAATTGGGGGATTTTTGCTCTGAATTTGGGGCAGAATTTGGCGATTTTTGGGATAAATTTCAGGCTGACTTTGGGGCAGAATTTGGGGATTTTTGTTCTGAATTTGGGGATTTTGGGGCAGAATTTGAGCATTTTTGGGCTGAATTTGGGGCAGAATTTGGGTATTTTTGGGATAAATTTGGGGCTGATTTTGGGGCAGAATTTGGGGATTTTTGGGATAAATTTGGGGATTTTTGGGATAAATTTGGGGATTTTTGGGATAAATTTGGGGATTTTTGGGATAAATTTCAGGCTGAATTTTGGGCAGAATTTGGGGTGGAATTTTGGGGTTTTTGCCCTGATTTTGGGGCAGGATTTGGGGAATTTGGGGCAAATTTTTGGGCAGAATTTGGGGATTTTTGGGATAAATTTCAGGCTGATTTTGGGGCAGATTTTGGGTATTTCTGCTCCATTTTTGGCTCCATCCCTGCAGCACTACGTGACCAACAAGATGAGGAAAACAGAGGAGAGGAGGAAGGGAATTGAGGATATCAACACTGTGATCCTGCAGATCCACAGGGAGCAGGACCTCACCCTGGGTGAGAACAATCCCAAAATTCTGGCAATTCCCAAAATATCCCATGGGAATTGGGTGAGAATTTGGGAATTCCCAAAAACATCCCATGGGAATTGAGTGAGAATTTGGGAATTCTGGGAAAAAATCCCATGGGAATTGGGAATTCCCAAAAAAATCCATGCGAATTGGGTGAGAATTTGGGAATTCCCAAAAAAATCCTGTGGGAATTGGGTGAGAATTTGGGAATTCCCAAAAAATCCATGGAAATTGGGTGAGAATTGGGGAATTCCCAAAAAATCCATGGGAATTGGGGGAGAATTTGGGAATTCCCAAAAAATCCCATGGGAATTGGGGGATGGAGGTGGGAAAGGTGGAGCAGGACCTCACCCTGGGTGAGAAACAATCCCAAAATTCCCAAAAAATCCTGTGGGAATTGGGTGAGAATTTGGGAATTCCCAAAAAATCCCATGGGAATTGGGGGAGAGTTTGGGAATTCCCAAAAAATTCTATGGGAATTGGGTGAGAATTTGGGAATTCCCAAAAAATCCTGTGGGAATTGGGGGATGGAGGTGGGAAAGGTGGGAATGTCCCAAAGGGAATTTTGGGAATCCCAAGGGAAGGAAAGTTCTGAAATCCCAAAAGGAGTTTAGAGAATCCCAAAGGGAATTTGGAAAATCCCAAAAGGAGTTTGGAGAATCCCAAGGAAGGAAATTTTTGGGATCTCAAAGTGAGTTTGGAAAATCCCAAGAAAGGAAAATTTGGGATCCCAAAGGAAGTTAAGAGAATCCCAAAGAGAATTTGGAGAATCCCAAGGGAAG
>NW_028147446.1:1456600-1542140 GCF_008360975.1 Lichenostomus cassidix
TCTTCTCACCCCCTATTTCTCCCATTCCCGATACTCAATTTTTTCCAATTTTTCTGTGTTTTTTGCTCACTTTTCCCATGTTTCCCCAGCCTCCAGCCTGACGACATGCGAGGTGTGCTTTGAGTTCCAAACCAGGATTGGGGGAAAGTGGAATTTGATCCCAAGGGATGCAATTTTAACCCTCTCTATTCCTGCTCATTCTCCCACTCCTGATACTCAATTTTTTCCCATTATTTGCTGATGTTTTGATAATTTCTCCTCACTTTTCCCATGTTTCCCCAGCCTCCAGCCTGACGACGTGTGAGGTGTGCTTCGCTTGCTTCGAGTTCCAAATCTCTCAGGATCAACTTTCCTTCTCACCCTCTTATCTGTGTTAACTCTGCCATTCCTGATGATAAATTTTTCCCGTTTTTTCTCACTTTATTCCCATTTTTCCCTCCTTTCCCCAGCCTCCAGCCTGACGACGTGCGAGGTGTGCTTCGCCTGCTTCGAGTTCCAAATCCCTTTGGATCAACTCCACTTCTCACCTCCTTATCCCACTTATCTCTGCTGTTCCTAATAATAAATTTTTCCCGTTTTTTCTCACTTTATTCCCATTTTTCCCATGTTTCCCCAGCCTCCAGCCTGACGACGTGCGAGGTGTGCTTCACCTGCTTCGAGTTCCAAATCTCTTTGGATCAACTTTGCTTCTCACCCTCTTATCTGTGTTAACGTTCCCATTCCCGATACTCAATTTTTTCCCATTTTTCTGTGTTTTTTGCTCACTTTTCCCATGTTTCCCCAGCCTCCAGCCTGACGACGTGCGAGGTGTGCTTCGCCTGCTTCGAGACGCGCAAGGGGCTCTCGAGCCACGCCCGCTCCCACCTGCGCCAGCTGGGCGTCGCCGAGTCCGAGAGCTCGGGCGCTCCCATCGACCTGCTCTACGAGCTGGTGCGCCACAAGGCCAAACCCGAGGGACCTTCCTCCTCCTCCTCCTCCTCCTCCTCCTCGCTCCAGCCCGCCCTGGCCAAGAAATCCGCCTCTCCCAAGGAGCCGGCCGCCGGCTCTCGCCCTCTGCTGCTGCTCAAGGATCAGAGACCTGCAGATTCCATCAACAAAGCCATCAAATCCCCTCCGGGCTTCTCCAAAGCTCTCTCCTCCCAGCCAGGCTCTCCCGTGCTCAAGAAGATGCCGCCGGCTCTGCCGGGCGCCTCGCCTCCTCCCAAAAATGCCGAGGAGAAGGGAGCCAAGCTGGCGCTCAGCCCGCTGCCCGCCGAGCCCAAGGGCCAGTGGGGGGCTGAGGAGGACGGGCCGCTCAACCTCAGTGAGTTCCTGACGGGTTATTCCCAATTTTTGCTGCTTTTTCCACCTTTTTTCCTGGGTTTTCCACTTTTTTTCACCATCTTTCCCTTTTTTTCCCTTGATTTTTCCCATTTTTTCCTGCTTTTTCCACCTTTTTTCCTGCTTTTTCCACCTTTTATCCCCCTTTTTTCCATTTTATCCCCATTTTTCCCTTTTTTTCCTTGATTTTTTTGCCATTTTTTGCCATTTTTCCTGGGGTTTTTTCCCTTTTTTTTCCCCCATTTATTTTTTCCTCTCTTTTTTCCCCTTTTTTCCTGGTTTTTCCCCCTTTTTCCCCCATTTTTCCGTTTTTTTCCCCAGCTTTTCCCTTTTTTTCCCCTTGATTTTTTGCCATTTTTTCCCACTTTTCCCATTTTTTCCTGGGTTTGCCCCCATTTTTCCCTTTTTTCCCCCTTAATTTTTCCCATTTTTTCCTGCTTTTTCCAACTTTTTTCCCCCTTTTTTCCATTTTATCCCCATTTTTTCCCTTTTTTTCCTTGATTTTTTGCCATTTTTTGCCATTTTTCTTGGGGTTTTTCCCCTTTTTTTTCCCCATTTATTTTTTCCTCTATTTTTTCCCCTTTTTTCCTGGTTTTTCCCCTTTTTCCCCCCATTTTTCCATTTTTTTCCCCAGCTTTTCCCTTTTTTTCCCTTGATTTTTTCCCATTTTTTCCTGTTTTTCTTGGTTTTTTCCCCTTTTTTCCTGTGTTTTCCCCATTTTTTCCCCATTCTTTCCTGGTTTTTCCCCTTCTTTCCTGGTTTTCCCCCTTTTTTCCCCTTGATTTTTTGCCATTTTTTCCCTTTTTTCCCATTTTTTCCTGGGTTTGCCCCCATTTTTCCCCATTTTCCCCCTTTTTTTCACTTGATTTTTCCCATTTTTTCCTGCTTTTTCCCCTTTTTTCCTCTTTTTTTTGCCTTTTTTCCCCCATTTTCCCCCCTTTTTTCCTCTTTTTTTTTGCCATTTTTCCCCCATTTTCCCCCCTTTTTTCCTCTTTTTTTGCCTTTTTTTCCCCCATTTTCCCCCTTTTTTCCTCTTCTCTTCCTCCTCTTTCTCTCTTTCCTTCTCCTCCTCCTCCTCTTCTTCCTCTTCCTGTTCTTTTGCCTGTTCTTCCTCCTTCTCTTTTTCTTCTTTTTCTTCTTTTTTTCTTCTTTTTCTTCTTTTTCTTCTTTTTCTTCTTTTTCTTCTTTTTCTTCTTTTTCTTCTTTTTCTTCTTTTTCTTCTTTTTCTTCTTTTTCTTTTTTTTTTCTGCTGCTTCTGCTTATTTTTCTTCTTCTCCTTCTCCTCTTCCTTCTCATCCTCCTCTTCCTCCTCTTTCTCTCTTTCCTTCTCCTCCTCCTCTTCTTCTCCTCCTTTTTCTTCTCTTCTTCTTTCTCCTCCTCCTTCTCCTCCTCTTTTTCCTTCTCCTCCTCCGATTTAGAAAGCACCACAAACATTCCCATCATCCCAAACCTCCAACATTCAGGATTTATCCCCAAACTTTTCACCCTTTCCAACCTCATTTTTCATCTTTTCTGCTACATTTTGCAGCCTCAGGCTCGGATCCCCCCCATGACATCCACTACAAGTTCTGCAGGGAATTCTCCTTTTCCTCCTCCTTCTCCTCCTCTTCCTCTTCCTCCTCCTCCTCCTCTTCTTCTCCTTCTCTTCCTTCTCTTCCCTCTCTTCCTTCTCCTCTCCTTCTCCTTCTCCTCTTTCTTCTCCTCTTCTTCTCTCTCCTCCTGCTCCTTGTCTTTCTCCTCTCTTTCACTTTCTCCTCCTCCTCCTTTCTCCTCTTCTCCTATTTTTCCTCCTCTTCTTCCTCCTCCTTCTCCAATTTGGGAAGAACCATGAACATTCCCATCATCTCAAACCTCCAAAATCTAGGATTTATCCCTCAATTCTCTCCCATTTTTTCCCAATGGGTGGGAAAAGCCTCACTTTTCACCTTTTCCCACCCATTTCTCTCCCATTTTTCCACCCCAAACCTCCAAAATCAAGGATTTACTCCTCATTTTTCACCATTTCTCTCTGTTTTTTCCCCTCAGCCTCAGGCTCAGATCCTCCGCGTGACATCCGCTGCGAGTTCTGTGGGGAGTTCTCCTTTTCCTCTTCTTCTTCCTCTTTCTCTCTTTCCTTTTCCTCCTCTTCCTCCTCTTCCTCCTCTTCTTCTTTCTCTTCTTTCTCTTCTTTCTCTTCTTTTTCTTCTTTCTCTTCTTTTTCTTCTTTCTCTTCTTTTTCTTTTTCTTCTTCTTTTCCTTCATTTGCTTCTGCTGCTTCTGCTTATTTTTCTTCTCCTTCTCCTCCTCCTCCTCTTCCTCTTCCTCTTCCTCCTCCTCCTCCAATTTAGAAAGAACCACAAATATTCCCATTATCCCAAACCTCCAACATTCAGGATTTATCCCTAACCTTTTCACCCTTTCTAACCTCATTTTTCACCCTTTCCACCCTCATTTTTCACCTTTTCTAACCTCATTTTTCACCCTTTCCACCCTCATTTTTCACCTTTTCTAACCTCATTTTTCACCCTTTCCAGCCTCATTTTTCACCATTTCTCTCTGTTTTTTCCCCTCAGCCTCAGGCTCGGATCCTCCCCGCGACATCCACTGCGAGTTCTGCGGGGAGTTCTCCTTTTCCTCCTCTTCTTCCTCTTTCTCTCTTTCCTTTTCCTCCTCTTCTTCCTCTTTCTCTCTTTCCTTTTCCTCCTCTTCCTCCTCTTCTTCTTTCTCTTCTTTCTCTTCTTTCTCTTCTTTCTCTTCTTTCTCTTCTTTCTCTTCTTTCTCCTCTGCTCCTTCTGCTTATTTTTCTTCTGCTGCTTCTCCTCCTCCTCCTCCTCCTCCTTCTCCTTCTCCTTCTCCTTCTCCTTCTCCTTCTCCTTCTCCTTCTCCTTCTCCTTCTCCTTCTCCTTCTCCTTCTCCTTCTCCTTCTCCTTCTCCTTCTCCTTCTCGTCCTCCTCCTCCTCTTTTTTCTCCTCTTCTTCTTTTTCTCCTCCTCCTCCTTGTCTTTCTCTTTCTCTCTTTCACTTTCTCCTCCTCCTCCTTTCTCTTCTTCTTCTCCTCCTCCTTCTCTTTCTTCTCCTTCTCCTCCTTCTCCTTCTCCTCCTCCTCCTCCTCCTCCTCCTCTTCCTCCTCCTCTTCCTCTTCTTTTTCTCCTCCTTCTTGTCTTTCTCCTCTCTTTCACTTTCTCCTCCTCCTCCTTTCTCCTCTTCTTCTCCTCCTCCTCCTCCAATTTAGAAAGCACCACAAACATTCCCATTATCCCAAACCTCCAACATTTGGAATTTATCCCTCATTTTTCACCTTTTCTCACCCATTTCTCTCTGTTTCCTCCCAGCCTCAGGCTCGGACCCTCCCCGCGACATCCGCTGCGAGTTCTGCGGGGAGTTCTTCGAGAACAGGAAAGGTCTCTCGAGCCACGCCCGCTCCCACCTGCGCCAGATGGGCATCACCGAGTGGTACGTCAACGGCTCCCCCATCGACACCCTCCGGGAAATCCTCAAACGCCGCCGGAATCCTGCGAACCCCCCAAACCACCCCAAATCCATGGCCAAATCCCTCCTGGCTAACCTCTCCCCGCTGGAATCGCCGCGGGATCTCCACATCCCCTCCTTGGCCAAGAAAATCCCGGCGGCGCTGAGCTCTGCGGGATCGCTGCCCGAGAATTCTCCTCCTCCTCCTCCTCCTCCTCCTCCTCCTGCTGCTCCTCCCACGGCCAGGAAGATGTTTGCAGGACTTTCCTTCCCCAAGAAGATGAAGCAGGACCAGCTGAGGGTGGAGATCAAGAGGGAGCTGATGGCTGGAGGGGCTGGCATGGGAGCTGGAGAGGCGCAGGGGCAGCAGGAGCAGGGCTGGGCGGCGCGGGACGAGATGGCGCCGCTGAATTTGTGTGAGTTTGGGGGATTTTTGGGGGGGTTTGGGGGGTTTTTTATCTTGGGGGGATTTTTTGGGATTTTTTGAGGATTTTTTGGGAATTTTTTGGGATTTTTTGGAGGATTTTTTGGGATTTTTTTGAGGATTCTTGGAGTTTTTTTGAGGATTTTTTTATTTTTGGGGATTTTTTTGGGATTTTTGGGAATTTTTGGGGGATTTTTTGAGGATTTTTGGGGGTTTTTGGGGTTTGGGATGGGAGCTGGAGAGGCGCAGGGGCAGCAGGAGCAGGGCTGGGCGGCGCGGGACGAGATGGCACCGCTCAATCTCTGTGAGTTTGGGGATCTTTTGGGGATTTTTTTGGGATTTTTTGGGAATTTTATGGGAATTTTTGGGGGGTTTTTTGGGGAATTTTTTAAAGATTTTTGGGTGTTTTTTGAGGATTTTTTGGTATTTTTTTGAGGATTTTTGGGATTTTTGGGGGATTTTTGGGGGTTTTTTGAGGGATTTTTTTTGGATTTTGGGAGGATTTTTTGGGATTTTTGAGGGATTTTTTTGGGGATTTTTGGGGCTCTGTAACCTCATCCTGGGGTTTTTCCTCACTCTAATCCCGAAATTTCCCCGAATTTTTCCCAAATTTTCCCAAATTTCTCCCCCAGCCTCCCGCGCCGACCCGGTGCACGACATCCTCCAGTTTGGGTTTCATCCTGGGGTTTTGGGGATCCTAAAATCTCATCCTGGTGGGATTTTTCCCTACTCTCCATCCCATCCTAATTCCAAAATTTTCCCAGAGTTTTGGGGATCCTAAAATCCCATTCTGTGGGTTTTTTTCCCACTCTAATCCCAGATTTTTCCCAAAATGTCCCGTATTTCTCCCGCCAGCCTCCCATGCTGACCCTGTCCACGACATCCTCCAGTTTGGGGTTCATCCTGGGGTTTTTGGGGCTCTGTAATCTCATCCTGGGGGTTTTTCCTCACCCTAATCCCAATATTTCCCCAAATTTTTCCCAAAATTTCCTGGATCTTTCCCCCTACAGCCTCCCACACTGACCCTGTGCATGATATCCTCCACTTTGGGGTTCATCCTGGGGATTTTTGGGGCTCTCTAACCTCATCCTGGGGGTTTTCTTCCCTCCCTAATCCCGAAATTTCCCCGAATTTTTCCCGCATTTCTCCCCCAGCCTCCCGTGCTGACCCTGTCCGCGACGTCCTCCAGTTTGGGGTTCATCCTGGGATTTTTGGGGATCCTAAAATCCCATTCTGTGGGTTTTTTTCCCACTCTAATCCCAGATTTTTCCCAAATTTCTCCCGCCAGCCTCCCGCGCCGACCCGGTGGGCGACATCCTCCGGTTTGGGGTTCATCCTGGGATTTTTGGGGCTCTGTAATCCCATTTTAGGGGGTTTTTCCTCACTCTAATCCCAAATTTCATGTGAATATTCCCCAAAATTTCCCGTATTTCTCCCGCCAGCCTCCCGCGCCGACCCGGTGCGCGACATCCTCTGGTTTGAGGTTCATCCAGGGATTTTTGGGGATCCTAAAATCCCATCCTGGTGGGTTTTGGGGCTCTGTAATCTCATCCTGGGCTTTCTGGGGCTCTGTAACCTCATCCTAGGGGGTTTTTCCTCACTCTAATCCCAAAATTTCCCCGAATTTTTCCCAAATTTTTCCCAAATTTCTCCCGCCAGCCTCCCGCGCCGACCCCGTCCGCGACATCCGCTGCGAGTTCTGCGGGGAGTTCTTTGAGAACAGGAAAGGTCTCTCGAGCCACGCCCGCTCCCACCTGCGCCAGATGGGCGTCACGGAATGGTCAGTCAACGGCTCCCCCATCGACACCCTCCGGGAAATCCTCAGGAAGAAATCCAAACCCCTCCTGGTGAAGAAGGAACCCCAAATCCCGCCGGGGATCGAAACCCCCAAACCCGACGACGGCGGCGCCGAGCCCAAATCCTGCTCCTCCTCCTCCTCCTCCCCGATTCCCGGGAAATCCTTCCCTCCCGGGATCCCCCTGGGCAAGCTGGGCTCGGCAGGCTCGGCGGGGTTGGCTTTGGCGCCGCTGGGATCCAAAAATCCTGGAGCGTTTTTGGCGCCCAAGAGGCCTCTGGAGGATCGGCTGGGATCGGCGCCGGGAGAGGCGAAGCACAAAGCCTTCGAGCTGCCCTTCAAGGCCAAGGCGCTGCATGACAAGGCCTGTGAGTGGCTGGGGGCATTTTGGGGGTTTTGGGGAATTTTGGGGATTTTTTGGGGATTTTTGGGGGATTTTTGGGGATTTTTTGGGATTTTTTGGGATTTTTTTGGGATTTTTGGGGGGATTTTTTGGGATTTTTTGGGAATTTTTGAGGGATTTTTTGGGGAAATTTTTTTGAATATTTTGGGGGTTTTTTGGGAAATTTTGGGGCATTTTTGGGGGATTTTTTGGGATTTTTTTTGGAATTTTGGAATGTTTTCGGGGAATTTCCATCCCGACTTGCCCTTCAAGGCCAAGGCGCTGTATGACAAGGCCTGGGAGTGTTTGGGGGGGATTGGGGGATTTTTTGGGATTTTGGGGGGATTTTTGGGGATTTTGGGGATTTTTTGATTTTTTGGGGATTTTTTGGGAATTTTTGGGGATTTTTTTGATTTTTGGGGAATTTTTGGGGGATTTTTGGGGGATTTTTTGGGGATTTTTTTTGAATTTTGGGATGTTTCCGGGGAATTTCCATCCCGACTTGCCCTTCAAGGCCAAGGCGCTGCATGACAAGGCCTGTGAGTGTCTGGGGGGTTTGGGGATTTTTGGGGATTTTTTGGGATTTTTTGGGGGATTTTTTGGGATTTTTTGGGGGATTTTTTGGAATTTTTTTGGGATTTTTGGGGATTTTTTTGGGAATTTTTGGGGATTTTTTGGGGATTTTTTGGGGATTTTTTTGGAATTTTGGGATGTTTTCGGGGAATTTCCATCCCGACTGCCCTTCAAGGCCAAGGCGCTGCATGACAAGGCCTGGGAGTGTTTGGGGATTTTGGGGATTTTTTTGGAATTTTTGGGGGATTTTTTTGGGATTTTTGTGGACTTTTGGGGGATTTTTTGGGATTTTTTTGGAATTTTTGGGGGATTTTTTGGGAATTTTTTGGGGATTTTTTGGAAATGTTTTTGGGGATTTTTTGGAGATTTTTTGGGATTTTTTGGGAAGTTTTTTTTTAATTTTTTGAAATTTTGGGACGTTTCTGGATTTTTTGGGGTGATCAGGATAGGCTGGGAAGCCTTGAAAAGGCATTCCAGGATGTTTTGGGATTTTTGGGATGAGGCAGGAGGCCTGAAAAGGGATAGGAATTTCAGTCCTAACTCCAATTTTTCCCATTTTTCCCCATTTTTCCATGTTTTTCCCATGGTTTTCTCCCATTTTTCCACGTTTTCCATCATCTCAATCCTACTATGAGTTCCACTTGGATCACCTGCAGCACTTTGGGGTCACCGAATGATGTTTCTATGCTTCCCCTACACCAATTTCACTATCCTAACTCCATTTTTTCCCATTTATTCCCATTTTTTCCCATTTTTTCCCATTTCTCCATGGTTTCTCCATGGCTTTCTGCCCTTTTCCCATGTTTTCCATCATCTCAATCCTACTATGAGCTCAATTTAGAGACCCTGCAGCACTTTGGGGTCACTGAGTGATACATTAATGTTTCTCCTACAATAATTTCACCATAATAACTCAAATTTTTCCCATTTTTTCCCATTTTTTCCCATTTTTTCCCATTTTCCCATGGTTTTCTCCCATTTTCCCATGTTTTCCATCATCTCAATCCTACTATGAGTTCCTTTTTGAGAACCTGCAGCACTTTAGGGTCACCAAATGATGTATTAATGTTTCCTCTACACCAATTTCATTGTCCTAACTCCGATTTTTCCCTTTTTTTTTTCCTTTT
Organism: Lichenostomus cassidix; assembly: GCF_008360975.1. Lineage (NCBI taxonomy): Eukaryota > Metazoa > Chordata > Aves > Passeriformes > Meliphagidae > Lichenostomus > Lichenostomus cassidix. Next base: position 1,465,668 of record NW_028147446.1, read on the forward strand.
TCCCCATTTTTTCCCCATTTTCCCTCATTTCCCAGCAGCTGAGGCATGCTGTGAGCTCTGTGGGCTCTACTTCGAGAACAGGAAGGCTCTGGCCAGCCACGCCCGCGCCCACCTGCGCCAGTTCGGTGTCACCGAGTGGTGTGTCAACGGCTCTCCCATCGAGACGCTCCGCGAGTGGATTCGCCACAGACCCCACAAGGCTGGAGCTTACCGCAGCTACATCCAGGGGGGAAGGCCTTTCTCCAAGAAATTCCGGAATTCCGGTCACTCCCGGGAGCACCGCGGCGGGCTGGCCGTGCAGGGCGTGGCCAGGCTGATCGGCAAAGGCATCGCTGAGATCCCCGGAGAGGCTGGGAAAGGGCTGGATGGGAGCGGAGCTGAGCTGGGAGCAGCGCTGCTCGTCAAGGTGGAGGAGCAGAGAGCAAATATCAGCAGTGAGTCGTGGGATTTTGGGGGATTTTTTTGGATTTTATTGGGATTTTTGGGGATTTTTTGAGATTTTTGGAGATTTTTTTGGATTTTATTGAGATTTCTTGGGATTTTATTGGGATTTTTTGAGGTTTTTTGGGATTTGGGATCAGGGATGGGAGTGGAGCTGAGCTGGGAGCAGCACTGCTCGTCAAGGTGGAGGAGCAGAGAGCCAATATCAGCAGTGAGTGGGGAAAAAATTGGGATTTTGGGGAATTTGGGATTGGAAAAATGGGATTATTTGGGATTTCAGATGGGAAATGGGAATGGGAATGGGATATTGGGATGGGGTGGGAAAGGGAATTGGGAATTGAGAATGGGAATGAGAATTGAGAATGGGAATTGACAATGGCTAATGGAAATTCCAGCAAAATCCCTGCAGGAATGGGAATGCAATTGGAAATTGGGATTGGGATTGGGATTGGGATTGGGATTGGGATTGGGAATGGGAATGGGAACAGTGATGGGAATTGAGAATGGGGATGGGAATTGGGAAAAATGGGAATGGGAATTGGGATTGAGAATGGAACGGGAATTGGGAATTGAATGAAAATGGAGATGGGAATTGGGAATGGGAATGGGAATTAGAAATGGGACTTGGGAATGGGAGTGGGAATGAGAAATGGGAATGGGAATGGGAATTCTGGCAGAATCCCTGCAGGAATGTAGCTGAGAATGGCAATGGGAATGGGAATTGGGAATGGAAACTGAGAATGACAAAGGAAATGTGAATTGAGAATGGCAGTGGGAATGGGAATTGGGAATGGAAATTGGGATTGAGAACGGCAATGGGAATTGGGAATGGGAATGAAAATGGAGTGGGAATGAGACTGAGAATTGAGACTGGGAATGAGAGCTGAGCATGGGAATGGGAATGGGAATTGGGAATTGGGAGTGGGAACTCAGAATGGAATGGGAATGGGAATTGGCAATGGGAACTCAGACTGGGAATTGGGAACTCGGAATGGAATGGGAATTGGGAATGGGAGCTCAGAAGGAAATGGGAATTGGGAATTGGGAATGGGAGCTCAGAATGGAATGGGAATTGGGAATGGGAATTGGGATTGGAATGGGAATTGAGAATGGCAATGGGAATTGGGAATAGGAACTCAGAATGGAATGGGAATTGGGAATGGGAACTCAGAATGGAATGGGAATTGAGAATGGCAATGGGAATTGGGAACTCAGACTGGCAATGGGAGCTCAGAATGGAATGGGAACTCAGACTGGCAATGGGAATTGGGAATAGGAACTCAGACTGGAATGGGAATTGGCAATGAGAGCTCAGACTGAAGTGGGAACTCAGAATATCAATGAGAACTCAGCCCAGCACGGAGCCCACCCCTTCCCACCCAACCTCACCAACACCCAATTTTTCCTCCCCCCAATTCGCAGAGTTCGAGCGGCGCCAGCCTCGCCCCCTGGAGCCGCCGCTGCCGCGCCAGGAGGATTGCGGCTCGGAGTTCCCGCCGAAGCTGCCCGAGGCGCGGCCGGCGCCCCGCGTGCGCCCTGTGCCGGCGCTGGTGCCGCGGCCGCCGCGCGCCTCCCTCGTCAAGTTCGTGGGCAACATCTACACCCTCAAGTGCAGGTGGGATTGACAGCCTGGCTTGTCTGCTCTTTCCTGCTTTTTATCTGCTTTTCCCTGCTTTTTTCCTATTTTTTCCCACCTTTTCCCTGCTTTTTTCCCATTTTTTTCCATCTTTTTCCTATTTTTTTCCAATTTTTCCTATTTTTTCCCGCCTTTTTCCCGCTCTTTTCCCACTTTTCCCACATTTTTTTCCGCATTTTTTCCCCATTCTTTCCCATTTTTCCCTGCTTTTTCCCCATTTTTCCCCTGTTTTTTTCCTATTTTTTCCCATTTTTTTCCTATTTTTTCCCATTTTTTTCCATTTTTTCCCTGTTTTTTCTTATTTTTCCCCATTTTCCCAGTTTTTTCCCCATTTTTTCCCCATTTTTCCCCAATTTTTGCTATTTTTTCCCGCTTTTTTCCTCATTTTTTTCCCCAATTTTTCCTATTTTTTTCCGCTTTTTCTCCTTTTTTTCTCCTTTTTTTTCTCCTTTTCTTCCCTTTTTCCCCATTTTTCCCCCAATTTTTCCTATTTTTTCCCGCTTTTTCCCCATTTTCCCCCAATTTTTTCCCCATTTTTTCCCCAATTTCCCATTTTTTCCCCTTTTTTCCCCATTTTTTCCCCATTTTCCCCCAATTTTTCCTATTTTTTCCTGCTTTTTCCCATTTTTCCGTTTTTCCCTATTTTTTCCCCACTTTTTCCCCATTTTTTCCCCAATTTTTCCTATTTTTTCCTCTTTTTTCCTATATTTTCCCTGCTTTTTCCCCATTTTTCCCCACGTTTTCCTGCTTTTCCCCCATTTTTTCCCTATTTTTTCCCTCTCTTTCCTATTTTTCCCCACTTTGTCCCCAATTTTTTCCATTTTTTCCCAATTTTCCCCCCATTTTTTTCTATTTGTTCCCATTCTTTTCCACTTTTTTCCCACTTTATCCCACTTTTTTCCCCACTTCTTTCATGTTTTTTCATGCTTTTTCCCCTTTTTTTTCTCCTTTTTTTCCCCAATTTTTCCCCAATTTTTCTTATTTTTTCTTCATTTTTCCCGCTTTTTCCCACTTTTTTCCCACTTTTTTCCTATTTTCTCCTGCTTTTTCCCCATTTTTTTCTCTCCATTTTTCCCCATTTTTCTCCCCCTTTTTTCCCATTTTACTCTCCATTTTCCCCCCAATTTTTCCTATTTTTTTCCACTTTTTCTCCTTTTTTTCCCCAATTTTCCCCCAATTTTTCCTATTTTTTTCCCAATTTTTCCCATTTTCCCCCACTTTTTCTCCATTTTTTTCTCCTTTTTTTCCCCCAATTTTTCCTATTTTTCCCCATTTTTCTGTCCATTTTCCACTTTTTCCCCATTTTTTCTCCATTTTCCCCAAATTTTCCATTTTTCCCCCACTTTTTCCCCATTTCTTTCTCCTTTTCTTCCCCAATTTTCCCCCAATTTTTCCCATTTTTTTTCTCCTTTTTTTCCCCAATTTTCCCCCAATTTTTCCCATTTTCTCCCGTGTTTCAGGTTCTGCGAGGTGGAGTTCCAGGGCCCTCTGTCCATCCAGGAGCAGTGGGTTCGTCACCTGCAGCGTCACATCCTGGAGATGAACTTCTCCAAAGCCGATTCCTGCCGGAACGAACCTCCCGCGGATCCTGCCGCCCTCGCCGACACCCCCTGAGCATCCCAAAAATCTGGGAAAAACAAAAAACCCATCCCGGAAAACGAGAAAAAAAACCGGATTTTTCCTCCTTTTTTTCGGGAAAAAAAAGCAAAAAAAACCAACAAAAAAAACAAAAAACTCCTCGGAATTTTTTCTCTTTTTCCGAGGGATTCTTCAAGCACTACAAATCCTCGGAATTCCCGCGGGGAGAAATCCGGGATTTTCGGGAAAAAAATATCCCAAATTTTCCTCCTTTTTTTTTTTTTCCGCTAAATTTCCCGAAAATCCCTTTTTTTTTTAAAAAAAAAAAATCCCAAAGAACCGACGGCGTCGCTTTTTCCCGGCGGCTGGTCGGGTGCAGAAAATCCCCAAAATTCCCAAAATTCCCGGAATTCCCGGATTTTGGGGAAGGAGGAAAAAAAAACGCTGTGGATTTTTGTAAATTATCCTCTCCGACTTGCTGTAAATTCCCAAATTTTTTTTTGGATTTTTCCCGGATTTTCCTCACCCCATAGATGTCGGAATTCCCTCAATTCCACACGTTCCCAAAATTCCCGATTTTTTTTTTCCCCTCCCAGTTTTTTTTGGGGGGAAAAATTCCCAAAATTCCCACCCTGAACCGGGAGGATTCGACTTCCTATTTTTTTTTCCCCCAAATCCATTTTTCCCGTTTTTCCCGACTTTTTAAACCTGATTTCTGTAGAAGCTTAAATAAAGAAATTCCGTTTTTTGTGAATCGGGCTTCTGGATTCCGGAAGGAAATTTTAACGGCTAAATATTTTGGGTTTTTTTCCTGATTTTTTTTTTTTTTTTTTTTTTGGTTTTTTTGGAATTTTTTCCACGTTTTTCCGGAAGTTTCCGGCGGTTCCTGTAACCCGGGAGTTTTGGGGGAACGACGGAGTCAATTCTTCCGGAAGAGAATTCCCGGGGAAAAAAAACAAAAACAAAAACAAAACAAAAAAAAAAAATCAAAACGGAGTCTCTGGATGTTCAGAATTTTGGGGATTTTGGGGGAAAATCCGGGAGGATTTGGGGGTTTTTTGGGGAGATTTAGAGGGATTGGGATGGAGGGAAATTCCGTGGGTTTGGGGTTTGATGACGTCATTAATTTAGGGTTTGGGATGATGTCATGGATTTGGGATCAGGATGACATCCCATCCATGGATTTTGGATTGGATGACGTCATGAATTTAGGGTTTGGGATGACGTCATGGATTTGGGGATTTGATGACGTCGTGAGTTTAGGGATGTGGATGATGTAATGAGTTTGGGGATCAGATGACGTCATGGGTTTAGGGATCTGGATGACGTCATGGATTTGGGATCGGGATGACGTCACATCCATGGATTTGGGGGTCAGGGTGGCGTCACACCCCTGTATTTGTGCTCGGGATGACGTCACAATGACGTCACACCCCGGATTTGGGGACACGCAGGTGACAAGCACGTGATGCAGGTGACACCCCCCACGTGACCGAGTGGGCGCGGCCTCACCGCAGGCAGCCAATGGCAGCAGCCGCTGTGGAAAGGGGGCGTGGCCAACTCACGCCTGTCACGCGATTGGTGCTCACCAGGCCCGCTGACCAATGGGAGAGCAGAGCGGCGGAAGCCACGCCTCCTCATCACTATGACACCCGCCTCAGCCAATCGCAGGGCGGAAAATGCCCCGATTGACAGCGCCTGGAGCCCAATGGGATGCGCGATCCGCGCGGGCCAATCAGCGCGGGGGAGGCGGAGCGGCGGCGCCAATCAGCGGCAAGGGGCGGAGCCCGCGCGCCGCCGTTACCGCCCGGGAAAGGGGAGGAGGCGCCGCCATCATGAGCTACGGTGAGGGAAGGGGCGGCACCGGGGGTCGTGAGGGGAAACCGGGGGCACCGGGGGACACCGCGGCTGCCCGCCACCGGGGAGGGCTGCGCGGGGACCGGGAGCCGGCGGGGCTCGGGGCTGTGCGGCAGCCGTGAGGGGCTGGCGGGGTCTGTGGGGAGCAGCGGGGTCGGGACCCGGCGGGGGCCTTGAGGGAGAACCGGGCGGGTCGTGAGGGGGAACCGGGCGGGTGGTGAGGGGGAACCGGGCGGGTGTGAGGGAGAACCGGGCGGGTCGTGAGGGGGAACCGGTCGGGTCGTGAGGGAGAACCGGGCGGGTCGTGAGGGGGAACCGGGCGGGTCGTGAGGGGGAACCGGGAAGGTCGGAGGTGGCCTGGACCCCGGAGGGGTTTGGGAGGAGAGAACGGGAGGGACCGGGGGGAGAGCGGGACTTTGGGGTTCGGGGCGTCAGGGGTCGGGGATGGCCGGGACCGAGAGGGACCGGAGGGGTCCGGGAAGGAGCGAAGGTGTCCCTGAGGGACCTGGGGGACACCGGGACTCGGAGAGGGACGTGAGAGACCGGGGAGACATCGGAACCGGGGTGTCCGGGAGGGACCGGGAAGGGCGGGAGGGACCGGCGGGTTCGTGAGGGACACGGTGTGTCCGTGAGCGACCGGAGGACATTGGGGCTCCGTGAGGGAGCAGCGGCACCGGGGGGAGCCTTAGGGACACGGCATGGACGGGAGGGACTGCGGGGCTCCATTGGGAATCGAGGCTGAACGTGAAGGAGCGGGGGGACGCCGGGACCGGGGATGGCCCTGAGGGACCGGGGGGACCCTGAGGGACCGGGGGGATCCTGAGAGACCTGGGGGACACCGGGACACGGAGAGGAACGTGAGGAACCGGGGATGGACACCGAGGCCAGGGGTGTCCGTGAGGGAGCGAGGGTGGACACCGGCACCGGGAGGGTCCGTGAGGGCTCGGGAAGGGCGGGAGGGACCGGAGATGTCCATAAGGGACCCCGGGAGAGTCCGTGAGGGACCGGTAAAGGCGGGAGGGACCGGAGATGTCCATGAGGAACATGCAGGGAACCATGAGGGACCAGGAAGGGCGGGAAGGACCGGGGGGAACCGTGAGGGACCGAAGGTGTTCCTGAGGGCCCGAAAAGGGCGGGAAGGACCGGAGATGTCCATGAGAGACATGGAGAGAACCGGGAGGGACCGGAGATGTCCTTGAGGGACGGGAGATGTTCCTGAGGGACATGCAGGGAACCGTGAGGGCTCGGGAAGGACCAAACATGTCCCTGAGGGACTGGAGATGTCCCTGAGGACCGGGAAGGGCGGGAGGAGACGTTCTTGAGGAACACCGGGAGGGTCCGTGAGGGACCGGGAAAGGCGGAAGGGACCGGACCATGTCCATGAGGGACTGGAGATGTCCCTGAGGGCCCAGAATTGGCGGGAGGCACCAGAGGTGTCCCTGAGGGACCGGAGATGGCAGGAGGGACTGGAGATGAGGGCCTGAAAAGGGCGGGAGGGACCGGAGATGTCCATGAGGGACACCGGGAGAACCGGGAAAGGCAGAAGGGAGCGGAGATGTCCATGAGGGACATGCAGGGAACCGTGAGGGCTCGGGAAGGACCGGAGGAACCAGAGATGTCTCTGAGGGACTCGAGATGTCCCTGAGGGAGCAGAAGTGGCAGGAAGGACTGGAAATGTCCCTGAGCGACATGGAGGGAACCAGGAAGGGCTAGAGACACTGGAGATGTCCATGAGGGACACCAGGAGGGACCGGGAAGGACTAGAAATGTCCCTGAGGAACCAGAAAGGGCAGGAAGGACCGGGGGGAACCGGGAGGGACCCGAGATGTCCCTGAGGGACCGGGAAGGACCGGGGAGGAATCAGAGATGTCCCTGAGGGGCCAGAAAGGGTGGGAAGGACTGGAGATGAGGGCCTGAAAAGGGCGGGAGGGACCGGAGATGTCCCTGAGGGTGAAAAGGGCGGGAAGGACTGAAAATGTCCCTGAGGGACATGGAGGGACCGGAGAGGAACCGGGGATGTCCCTGAGGGAGCGGAGATGTCTCCAAGATGTCCCTGAGGGTGAAAAGGGCGGGAAGGACCGAAAATGTCCCTGAGGGACATGGAGGGAACCGGGAGGGACCGGAGATGTCCCCGAGATGTCCCTGAGGGCCCAGAAATGGCGGGAAGTGTCAGCCGGGAGCCCTCAGGGCACCAGCAGAGCCCAAATTCCATCCCAAATTGGGTTTAATTCCCAATCCAAACCCTTCCTCTCTTCCCATCGCTCCTCCCGAGGGCTTTTATTCCTATTTTCCCCTTTTTGCTGCTCATTCCATTCCTCTCCCAGCTGCTGGAGGAGTTTCTCCTCACCTGGGACACACCTGAGGGAGTAGTTAGGATATTCCAGATCATTCTCCGTGAAAATTGGAAAATTCCATGGAAATGTTCGCCTGGAGGGCGAGGAAGAGCAGCGAAATTAATTAATTGGTCTAATTTGCTAACGAGGAGCTGCTAATTAAGGGCAAAACCTCCCCGAGAAGCTGCAGGTCGTGAGGAGAGCCAGGAATGTCCATCCTGGAATAGCAGGAATGGAAAAAACTCCCAAAAAAAAGTCCTAATTCCCTTTTTTCAAGCAGGAAAAAAAGGAATTTTCCCCTCATCATTCCCAAAATCCCAGAAATCCTTCCCAGCTGGGAATTAAAACTAAGGATTTGTGCTAAAAGGAGCTTTTGGGGGTCAATTCCCTGAGGATTTGATGGAAAATTTGGCAAATTTTGGGGAGAGCTGGGAATGAGAAGCTCCAGCTGGGATTTGTCCCAAATTGTTTTCCTTTTTTTTCTAGGTTACGGCGATTGGAATTCAGGCACAAGCAGAGGTAATTCAGGATGTTCCTCCCTCGGGATTTCTTCCCAAATTCCTTCCCAAATTTCTGCCCAAATCCCTCGGGATGCTCTGACCTCGAATGACCTCATCTTCCCTGATTTTATTGCCAAATTCCCCCTGGAAATGACAAAAAATGTCATTTTCTGAGTGGGAAAATCTCTCCGAACTCTCAGAATTCGGGATTTAGGGATGAATTAATCCCAAATTCCTGGATTTAGAGAGGAATTAATCCCAAATTCCTGGATTTAGGGAGGAATTAATCCCAATTTTAATCCTATTTTTCCGTTTCTTCCCATTTTCTTCCTTTTTTTCCCTTTCTTTTCCATTGTCTTCCCATTTTATTCCATCCTATTCCGTTTCTTTCCATTTCTTCCATTTTATTTAATTTTTTCTTTTTTTCCATTTTCCCCATTTTCTCCCATTTTTTCCATTTTATTCCATTTTTTCCCAATTTTTCCCCATTTTCCCCCATTTTTTTCTGTTTTATTCCATTTTCCCCCATTTTATTCCATTTTTTCCCATTTTTCCCCCATTTTTTTTTCCATTTTCCCCCGTTTTTTTCCATTTTATTGTTTTTTACACCTTTTTTTTTCATTTTGTCCCCATTTTTCCCCCATTCCATTCCATTTTTTCCCCATTTTTCCCAATTTCCCCCATTTTTCCCCAATTTTATTCAATTTTTCCCGTTTTCCCCCATTTCCCCATTTTTCCCATTCCATTCCATTTTCCCATTTTACCCCATTTCCCCCATTTTCCCCATTTTATTCCATTTTCCCCATTTTGTCCCCATTTTCCCCCATTTTTCCCCATTCCATTTTCCCCATTTTTCCCCCTTTCCCCCATTTTTTCCCCATTTTATTCCATTTTTTCCCCATTTTCCCCATTTTTTCCCCATTCCATTCCATTTTTTCCCCATTTTTTCCCCATTTTATTCCATTTTTTCCCCATTTTCCCCATTTTTTCCCCATTTTATTCCATTTTTTCCCCATTTTTCCCCATTTCATTCCATTTTTTCCCCATTTTTCCCCATTCCATTCCATTTTTTCCCCATTCCATTCCATTTTTTCCCCATTTTTCCTCATTTTCTCCCTATTTCATTCCATTTTCTGCCCATTTTCCCCCATTTTTTCCCCATTTCATTCCATTTTTTCCCCATTTCATTCCATTTTTTCCCCATTCCATTTCATTTTTTCCCCATTTTTTCCCCATTTCCCCCCATTTTTTCTCCCTTTTCCCCATTTTTTCCCCCTTTAATTCCATTTTTTCCCCATTCTCCCCCCAGGCTACGAAGGCTACCCGTACAGCTATGGCTACAGCCAGGAGAGCTCCAGCTTTGGCTACAGCTCTGGCAGCTGCTGGGCAGTGGGGAGCAGCGAGCCTGACGGAGCTGTGGAGGGAGAGAAACCCGGGAAACAGCGGCTGGAGCTGCAGAGCCAGCCTGAGCCTGAGGGGACACAGGGCAGGAGCTACGGGGACAGGTAAACGTGGGGATTGGGGACAGAAATGGGGATTTGGAGTCAAAAAATGGGGATTTCCAGCCAGAAAATGGGGATTTTGAGTCGAAAAATGGGGATTTCCAGCCAAAAAATGGGGATTTCGAGTCAGAAAATGGGGATTTCCAGCTGAAAAATGGGGATTTTGAGTCAGAAAATGGCAGTGCAGGGCAGGAGCTGCAGGGCAGGAGAAACCCGGCAAACAGCGGCTGGAGCTGCAGAGCCAGCCTGAGCCTGAGGGGACACAGGGCAGGAGCTACGGGGACAGGTAAACGTGGGGGTTTTGAGTCACAAAGTGGGGATTTTGAGTCGGAAAATGGGGATTTTGAGTCGAAAAATGGGGATTTTGAGTCGGAAAATGGGGATTTTGAGTCGGAAAATGGGGATTTTGAGTCGGAAAATGGGGATTCACAGTCAAAAAATGGGGATTTTGAGCCGAAAAATGGGGATTGCCCGCCAAAAAAATGGGGATTGCCAGCCTGAGGGAGAGGAGGTGCAGGGCAGGAGCTATGGGGACAGGTAAATGTGGGGATTGGGGACAGAAATGGGGATTTTGAGCCGAAAAATGGGGATTTTGAGCCAAAAATTGGGGATTTTGAGTCAAAAAATGGGGATTTCCAGCTGAAAAATGGGGATTTGCAGCCAAAAAATGGGGATTTGGAGCCAGTAAATCCCACAAAAATGGGAATTTTGAACCAAAAAAGCACCCAAATTTGGGGGTTTTAATCCCAAAAAAATCTCACAAAATTTGGGATTTTGGATGGGAAATTTCAGGGTTTGGTTGAGTGGTTTTTTATCCCGAAAAATCCCCATTATTTTTTCCCTTTTCAGGTACACTCCCTACAACTCCTCTCCCTTTTCCGACTCCAAAATCCCCATTTTCCCCCCAAAACTCCCAATTTTCCCCCCAAAATCCCCATTTTTCCCCCCAAATCCCCATTTTTCCCCCAAAATCCCCATTTTTCCTTCCCATATCCCCATTTTCTCCCCCAAAACTCCGATATTTTTCCCCAAAACCCCAATTTTTCCCCAAAATCCCCCAAAACTCCCATTATTTTTCCCTTTTCCAGGTACAACCCTTGTGACTCCTCTCCCTTTTCCCACTCCAAAATCCCCATTTTTCCTCCAAAACTCCCATTTTTCCCCTAAAATCCCCATTTTTCCCCCAAAATCCCCATTTTTCCTTCCCAGATCCCCATTTTCTCCCCCAAAACTCTAATATTTCCCCCAAAACTCCCAGTTTTTTCCCAAAATCCCCATTTTTTTTCCCTTTCCAGGTACAACCCCTACGACTCCTCTCCCTTTTCCCAATCCAAAATCCCCATTTTTCCCCCAAATCCCCATTTTTTTCCCCCAAAATCCCCATTTTTCCTTCCCAGATCGCCATTTTCCCCCCAAAATCCCCATTTTTCCCCCAAAACTCCAATTGTTTTCCCCAAAATCCCCAATTCTGTGCCCCAAAATTCCCAATTTTCCTCAAAATCCCCATTATTTTTCCCTTTCCAGGTACACTCCCTACCACTCCTCTCCCTTTTCCCACTCCAAAATCCCCATTTTTCCCCCAAAACTCCCATTTTTTCCCTCCCAGATCCCCATTTTCTCCCCCAAAACCCCCATCTTTTTCCCAAAAATCCCCAATTTCCCCCTCAAAATTCCCATTTTTCCCTTTCCAGGTACACTCCCTACAACTCCTCTCCCTTTCCCTCCGAAAATCCCCATTTTTCCCCCAAACTCCCATTTTTTCCCAAAAATCCCCAATATTCCCCCCAAAATTCCCAAAATCCCCCAAAAATCCCATTTTTTTTCCCTTTTCCAGGTACACTCCCTACGACTCGTTCTCCTCCAGATCCTCCCTTCCTGACCGCGACTTCCTCCGCGATTATCCCGACTATCCCGGCGGCGATTATCCCGAATATTCCAAGGATTATCCCAAGGATTTCCCCCCCAACGACTACCCTGAATATCCCAACGACTACCCTGAATATCCCAACGATTATCCCGAATATCCCAACAACGATTATCCCAATGATTATCCTGATTATCCCAACGATTATCCCGAATTCCCCAACGACTATCCCAACGATTCTCCCGCCGATGCCGAGGATTTCCGCCGGGAATTCCCTGCCAGATCCCGGGAGAATTTCGGACACAGGAACTGGGAATTCCCCAAATCCCGAGGGGTTTGGAATGACCCTCGAGGCTTCCCTGCAGCCAGGAGAGGAATTCCTTCCCTGTTCTCCCAGAACATCCTGCCGGAGCCGGGAGGATTCCCGGGATTTCGGGGATTTCCCGGCAATTTCCGCGGGATGAAGCCCAGGCTGAGGAGAGGCTGGAAGGTTTGGGATGCTGATTTCAGGGTGAGTTGGGAAGGTTTTTGGGATTTTTGGGGTGGGAAAAGGTTGGGGTTTGTGGTGGGAAGGAGAAATCCGAAATTCCGTGGATTTTGTGTTGATTTTTCCCAAAAATAGAGAGGAATTTCAGTCCTGGAAGTGAGTTTTTTGGGGATTTTTGGGTGGGAAAAGGTTGGGGTTTGTGGTGGGAAGGAGAAATCTGAAATTCCATGGATTTTGTGTTGATTTTTCCCAAAAATAGAGAGGAATTTCAGTCCTGGAAGTGATTTTTCCATGAGTTTTCTGGGATTTTTTGGGTGGGAAAAGGTTGGGGTTTGTGGTGGGAAGGAGAAATCCGAAATTCCATGGATTTTAGGTTGATTTTTCCCAAAAATAGGGAGGAATTTCAGTCCTGGAAGTGATTTTTCCATGAGTTTTCTGGGATTTTTTGGGGATTTTTGGGTGGGAAAAGGTTGGGATTTATGGTGGGAAGGAGAAATCTGAAATTCCGTGGATTTTGTGTTGATTTTTCCCAAAAATAGAGAGGAATTTCAGTCCTGCAAGTGAGTTTTCTGGGATTTTTTGGGGATTTCTGGGTGGGAAAAGGTTGGGATTCTTGGTGGGAAGGAGAAATCCGAAATTCCATGGATTTTAGATTAGTTTTTACTGAAAAAAATTTCCCATGGTTTTTCCATGATTTTTTCTCATTTTTCCGCTATTTTTTTCACGATTTTTTCCTGTTTTTCCATGATTTTTCCCCCATTTTTCCATTATTTTTCCATTGTTTTCCCCCCACTTTCCCATGACTTTTTCCATCATTTTTTGCGTGACATTTTTCCATTATTTTTCCCATGTTTTTTCCATTACTTTTCCCATGACTTTTTCCACTATTATTTTTTCCACTATTATTTTTTCCACTATTATTTTTTCCACTATTATTTTTTCCACTATTATTTTTTCCACTATTATTTTTTCCACTATTATTTTTTCCACTATTATTTTTTCCACTATTATTTTTTCCACTATTTTTTCCACTATTTTTTCCACTATTTTTTCCATTATTTATTTTTTCCATTACTTTTCCATTACTTTGCCATTACTTTTCCCCATTTTCCATGCTTTTTCCCATGATTTTTTCCCCATTTTTCCATGATTTGTTCCATTATTGTTCCATGATTTTTTCCATGACTTTTCCCTGTTTTTTCCCCGTTTTTCCCTGACTTTTCCCATTATTTTTTCCCTGTTTTTTCCCCTGGTTTTTTTCCTTGTTTTTTCCCTTGTTTTTTTCCTTGTTTTTTTCCCGTTTTTTTGCCCATTTTTTGCCCGTTTTTTCCCCTGACTTTTCCCTGACTTTCCCTGACTTTTCCCATGACTTTTCCCATTATTTTTTCCCTGTTTTTCCCTGGGTTTTCCCCTTATTTTTTCCCTGTTTTCCCTGACATTTTTCCCTGTTTTCCCCTGACTTTTCCCTGATTTTCCCTGACATTTTCCCCATTTTTCCCTGATTTTTCCCTGACTTTTCCCTGATTTTTCCCTGATTTTTCCCTGACTTTTCCCTGTCTCCCCTCAGCTGCAGAGGAGGAAGTTCCGCCGAGATCTCCTTGGCAAGAGGAGGAAGCAGCAGAGCAGCTCTGAGGAGCCTGAGAGCAAAACTGCCAGGAATGATGGATCTGAGAACTCTGACTGGGAAAACGGTCAGGAAATTTATCACAAAATCCTGGGAATTTATCCCAAAAATCCTGGGAATTTATCCTAAAATCTGGGGGAATTGCAGCTCCAAAATCCTGGGAATTTTCCCAAATTTTGGGGTGAATTTTAGTGATTTTTCCCAAATTTTGGGGTGAATTTCAGTTCCAAAATTCCAGCATTGATCCCAAATCTGGGGGGAATTTCAGCTCCAAAATCAGAGAGCAAAACTGCCAGGAATGATGGATCTGAGAACTCTGACTGGGAAAACGGTCAGGAAATTTATCCCAAAATCATGGGAATTTATCCCAAAATCCTGGGAATTTATCCCAAAATCTGGGGGAATTTATCCCAAAATCTGGGGGAATTGCAGCTCCAAAATCTTGGGATTTATCCCAAAATTTGGGGGAATTGCAGCTCCAAAATCCTGGGATTTGTCCCCAAAACCAGGGAAAAATCCCCAAATTTGGGTTGAATTTCAGCTCCAAAATCGTGGGAAAAATCCCCAAAATCCTGGGAATTTATCCCAAATTTTGGGGTGAATTTTAGTGATTTTTCCCAAAGTTTGGGGTGAATTTTTGTGATTTTTCCCAAAGTTTGGGGTGAATTTTAGTGATTTATCCCAAATTTTTGGGTTCAATCCTGAGAATTTATCCCGAATTTTGGTTGACTTTCAGCTCCAAAATTCCAGGATTGATCCCAAATTTTGAGGGGAATTTCAGCTCCAAAATCCTGGGATTTATCCCCAAATCTGGGGGTAATTTCAGCTCCAAAATCCTGGGAAAAATCCCAAATTTTGGGGGAATTTCAGCTTCAAAATCCTGGGATAGATCCCAAATTTTGGGGTGGATTTCAGTGGTTTATTCCAAATTTTGCGGTGAATTTTAGTGATTTATCCCAAATTTTTAGGTTCAATCCTGGGAATTGATCCCAAATTTTGGGTTGAATTTCAGCTCCAGAATTCCAGGAAAAATTCCCAAATTTGGAGGGAATTCTGGGATTAATCTCTGAGCCAATTGAGGCCCCAAATCCTGGGAATTTATCCCAAATTTTGGGGTGAATTTCTGCCCCAAAATCCTGGGATTTTTCCCAAATTTGGAGGGAATTTCAGCTTCAAAATCTGGGATTTATCCCCAAATTTTCAGGTGAATTTCTGTGATTTATCCCAAATTTTTGGGTTCAATCCTGAGAATTTATCCCAAATTTTGGGGTGAATTGCAGCTCCAAAATTCCAGGATTGATCCCAAATTTTGAGGGGAATTTCAGCTCCAAAATCCTGGGGAAAAATCCCAAAATTTGGGGGAAATTGCAGCTCCGAAATCTCAAATTTTGAGGTGAATTTTGGTGATTTATCCCAAATTTGGGGTTGAATTTCAGCCCCAAAATCCTGGGAATTTCCCAAAAATTTTGGGTTGAATTTCAGTGATTTATCCCAAATTTTGGGTTGAATTTCAGCCCCAAAATCCCATTTTTTATCCCAAACTTTGGGTTCAATTTCAGCCCCCGAAATCCCATTTTTTATCCCAAATTTTGATCCCAAATTTTGGTCTAAATTCCCATTTTTTTCCTGTTTTTCCAGAGGAAGGAACAGAAGGAGAATCCGGAGAGAAGGAAGAATCCAGAGGGGTGAGTGGGAAATGGGAAAATCCAGGAATTCTGGGAATTCCCAAGGAATTTGGGGGGTGAAAAGTGGAATTTTCCATGGGAATTCCCAGGAATTTTGGACAAATCCAATCAGATTTTGGGGAAAATCCCCAAAAATTTGGGATTTTCTGCTCAATCTGAGGGAAATTCCAGAGGGAATTTGAGGGAGAAATTTTGGGAATTTTATTTAATTCTTTTAGTCTTATTAATTTTAATATTTTAATGAATATTTGGAATTATTTTTTTGTTTTAATTCTCGAATTTTGGGGTTTTTTTCCCCAGGAAGGAGAAGATGAAGAAGGAAGAGATTCTGAGAAAGGTGAGTTGGAATTTCTGAGGAATTTTTCAGGAGATTGGAGTGGAAAAATCAGGGAATTCTCAGGGATTTGGGAAGGAAAAAATCAGGAAAATTCCAAGAATTTGAGAAGAAAAAATGAGGAAAATCTCAGGAGTTTTTAAAGGAAAAAATTCTCAAGGAAATTCCCAAAACTCTCAAAAATTCCTAAGGAAATTCCCAAACAATTCCCAAAATTCTCACAGAAATTCCTGAGGAAATCCCTAAAATTCTGAGGAAATTCCCAAGGAAATCCCCAAAATTCCCAAGAAAATCCCCAAAGAAAATTCCAGAAATTTCCAAGGAAATTCCCAAGGAATTCTCGATGAAATCCCCAAAATTCTCAAGAAAATTCCCAAATTTTTCAAGAAAATTCCCCAGAAAATCCCCAAAACTCACAAGAAAATCCCCAAAATTCTGAGGAAATTCCTGAAAGTCCCGAGAAAATCCCCAAAATTCTTGAGAAAATCCCCAAAATTCCCAATAAAATTCCCCAAATTCCTGATAAAATTCCCATGAAAATCCCCAAAATTCCCAATAAAATTCCCCAAATTCCTGATAAAATTCCCATGAAAATCCCCAAAATTCTCAAGAAAATTCCCAAGCAAATCTCCAAAATTCCCGAGAAAATCCCAAGGAAATCCCCAAAATTCTTGAGAAAATCCCCAAAATTCTTGAGAAAATCCCCAAAATTCTCAAGAAAAGTCCTAAAATTCCCAAGAAAACGCCCGAAATTCCTGATAAAATCCGAAACATTCCCAAGAAAATCCCCAAAATTCTCAAGAAAACTCTGTAAATTACTGAGAAAATCCCCAAAATTCCCAAGAAAATCCCCAAAATTCCCAAGAAAATTCCTAAAATCCTCAAGAAAACTCTGAAATTACTGCGAAAATCCCCAAAATTCTTGAGGAAATCCCCAAAATTCCCAAGATAATTCCCAAAATTCTTGAGAAAATCCCCAAAATTCCCAAGATAATTCCCAAAATTCTTGAGAAAATCCCCAAAATTCCCAAGAAAATCCCCAAAATTCCCAAGAAAACTCTGTAAATTCCTGAGAAAATCCCCAAAATTCCTGAGAAAATCCCCAAAATTAAAAAAAAAATCCCCAAAATTCTCAAGAAAATTCCTAAAATTCTCAAGAAAACTCCCGAAATTACTGCGAAAATCCCCAAAACTCTTGAGGAAATCCCCAAAATTCCCAAGAAAATCCCCAAAATTCTCAAGAAAATTCCCAAGGAAATCTCCAAAATTCCCAAGAAAATCCCCGAAATCCCCAAAATTCCCAAGAAAATCTCCAAAATTCCCGAGAAATTCCCAAGATAATCCCCAAAATTCCCAAAATAATCCCCAAAATTCCCAAGAAAATCCCCAAAATTCTCAAGAAAAGTCCTAAAATTCCCAAGAAAACTCCCAAAATTCCTGATAAAATCCCCAAAATTCCCAAGAAAACTCTGTAAATTACTGAGAAAATCCCCAAAATTCCTGATAAAATCCCCAAAATTCCCAAGAAAACTCTGTAAATTACTGAGAAAATCCCCAAAATTCCCAAGAAAATCCCCAAAATTCCGACGAAAATCCCCAAAATTCCCAAGAAAATCCCCAAAATTCCTGAGAAAATCCCCAAAATTCCCGAGAAAATCCCCAAAATTAAAAAAAAAATCCCCAAAATTCTCAAGAAAATTCCTAAAATTCTCAAGAAAACTCTGAAATTACTGCGAAAATCCCCAAAACTCTTGAGGAAATCCCCAAAACTTCCCAATAAATTCCCAAAATTCCCAGAAAATTCCCAATAAATTCCCAAAATTCCCAATAAATTCCCAAAATTCCCTTCCCAGGCTCCCTGCGGCTGCAGCTGGCCAGGAAAGCTCCTGAGCGGCAGAAGAAACGCCATCGAGATCGCATGGTGGAGAGGTGAGAATTCCCCTTTTTTTGGGAATTTGGGGGGTTTGGGAATGTTTTGGGATTTGGGAATGTTTGGGGGATTTTAGGGATTTTTTTCTGCTTTTTTTAGGGGTTTTTTCAGGTTTTTTCTGCTTTTTTTAGGGTTTTTTTCAGGATTTTTTAAGGTTTTTTTCTGCTGTTTTTAGGGATTTTTTCTCATTTTTTTAGGGATTTTGCTCCATTTGTTTTCAGGGATTTTCTTCCATTTTTTTAGGATTTTTTTTCAGGGTTTTTAAAGTTTTTTTTCTGCTTTTTTTTTAGGGATTTTCCTCCCTTTGTTTTCAGGGATTTTCTTCCCCTTTTTTAGGGATTTTTTTCTGCTTTTTTTAGGATTTTTTCTGATTTTTTTCTGCTTTTTTTCTGTTTTTTAAGGATTTTTTTCCTTTTCTTTTAGACTTCTTTCTGCTTTTTTTTTCAGGATTTTTTCCAGCTTTTTTTTTCTCTTTCCCTATTTTTCGAAAGATTTTCTCTCATTTTTTACAGATTTTTTTCTGGGTTTTTTTTTAGGATTTTTTTCCACTATTTTTAGAGATTTTCCCTCCTTTTTTAGGGTTTTTGTTCCCCTTTTTTTCAGGTATTTTTTGCAGGGAAAACCTCTGGAAAACTCCCAAAAATCTGTGAAAACACAAAAAAATCCAGGAAAACCTCTAGAAAACCCCATAAAATCTGGGAAAAAACCCCAAAAATCTGGGAAAACCCCTAGAAAACTCCCAAAAAATCTGGGAAAATTTCTGGGAAAGCCCCAAAAATCTGGGAAAACATCCAAAAATCTGGGAAGACCTGTGGAAAACAAAAAAAAAAAACCTGGGAAAACTCCCAAAAAACCTGGGAAAGGCTCTAAGAAACACCTAAAAATCTGGGAAAACCTCTAGAAAACTCCCAAAAAACCTGAGAAAACACCCCAAAAATCCAGGAAAATTTCTGGAAAACTCCCAAAAATCTGGGAAAACACCCAAAAAATCCAGGAAAACCTCTAAAAAACTCCCAAAAAAACTGGGAAACACCCAAAAAATCCAGGAAAACCTCTGAAAAACTCCCAGAAAAACTGGGAAAACTTCTGAAAAATTCCCAGAAAACCTGGGAAAACACCCAAAAATCCAGGAAAACCTCCAGAAAACTCAAAAAAAATCTGGGAAAACCTCTGAAAAACTCCCCAGAAAATCCGGGAAAACACCCCAAAAATCTGGGAAAATCTCTAGAGAACTCAAAAAAAAATCAGGGAAAACACCCAAAAATCTGGGAAAACTTCTGGAAAACTCCCAAAAATCTGGGAAAACACCCAAAAAATCCAGGAAAACCTCTGAAAAACTCCCAAAAAAACTGGGAAACACCAAAAAAATCCAGGAAAACCTCTGAAAAACTCCCAGAAAAACTGGGAAAACTTCTGAAAAATTCCCAGAAAACCTGGGAAAACACCCAAAAATCCAGGAAATCCTCCAGAAAACTCAAAAAAAATCTGGGAGAACCTCTGAAAAACTCCCCAAAAAATCCGGGAAAACACCCCAAAAATCTGGGAAAATCTCTAGAGAACTCAAAAAAAAAAATCAGGGAAAACACCCAAAAAAACTGGGAAAATTTCTGGGAAAGCCCCAAAAATCTGGGAAGACCTTTGGAAAACCAAAAAAAATCCAGGAAAACTCCCCAAAAACCTGAGAAAATGCCAAAAAAACTGGGAAAAACTTGCAAAAACCTGGGAAAGGCTCTGAAAAACACCTAAAAATCCAGGAAAACCTCTTGAAAACACAAAAAACCCCTGGGAAAACTTCATGAAAACCCCCAAAAATCCCGAAAAACTCCCAAAAAATCTGGAAAAACTCCCCAAAAATCCAGGAAAACTTCTGGAAAACTCCAAAAATCTGGGAAAACCTCTAGCAAACTCCCAAAAATTATGGGAAAACACCCAAAAAAACTTGGAAAAAACCCTGGAAAACTCCCAGAAAACTGGGAAAACACCCAAAAATCCATGAAAATTCCCCAAAAAACTGTGAAAACCTTTAGAAATCTCCCCAAAATCTGGGAAAACCTCTGGAAAACTCCCCAAAAAACTGGGAAAACACCCAAAAAACTTGGGAAAATGCCGAAAAATCTGGGAAAACACCCAAAAATTCAGGAAATCCTCTAAAAAACTCCCAAAAAATCTGGAAAAATCCCTAGAAAACACCCAAGAAATCTGGGAAAATCTCTAGAGAACTCAAAAAAAAATCAGGGAAAACACCCAAAAATCTGGGAAAACTTCTGGAAAACTCCCAAAAATCTGGGAAAACACCCAAAAAATCCAGGAAAACCTCTGAAAAACTCCCAAAAAAACTGGGAAACACCAAAAAAATCCAGGAAAACCTCTGAAAAACTCCCAAAAAAACTGGGAAAACTTCTGAAAAATTCCCAGAAAACCTGGGAAAACACCCAAAAATCCAGGAAATCCTCCAGAAAACTCAAAAAAAAATCTGGGAAAACCTCTGAAAAACTCCCCAAAAAATCCGGGAAAACACCCCAAAAATCTGGGAAAATCTCTAGAAAACTCAAAAAAAAATCAGGGAAAACACCCAAAAAACTGGGAAAATTTCTGGGAAAGTCCCAAAAATCTGGGAAGACCTTTGGAAAACCAAAAAAAATCCAGGAAAACTCCCCAAAAACCTGAGAAAATGCCAAAAAAACTTGGGAAAAACTTGCAAAAACCTGGGAAAGGCTCTGAAAAACACCTAAAAATCCAGGAAAACCTCTTGAAAACACAAAAAAACCACCTGGGAAAACTTTATGAAAACACCCAAAAATCCAGAAAAACTCCCAAAAAACCTGGAAAAACTCCCCAATAATCCAGGAAAACTTCTGGAAAACTCCAAAAATCTGGGAAAACCTCTAGCAAACTCCCAAAAATTATGGGAAAACACCCAAAAAAACTTGGAAAAAACCCTGGAAAACTCCCAGAAAACTGGGAAAACACCCAAAAATCCATGAAAATTCCCCAAAAAACTGTGAAAACCTTTAGAAATCTCCCCAAAATCTGGGAAAACCTCTGGAAAACTCCCAAAAAAAACTGGGAAAATGCCAAAAAATCTGGGAAAACACCCAAAAATCCAGGAAATCCTCTAAAAAACTCCCAAAAAACCTGGAAAAATCCCTAGAAAACACTCAAAAAATCTGGGAAAATCTCTAGAGAACTCAAAAAAAATCAGGGGAAAACTCCCAAAAATCTGGGAAAACTTCTGGAAAACTCCCAAAAATCTGGGAAAACACCCAAAAAATCCAGGAAAACCTCCAGAAAAACTCTCCAAAAAAACCAGGAAAACACCTAAAAATCCAGGAAAATTCCCAAAAAATCTGGGAAAACCCCTAAAAATCTCCCCAAAATCTGGGCAAACCCGCAGCAATCTCCCCAGAATTCCCAGATTTCCTGTAATTCCCAATTTTCCAGGATCCAGTTTGTGTGCTCGCTGTGCAAGTTCCGCAGTTTCCACGAGGAGGAGATGAATTCCCACCTGGAGAGCAAATTCCACAGGGAACACTTCAAGTTCGTGGGAAGCAAACTGCCCCAGCAGACAGCTGAGTTCCTGCAGGTGGGGATCCCAAATTCCCAAAATTCCAAAATTCCCAACATTCCTGGGGTTCTGGAACTTTCCGGATTGATCTTTACTTGCTTTGCTTCCTTTTCCTGCTTTTCTTTCTTTTCCTTTTCTTTCTTTTCCTGCTTTTCTTTCTTTTCCTTTTCTTTCTTTTCCTTTTCTTTCTTTTCCTTTTCTTTCTTTTCCTTTTCCTTCTCCTTCTCCTTCTCCTTCTCCTTTTCTCCTCCTTTTCTTTCTTTCTTTCCCTTTTCCTGCTTTGCCTTTTCCTGCTTTTCTTTTTCTTCCTTTTCCTGCTTTTCTTCCTTTTTTTTCTTTGCCTTTTTCCTTTTTCTTTTTTTTGTTTTTTCCTTTTCCTGGTTTTCTTTCTTTTCCTTTTCCTGCTTTACCTTTTCTTGCTTTTCTGTCTCTTTCCTTTTCCTTTTCCTTTGCCTTTTCCTCCTCTTTTTCCCTCTTTTTCCCTCTTTTTTCCTCTTTTTTCCTCTTTTTCCCTCCTTTTTCCCTCCTTTTTCCTCTTTTTTCCTCCTTTTCCTCCTTTTCCTCCTTTCTTTTCCTTTTCCCTTTCCCTCTTTTCCTTCTTTTTCTCCTTTTCCCTCTTTTCCCTTTTTCCCCTTTTTCCCCTTTTTCCCTTTTCCACTTTTTTTCCCTTTTCCCCGTGGGATTTGGGGATTTTTGGGCTGAACTTTTGGCTAAATTTCGAGATTTTCAGGCTGAATTTGGGGCAGAATTTTGGGATTTTTGGGCTGAATGTCAGGCTAAATTTTGGGATTTTTGGGGCTGAATTTGGGGCTGAATTTGGGGATTTTGGGACTGAATTTGGGGATTTTTGGGATAAATTTCAGGCTGACTTTGGGGCAGAATTTGGGATTTTTGCTCTGAATTTGGGGCAGAATTTGGGGATTTTCAGGCTGAATTTGGGGATTTTCAGGCTGAATTTCAGGCCAGGCCGAATTTGGGTATTTTTAGGCAGAATTTGGGTATTTTTGGGATAAATTTCAGGCTGATTTGGGGCAGAATTTGGGCGTTGTGAGGCTGAATTGGGGGATTTTTGCTCTGAATTTGGGGCAGAATTTGGCGATTTTTGGGATAAATTTCAGGCTGACTTTGGGGCAGAATTTGGGGATTTTTGTTCTGAATTTGGGGATTTTGGGGCAGAATTTGAGCATTTTTGGGCTGAATTTGGGGCAGAATTTGGGTATTTTTGGGATAAATTTGGGGCTGATTTTGGGGCAGAATTTGGGGATTTTTGGGATAAATTTGGGGATTTTTGGGGTAAATTTGGGGTTTTTTGGGATAAATTCTTGGGGATTTTTGGGATAAATTTCAGGCTGAATTTTGGGCAGAATTTGGGGTGGAATTTTGGGGTTTTTGCCCTGATTTTGGGGCAGGATTTGGGGAATTTGGGGCAAATTTTTGGGCAGAATTTGGGGATTTTTGGGATAAATTTCAGGCTGATTTTGGGGCAGATTTTGGGTATTTCTGCTCCATTTTTGGCTCCATCCCTGCAGCACTACGTGACCAACAAGATGAGGAAAACAGAGGAGAGGAGGAAGGGAATTGAGGATATCAACACTGTGATCCTGCAGATCCACAGGGAGCAGGACCTCACCCTGGGTGAGAACAATCCCAAAATTCTGGCAATTCCCAAAATATCCCATGGGAATTGGGTGAGAATTTGGGAATTCCCAAAAACATCCCATGGGAATTGAGTGAGAATTTGGGAATTCTGGGAAAAAATCCCATGGGAATTGGGAATTCCCAAAAAAATCCATGCGAATTGGGTGAGAATTTGGGAATTCCCAAAAAAATCCTGTGGGAATTGGGTGAGAATTTGGGAATTCCCAAAAAATCCATGGAAATTGGGTGAGAATTGGGGAATTCCCAAAAAATCCATGGGAATTGGGGGAGAATTTGGGAATTCCCAAAAAATCCCATGGGAATTGGGGGATGGAGGTGGGAAAGGTGGAGCAGGACCTCACCCTGGGTGAGAAACAATCCCAAAATTCCCAAAAAATCCTGTGGGAATTGGGTGAGAATTTGGGAATTCCCAAAAAATCCCATGGGAATTGGGGGAGAGTTTGGGAATTCCCAAAAAATTCTATGGGAATTGGGTGAGAATTTGGGAATTCCCAAAAAATCCTGTGGGAATTGGGGGATGGAGGTGGGAAAGGTGGGAATGTCCCAAAGGGAATTTTGGGAATCCCAAGGGAAGGAAAGTTCTGAAATCCCAAAAGGAGTTTAGAGAATCCCAAAGGGAATTTGGAAAATCCCAAAAGGAGTTTGGAGAATCCCAAGGAAGGAAATTTTTGGGATCTCAAAGTGAGTTTGGAAAATCCCAAGAAAGGAAAATTTGGGATCCCAAAGGAAGTTAAGAGAATCCCAAAGAGAATTTGGAGAATCCCAAGGGAAGGAAAATGTTGGGATCTCAAAGGGAATTTGGAAAATCCCAAAAGGAGTTTGAAATGTCCTAAAAGGAGTTTGGAGAATTCCAAAGGAAGGAAAGTTCTGGAATCCCAAAAGGAGTTTGGAAAATCCCAAAAGGAATTGGAAATATCCTAAAAGGAGTTTGGAGAATTCCAAAGAAAGGAAAATTTTGGGATCACAAGAAAGGAAAGTTCTGGAATCCCAAAAGGAATTTGGAAAATCCCAAAAGGAATTTGGAAAACCCCAAGGGAAGGAAAGTTTTGGGATCTCAAAGGGAACTTGGAAAACCCAAGGAGGGAAAATTTTGGGATCCCAAGGAATGAGTTTGGAGAATTCCCAAGGGGAGGAAAATTTGGAATCCCAAAGGAAGGAAAATTTTGGAATTTCCCAAAAGGAGTTTAGAGAATCCCAAAGGGAATTTGGAAAATCCCAAAAGGAATTGGAAATGTCCTAAAAGGAGTTTGGGGAATTCCAAAGAAAGGAAAATTTTGGGATCACAAGTAAGGAAAGTTCTGGAATCCCAAAAGGAGTTTAGAGAATCCCAAAAGGAATTTGGAAAATCCCAAAGGGGGTTTGGAAAATCCCAAGGGAAGGAAAATTTTGGGATCTCAAAGGGAATTTGGAAAATCCCAAAAGGAGTTTGGAGAATCCCAATGGAGGAAAGTTGAGGAATCCCAAGGAAGGAAACTTTTGGGATCCTAAAGATCCTAAAACTTTGGGATAACTCTGGAATTCCTTTTTTTCCCATTCCCAGAGGTTTGCATGGAGCATTTGGGATCCCAAGAAAAGGAGAATTTAGGGATTTCAAGGAATAATTCTGGCTAATGATCCTAGAACTTTGGGATAACTCTGGAATTCCCATTTTTCCCATTATTTTCCCATTCCCAGAGTTGGGCATGGAGCATTTGGGATAACTCTGGCTAATCCAATTCCCATTTTTCCAGAGGTTTGCATGGAGCATTTGGGATCCTAATGACTCTATAAATTCGGGATAACTCTGGAATTCCCATTTTTCCCATTATTTTCCTCATTTTTCCCTCCCCAGAGGTGGGCATGGAGCATTTGGGATAACTCTGGATTTCCCATTTTCCCCATTTTTCCCATTTTCCCATTATTTTTCCCATTATTTCCCCATTCCCAGAGTTCGGCATGGAGCATTTGGGATAACTCTGGATAACTCTGGAATTCCCATTTTTCCCATTTCCCCATTATTTTCCCATTTTTCCCTCCCCAGAGGTTGGCATGGAGCATTTGTGATAACTCTGGCTAACTCAGGATAACTCCAGAATTCCAATTTTCCCATTATTTTCCCATTTTTCCCCATTCCCAGACCTGGGCATGGAGCATTTGGGATAAGAAGTCTGGAATTCCCATTATTTTTCCCATTTTTCCCATTATTTTCCCATTATTTCCCCATTCCCAGAGTTTGGCATGGAGCATTTGGGATAACTCTGGAATTCCCATTATTTTTCCCATTATTTTCCCTCCCCAGAGGTTGGCATGGAGCATTTGGGATAACTCTGGCTAACTCCGGAATTCCCAATTTTCCCATTATTTTTCCCATTATTTTCCCATTTTCCCTCCCCAGAGTTGGGCATGGAGCATTTGGGATAACTCCGGAATTCCAATTTTCCCATTATTTTCCCATTTTCCCTCCCCAGAGCTGGGCATGGAGCATTTCCTGCGGCGGCTGGAGGTTGTTCACTGCTCAGCCTGTGACCTGCTGTTCCCCATGCAGTTTGGATCCATCCAGAAACACCTCAGATCCCTGGAGCACAACCACTGCCGCAGGGTGAGAGTCAATTCCGGGATTTTTTGGGAATTTTTGGGAATTTCTGGGATTTTTCAGGGATTTCCTAAGGGAATTTTCAGGGATTTTCGGGAATTTCCTCCTTTTCCAAAGGGAATTTCTTCCCTGGTGACTTCTTTTTCATTTTATTTTTCTTTCCCTTTATAATTTTCCTTTTCTTTTTCTTTTCCTTCTTTTCCTTCTTTTCCTCTCTCTTTTATTTTCTTTTCTTTCATAACCTTTTCCTTGTTTTCCTTCTTTTCCTCCTTTTTTTCCTTTTCCTTTTCCTTTATTCTTTTTCTTCATTTCTTTTCCCTTCTTTTCCTTTTTCTCCTTTCCTTCTTTTCCTTTTCCTTCTTTTCCTTTTCTTTTTCATATTCCTTATTTTTTTCCCTTTTCCCTTTTCCCCTTTCCTTTCTTTTCCTCTTTCCTCTTTCTTCTCTTCTCTTCTCTTCTCCTCTCCTCTCCTCTCCTCTCCTCTTCTCTTCTCTTCTCTTCCTTTTTCTCTTTTTTCTCATCTTTTTCCCTTTTTCTTTTCCTTTTCCTTTCTCTTTTTTCCCTCATTTCTCTTCATTTTTCTCCTTTTCTTTCTTTTCCTTTCCTTCCTTTCCTTCTTTTCCTTCTTTTCCTTTCCCTTTTCATTTTCCTTCATTTCTTTTCCTTTTTCTCTTTTCCTTTCTTTCCTTTTCCTTTTCCTTTTCCTTTTCCTTTTCCTTTTCCTTTTCCTTTTCCTTTTTTCTTCTCCTTCATTTCTTTTCCTTTCCTTTTTCATTTTCCTTCTTTTCTTTTCCTTTTCCTTCTTTTCCCTTCCTTTTTCTTTTCCTTTTCCTTTCCCTCCTTTTCCTCCTTTTCCTTTTCCTTCTTTCCTTTTCCTTTTCTCTCTTTCCCTTTTCTCTCTTTTCTCTCTTTCCCCCTTCGTGCTTTGCTGGCAATTTCAGTGAATTTGCAGCCCTGAAAGTCTTTTTTTCCTGAATTTCTGAGAAGATTTTGATGGATTTTTATCCCCAAAACTCTTTTTTCCCAAATTTCTGAGGGGATTTTGATGGATTTTTATCCCCAAAACTCTTTTTTCCCAAATTTCTGAGGGGATTTTGATGGATTTTTATCCCCAAAACTCCTTTTTCCCCGAATTTTCCTTGAATTTCACTGGATTTTTGTCCCCAGCACTGCTTTCCCCCCAAATTTCCCAGGAATTTCACTGAATTTTTGTCTCCAAACCCATTTTTCCCTCAGAATTTCATGAATTTTTGTCCCCAAATCCCTTTTTTCCCTAATTTCCCAGGAATTTCCCTGAATTTCTGTCCCCAAACCCATTTTTACCTCTGAATTTCATGGATTTTTGTTCCCAGAACTGTTTTTCCCCCCAAATTTCATGGGAATTTCACTAAATTTTTGTCCCCAAATCCCATTTTTCCCAAATTTCCCTGGAATTTCACTGAATTTCTGTCCCCAAACCCATTTTTCCCTCTGAATTTCACTGAATTTTTGTCCCCAAACCTCTTTTTTTCCCAAAATTCTGAGTGCATTTCCCTGAATTTCTGTCCCCAAACCCATTTTTCCCTCAGAATTTCATGGATTTGTGTCCCCAAATCCCATTTTTCCCAAATTTCATGGGAATTTCCCTGAATTTCTGTCCCCAAACCCATTTTCCCTCTGAATTTAATGAATTTTTGTTCCCAGAACTGTTTTTCCCCCCAAATTTCATGGGAATTTCACTGAATTTTTGTGCCCAAACCCATTTTCCCCTCAGAATTTATGAATTTTTGTCCCCAAATCCCATTTTTCCCAAATTTCATGGGAATTTCACTGGATTTTTGTCCCCAAACCCATTTTTCCCCCAGAATTGCATGGATTTTTGTTCCCAGAACTGTTTTTCCCCCCAAATTTCCTGGGAATTTCACTGAATTTTTATCCCCAAACCCATTTTTCCCCCAGAATTTCACTGGATTTTTGTCCCCAAATCCCATTTTCCCCCCAATTTCATGGGAATTTCACTGAATTTTTCTCCCCAAACCCATTTTTTTCCCAAATTTCCTACATTTTTCCCAAATTTCCCAATTTCCCCCCCAGGCCATGATGGAACAATCCAAGAAATCCTCGCTGGTTGTCGCCAGGAGCATCCTGAACAACAAACTCATCAGCAAAAAGCTGGAAAAATACCTCAAGGTGGGAATTTTGGGAATATTTTGGGGAAAATTCTGGGAGTTTTTGGGTTTTTCTGCTCTGTGGGATTGAGGGAGGAGTTGGGTTTGGTGGAATTTTGGGAATGGTGGAGAGGGTTGGGTGGGAAAAGGGCTGGAATGGCAGAAATCCCAAAAATAATGTCCTAGAAATCCAAAAAATCCCATAAATTTAATTCTGTAAATCCTAAAAATCCCATCAATCCTGTAGATCTCAAAAATCCCATAAATTCTATTCTATAAATCCTAAAAATCCCAAAAATCCTGTCCTAGAAATCCCAAAAATCCCATAAATTCTGTCCTAGAAATCCCCAAAATCCCAAAAGTCCTGTCCTGGAAATCCCCAAAATCCCATAAATTCTATTCTATAAATCTCAAAAATCCCAATAATCCTGTCCTGGAAATCCCAAAAGTCCCAAAAATCCTGTCCTAGAAATCCCAAAAATCCCATCAATCCCATAAATTCCATAAATCCCATTTTATAAATCTATAAATCCTAGAAATCCTATCCTAGAAATCCCAAAAATTCCATAAATCCCATCAATCTTATCCTAGAAATTCCATCAATCCTACAAATCCCATCAGTCTCACCAATTCCATCCCAATCCAAACCCCAAAACCCCCAAAATGACAATTTTTCTGAACAAACCACCTCAAATCCCAATTTTTTCCCCACAATCCAACTTTTCCAGGGTTGAAATCTTAGGAATTCCTCCCCAAATTCCTATTTTTATTCCCAATTTTCAGCTCAGTTTGGGATTCCTGAGGCAGCAGCTGTGGGAGGAGAGAATTCCCAGGGAAATTCCAAATATTTGGAGATTTTCGGGGAATTTTTTGGAGATTTTTGGGGAATTTTTGGGGGATTTTTTGGGAATTTTTTGGGAAATTTTTGGGGATTTTTTTGGGATTTTTAATGGTTTTTTCCAGGGGGAAAATCCCTTCACGGATGATCCTGAGGAAAAGGAAGGAGGAGGGGAAGAAAATCCTGAGGAAAATTTGGAAAATCCTGAGGAGAACAATGAGGAAAATCCTGAGGAAAATTCAGAGGAAAATCCTGAAAATCCTGAGGAAAATCCTAAAGAAAATCCTAAAGAAAATCCTGAAAATTCAGAGAAAAATCCTAAGGAAAATCCTGAAAATTCAGAGAAAAATCCTGAAAATTCAGAGGAAAAATCAGAAGAAAATTTGGAAAATTCTGAAGAAAATCCTGAAGAAAATCAGGAAAATCCTGTGGAAAATCTTGAAAAATCAGAGGAAAATTCCAAGGAAAATCCCAAGGAAAATCCCCAAAACCCCAAAAACCCCCAGGAAATCCCAAATCCAGAGACAAATCCCAAACCAGATGAAGCAAATCATTCCCAAAATCCTGAGGAATTCCCGGAAAATTCTGGAAAACCCTCCGGAATTCCTGCTGAAGTTGGGGAATGAAATTCCCAACAAAAAAAGGACCCAAAATATTCCCAAAAGGAATATTTGTTGTGTTGAATCCCAACTGTGTCTGTGAGGTTTTCCCATTCCCAGCCTGGAATTCCAGGAAAATTCCAGGGAATTCTTCCCTGGAGAAAAAGGAGGAAATTTAATTTTAATTTTTTTGGGAATCAGGGAATTTTTTCTACCTAAGTTTTACTGTAATTCCCTTTTTTTTGTTGTTTTTTTTAGGTGGATTTGTAGGAATTTTTATTTTTCCTTCTGCCTCACATGGAAAAAAAAAAAAAACCCAAAAAAAATCCGAAAATTTCCACGGAAGTTTCCAGAACTTTTCCCTCAGAAATTGGGATTTTTTTCCATGTGGGACAAGGTTGGGATTTTGGGATTTTTTTCCCATGATTTCCATGATTTCCTGTGGCTGTGAATTCCCTTTTTTCCCCAATGTTTTCCCAATATTTCCCCAATGTTTTCCCACCTTTTTCCCAATGTTTTCCTGTCGTTTTCCCAATGTTTTCCCACATTTTTCCCAATGTTTTCCCAAGATTTTCCTTCCCCTCGGAGCGAAGTGTTCGGTGCTGTTGATGTCTGTTGTGAAAAATGGGATTTTTTGTGGAGATAAAACGACTCAAACTGAAATTATCCAAGTTTTTCTGTAGTTTCCATCCCAAATTTCTGAGTTTTTCAGAGTTTCCATCCCAAATTTCTGAGTTTTTCGGAGTTTCCATCCCAAATTTCTGAGTTTTTCAGAGTTTCCATCCCAAATTTCTGAGTTTTTCAGAGTTTCCATCCCAAATTTCTGAGTTTTTCAGAGTTTCCATCCCAAATTTCTGAGTTTTTCAGAGTTTCCATCCCAAATTTCTGAGTTTTTCAGAGTTTCCATCCCAAATTCCCAAGGTTTTTAGAGTTTCCATCCCAAATTCCCAAGTTTTTCAGAGTTTCCATCCCAAATTTCTGAGTTTTCCAGAGTTTCCATCCCAAATTTCTGAGTTTTCCAGAGTTTCCATCCCAAATTTCTGAGTTTTTCAGAGTTTCCATCCCAAATTCCTGAGTTTTCCAGAGTTTCCATCCCAAATTTCTGAGTTTTTTGGGATTTTTCCATCCCAATCCTGATGAATTTGGAGTTTTCTCTGTCACAGAATTGAGATTTTTCTGCCCAAACTGATGGAAAATTTGGGATTTGGTTCCTGGGGATGTTGGGATGGAAATTCCCATTTTCCAGGCTGGTTTTGCTGGAATTGCAGAGCTGGGGAAGCTCCGGGTTGGTTTGGAGGGAGAAATTCCTGCCAGGAAAAGGAAAAGTTACCCAGGATGGGAAAAATTCTGTCAGGAATGGGAAAATTCACTCCAGAAATGGGGAAATTCCTGTCAGGAATGGGGAAAATTCACTCCAAGAAAGGAAAATTCCTGTCAGGAATGGGAAAATTTCTTCAGGAAAGGGAAAATATCTGCCAGGAATGGGAAAATTCCTCCTAGGAAAGGCAAAATTCCCCCCAGAAAGGGAAAATTCCTGTCAGGAATGGGGAAATTCACTCCAAGAAAGGAAAATTTCTTTCAGCAAAGGGAAAATTTACTTCATGAAAGGGAAAATTCACTCCAGAAATGGGGAAATTTCTGTCAGGAAAGGGAAAATTTACTTCAGAAAGGGAAAATTCCCTCCAGGAAAGGAAAGTTCCTCTCAGGAAAGGGAAAATTTCTGTCACAAATGGGAAAATTTCTGTCAGAAAA
Source organism: Lichenostomus cassidix (assembly GCF_008360975.1). Classification (NCBI taxonomy): domain Eukaryota; kingdom Metazoa; phylum Chordata; class Aves; order Passeriformes; family Meliphagidae; genus Lichenostomus; species Lichenostomus cassidix. Next base: position 1,496,571 of record NW_028147446.1, read on the forward strand.
GGGAGAATTCCTGTCAGGAATGGGAAAATTCCCCCTGGAAATTGGGTTGGAGACATGGTGAGGGGATTTGGGATTTTGTGAGGGAATTTGGGATTTTGTGAGGGAATTTGGGATTTTGTGAGGGAATTTTGGAGACATTGTGAGGAAATTTGGGATATTGTGGAGAAATTTGGGATTTTGTGAGGAAATTTGGGATATTGTGAGGGAATTTGGGAAAGCTGAGGGGATTTGGAGATATTGTGAGGAATTTTGGAGATATTGTGAGGAAATTTGGGGATATTGTGAGGGAATTTGGGGACACTGAGGGGATTGGGGATACTGTGAGGAAATTTGGGATATTGTGAGGGGATTTGGGGGACATTGTGAGGAAATTCGGGACATTGTGAGGAGTTGGGGACACTGAGGGGATTTGGGGAAATTGTGAGGGGATGAGAACATTGTTACTGTGAGAGAATTGGGGACATTGTGAGGAGTTGGAGACACTGAGGGGATTTGGGACACTGTGAGGGAATTGGGGATATTGTGAGGAAATTTGGGTATATTGTGAGGGGATGAGAACATTGTTACAATGAGGGGATTTGAGGGACATGAGGAAATTGGGGACACTCACTGTGAGGGAATTGGGGATATTGTGAGGGGATTAGGGACATTGTGAGGGGTTGGGGACAATGAGGGGATTTGGGGAAATTGTGAGGGGATGAGAACACTGTGAGGGAATTGGGGATATTGTGAGGGGATTTGGGGGACATTGTGAGGAGTTGGGGACACTGAGGGGATTGGGGACACTCACTGTGAGGGAATTGGGGGACATTGTGAGGAAATTTGGGATATTGTGAGGAGTTGGGGACACCTTTTCGAGGCCACTTCGGGACCTTTTCGAGGCCACTTCGGGCTCACTTCGGGCTCGCTCCGGGGCCATTCCGAAGCCGTTTCGAGCCCGTTCCCAGCCCGTTCCCAGCCCGCTCCCAGCCCGTCTCCATCCCGCCCCGGCAGCTCCATGGCGGAGCTCCTCCTTCCCTCAGCCCGGCACCGAGCGCGCCCCGCCGCGCCGCCCAATCAGAAGCCAGAACACCCGTGATTGACAGGCGCTGCCCTCAGGGAGCGAGCGCCTCCGCCAATCAGATCGTGGGCGGGATTCCACCCTGACCAATAGGAGCGGCGGGCGGGCCGCGCTTCTGGGATGATCAACTAATGAGGCGCATCGTGGGTGGGGCCTAAAGGGCGGCCGGTGCCGCGCGCGTGCGCAGGCGGCAGTGAGGGGAGCGGGCGGTGAAGCGGCGGCGGCGGCGGGCGGAGGAGGCCGCGATGGAGCCTGGCTACGGCGGTAGGTGCGGCGCGGCGCGGCGCGGGGCGGGCGGGCGGGCAGGCTCCGCGGTTCCGCAGCTCCTGGGGGAAGCGGCGCTCCCGTCCCGCCGCTCCGTCAGCGGCGGTTCCGTTCCCGGCGGGCGAGCCGCGGGAGCTCCGCCGCAGCGGGAAGCGCAACGCCCGCCCCGCGTGAGGCGGCGGCGCCGCCGATTGGCTGAGCGCCACGTCACTCACCGCTAGGGCGGCGCTGATTGGCCGAGCGGGGGTCGCTGCCTGAGGGGAGGGGGGCGGAAATGGCGCCGGGCCCATTTCTACCGACGACACAAAATGGCGGCAGCGGCTCCTCCTCCCCCCCGCCTGGCCTCAGTTTGCCTCTTCCCCACGGCGGGGACAGCCGCGGAGTCCCGGTTCTCCTCCCGGGAGGTCCCGTGGTGCCTGCCCGGGGATCTTGGCCGCTTTCCGGGGTCCTCACGGGATCTCCTCACGGGGATCGCCCCGGAATTCCCCTTCGCATCCCCTCCGGCTCTCCCTCAGGATCCTCCGCGGATTTCCCTCCGGATTCCTCTCTAGATGCTTGCGGGATTCACTCTTGGGTTTCTCTCCGGATTCACTCCTGGGTTTCCCTCAGGATTCCCGCCTGGATTTCTCTCAGGATTTCCCTCAGGATTCCTCCCTGGATTTCCAATCGAAATTCCACTGGATTTCCCTCAGGATTTCTCCTCAGAATTCCCTTGGATCCCCTCAGGATTCTCCCTGCATTCCCCCTTGAAATTCCCTTGATCCCCTGAGGATTCCTCCCGGATTTCGCTCAGGATTTCCCCACAAAATTCCCTTCGTTCCCCTCAGGATTTCCCCTTGATTCTCTCTCAAAATTCCCCTGGATTTCCCTCAGGATTTCCTCCCGGATTTCCCCTCAAAATTCCCCTGGATTTCCTCTCAAAATTCCCTTGGATTTCCTCTCGAAATTGCCTTGGATTCCCTCAGGATTTCCTCCTGGATTTCCCTCAGATTTCCGCTTGATTTCCCCTCAAAATTGCACTGGATTTCCCTCAGCATTCTCCCTGGATTTCCCATCAAAATTCCCTAAGATCCTCCCAGGATTTCACCTGGATTTCTCTCAATATTCTCCCTGGATTTCCCTCAAAATTCACCTGGATTCTCTCTCAAAATTCCCTTGGATTCCCTCAGGATTTCCTCCTGGATTTCCCTCAGGATTTCCTCCTGGATTTCCCTCAAAATTCCCTTGGATCCCCTCAGGATTCCACCTGAATTCTCTCTGAAAATTCCACTGGATTTCCCTCAAAATTCCCTTGGATTTCTCTAAAATTTCCCTTGGATTTCCCTCAAAATTCCACCAGGATTTCCCTCAGGATTCATCAGGAAACATCTGGAATTCCACAAGAATCAAAACACCTCCGAAAAAAAAGGAATTAGGAAGGGGAAAATCCCAACCTGATGTCATCCGGATCTCAACTTTCTTCTGGGATTTCCCAAAAACCAACAATCTGAGCTGAGAATTCCCAGGAATTCCCTCCATCCAAGCTTTTTTGGGATGGCAGAGGAGAGAAAAATTCCCAAATCCTTGGATTTTGTTCTCTCCTGCCTGAATTCACCCTTTCCTTCTCTCAAATCTGCATTAGGAACTCCAAAAAATCCCCAAAAATCCAATTTTCCTTCATTTTTAAGGATGTCAAGATCCCAAAAAGGACAATTTTCCTTGGATTTTGTGGCTCTGCTGGGATTGATCACCTCATTCCTGCCTGGAATTGATGGAATTCTGAATTTCCCATTGTGGTTTTAAACCTTTATTTCCATGTTTTTAGCAGTTTTTTTGGGAATCAAACCCAGGTGGGAATTCATAAATCTGGATTCAATCCATTCCTACAAATCTTGGATTTTTCTGGATGAAAAACTTGGAAAAAATTCCATCATTTCCGGCTTATTCCTGGGGAAGATTTGGTTGGATTTATGGAATTAATTCTTGGATTTTCAGGAATAAACTCTGAGCAGCTTTCGAGGGATTTTCTCCTGGATTTTTTCCATGGAAAACTAAGGAATTCTCACAATTTTTGGATATTATTTATTGGAATTATTGTTGGGTTTAATTATTATTGTTATTTTTAAAAAATTTTTGTTATTATTAAAGATTTTTCTTCTTCAAAAAAAGATTGTTTTTTTAGAAAGTTTATTATTAAAGACTTTTTTATAAAAATTTTTCTTCCTGGGGAAAAAATTCCTTCATAAAAATCAAGAACCTCCAGAAAATTCATCTTTTCTCCTTTCCCAGTGTTTTTTTTTCCTGTTTTTTCATGGATTTCGTGGATTTTATCCCAAAAAATGAAGACTTTAGGATTTATTCCCCAAAGATTTTCCTCCTGGAATATTGAATTGTGGAATTAATCAAATTCCTGCTGGAATCTCAAGGTTTTTATCTCCATTTTCCTTGGAAAAATAAACAGAATAATGGGAATTGCAACAGCCAAAGACACAAAACGAAGGAATTTCATCCCAAAAGGACAAAAATCCATCGGAAAACAGAGAAATTTGGGCCAAAAACCTCAATTTTTTTGAAAATTCCGGGAAAATTTTCCCTCCAAACCTCAACATTTCCAAATTTCTTTTCCAAAAGCGACCAGGAAAAGCAAATTCTACCCAAAAACCCCCAAATTCTGCTTTTTTTGGGGATCATTCCTCTTTTTTTTCCAGGATAACCTTTGGATTTGGGGGTTTGAAATCCTTAAATTGGGAATTGGGGATTTGGGGATGGAAAAATTGGGAATTTTTCCATTTTTCCTGATCTGGATTTTGGTTTTTTCCTGCAGGATATGGAGCTTGGAGCACTGCAGCCTCCAGCACTCAGGGTGAGTTTTCCCAAGTTTTTCCCAGTTTTTCCTGGAATTCTTTTCCTTCCCTTTTTCTTCTCTTTTTCCTCTCCCTTTTCTCCTTCTTTTCCCCCATTTATTCCTATTTTTTTTTCTATTTTTCTCCTATTTTTTTCCAATTTTTTTTCAATTTTCCCCCATTTTTTCCCAAGTTTTTCCCAACTTTTTCTGGAATTTTTTCCTTCCCTTTTCCTTCTCTTTTTCCTCTCCCTTTTCCCCTTCTCTTCCCCTTTTTTTCTTTATTTTTTTCTATTTTTCTCCTATTTTTTTCCAATTTTTTTCTATTTTTCCCCATTTTTTCCCTATTTTTTCTAGGTTTTTTCCATTTTTTTCCCCCATTTTTCTCCTTTTTCTCCCTTTTTTCTCCATTTTTCTCCCTCTTTTCTTCCTTTTTTCTCCATTTTTCTCCCATTTTCCTCCTTTTTTTGTCTTTATTCTGGTTTTTTCCTTTTTCCAATTTTTCCCTTTTTTCTCTCTATTCCTTCCCTTTTCCTGAACTTTTTCCTTCCCTTTTCCTTCTCTTCTCCCTCTCCCTTTTCCCTTCTTTTCCCCCATTTTTTCCTATTTTTTCCCATTTTCCCCCATTTTTTCCTATTTTTTTCCCTATTTTTTCTATTTTTTTCCATTTCCCCCCATTTTTCTCCCATTTTTTCTCCATTTTTCTCCCATTTTCCTCCTTTTTTTGTCTTTAATTTCTTTCTTTCCTTTTTCCCATTTTTCCCTTTTTTCTCGATTCCTTCCCTTTTTCCTGAACTTTTTCTTCCTTTTTTCCCATTTTTCCCCCATTTTCTCCCACTTTTTTCCTATTTTTTTTCTATTTTTCCCTATTGTTCTCCCATTTTTTTCCTCTTTTTTCTCCCATTTTTCTCCCTTTTTTGTCTTTATTTCCTCTTTTTTCCTTTCTCCCATTTTCCCCTTTTTTCTTTTTTTCTCCATTCCTTCCTTTTTCCTTCCATTTTTCCTCCTTTTTTCCCATTTTTCCCCCATTTTCCCTATTTTTAAAATATTTTTCCATTTTTCCCTATTTCCCTCTATTTTCTCCAATTTTCCTCCCATTTTTCTCCCTTTTTCTCCTATTTTCCTTCTCCTTTTTCCCCTTTTTCCCCAATTTTTTCCCTCTTTTGTCTTTATTTCCTCCTTTTTTCCCTTTTTCTCCTTTTTCCCCCTTTTCCCCATTTTCTCCCTTTTTTCTTTTTTCCTTTTTTTTCCTTCCCCCACATTTTCCTTTCCTTTTTCCTTTTCCCTCCTTTTCCCCGTTTTTTCCCCCAAAATCCCCAAATTTTCCCCAAAATCCCCAAATTTTCCTCCCAAAATCCCCATTTTTTCCCCCAAAATCCCCAAATTTTTCCCCAAAATCCCCATTTTTTCACCCTAAAATCTCATTTTTCCCAAAATCACAATTTTTTTCCCCAAAATCCCCAATTTTTCCCCAAAATCCCCCAACCTTTGCCTGTTTACCCCCAAATTTTCCCTTTTTTCCTGACAAAAATTCCCATTTTTTCTCTTCTCCAGGTTCCTATGCTGCAAACACGACCAGCTGGCAAGGTGGGTGAGAATTCCCTGGATTTTGGGTTCAATCCTCAGGAATTTGGGAATTTCTCTTTCTCCTCATTCAGCTCTGATTGGATTTTCTGTTAATTCCACAATTTTGGGGTTTTTCTGCCTTTTTTCACCTTTTTTTGGTTTTTTTCCATCTTTTTTCTCCTTTTTTTCACCTTTTTTCCTCTTTTTTTCCTTCTTTTCTCCTTTTTTTCCATCTTTTTCCTCTTTTTTTCAATTATTTTTTCCTCTTTTTTCCATCTTTTTTCCATCTTTTTTCCAGCTTTTTTCCAGCTTTTTTCTCCCTTTTTTCTCCCTTTTTTCTCCCTTTTTTCTCCCTTTTTTCTCCCTTTTTTCTCCCTTTTTTCTGCTTTATTTCTCCCTTTTTTCTCCCTTTTTTCTCCCTTTTTTCTCCCATTTTTCTCCCTTTTTTCTCCCTTTTTTCTCCCTTTTTTCCCCTTTTCCCCTTTTTTTAAAATCAATCCTTTAATAACTTAATCAATTCCTTAATTAACGTACTAATCATCAATTAATGACCAATTAATGAATTAATTACTGCAGTTTCTGACTCTTCCAACCCCCAAATTCCTTTGAAATTATCCCAACTTTTCCCTTGATTTTTCCTGCTTGGCTCCAACTTCTCCAATAACAGAATTAATCCTTCAATTACTGAATCAATCCCTTAATTATTTCACTAATAATCAATTAAATAACCAATTAATGAATTAATTACTGCAGTTTCTGACTCCTCCAACCCCCAAATTCCTTTGAAATTATCCCAAAACTTTCCCTTCATTTTTCCTGCTTGGCTCCAACTCCTTAAATAACAGAATAAATTCTTCAAAAACTGAATTAATCCATTAATTAACCCCTAATAAACCCATTTCTTAATTAATTCTTCAATAATTGAAGGGTTCTGACTCCTCCAACCCCCAAATTCCTTTGAAATTATCCCAAAACTTTCCCTTCATTTTTCCTCCTTGTGTCCAACTTCTCCAATAATGGAACTAACATCTTAATGATTGAATTAACTCCCTAATTAACCCCCTAATAATCAATTAATAACTAATTAATGAACTAATTACTGCAGTTTCTGACTCCTCCAACCCCCAAATTCCCTCAGAATCTTCCATTCATTTTTCCTGCTTGGCTCCAACTCCTTCAGTAATGGAATTAATCCTTCAAAAACTGAAATAACCCTTTAATTAGCCCATTAATTACCCAATTAATTAACAATTCATTAATTACCTTCCAGGCTACGAAGGCTACGACTACTACACCCCTCAGAGCTCCACCCCAGCCGGTTCCTCCTACTCCTTCACCCCTGAAATCACAGAATTAATCCTTCAAAATCTGAATTAACCCCTAATTAATCTCTAATAATCAATTAATAACTAATTAATGAACTAATTACTGCAGTTTCTGACTCCTCCAACCCCCAAATTCCCTCAGAATCTTCCATTCATTTTTCCTGCTTGGATCCAACTCCTTCAGTAATGGAATTAATCCTTTAATAATTAAATTAACCCTTTAATTACCCCATTAATTACCCAATTAATTAACCAAGTCATTAATTACCTTGCAGGCTACGAAGGCTACGACTACTACACCCCTCAGAGCTCCACCCCAGCTGGTTCCTCCTACTCCTTCACCCCTGAAATCACAGAATTAATCCTTCAAAATCTGAATTAACCCCTTAATTAACCCCCTAATAATCAATTAATAACCAATTAATGAGCTAATTACTGCAGGTTCTGACTCCTCCAACCCCCAAATTCTCTCAGAATCTTCCTTTGATTTTTCCTGCTTGGCTCCACCTCCTTCAGTAAAGGAATTAATCCTTCAAAAACCGAATTAACCCTTAAATAACTCCCTAATTACCCCATTTATTAACTGATTAATTAACCAATTCATTAATTCCCTTGCAGGCTACGAAGGCTACGACTACTACACCCCCCAGAGCTCCACCCCAGCCGGTTCCTCCTACTCCTTCACCCCAACCACCACCTCCAGCTCCTCCTGGGAGAACCCCAAAAGCGCTGAGCTGGCGTTTCCCGCCGGCGCCGCCGAGCTTTCCGGAACCTTCCAGGGGATTCCCGCGGAAAATTCCGATTCCATCATCGCCAAGATCAACCAGCGCCTCGACCTGCTCTCCAAGGAGGGAGCTGGGGAGGCAGGGGACGAGCAGGACAGGTGGGAAAATGGGAGAGAATTCCCAAAAATTCCGTGGGATTTTGGGTTTATTCCCGAATTTCTGGGTTGGGCTGTTTTATCCCCAAATTTCAGTATTTTTCCTAGAGTTTTTCCCAAAAATTTGAGTGATTAATTCTGGATTTTAACTCAGGAGAGGTGGGAATTTCATCCAAAAATTCCCAAATTCCATGGGTTTTGGGTTTATTCCCGAATTTCTGAGTTACGCAGTTTTATTCCCGAATTTCAGTGTTTTTCCCAGTGTTTTTCCCAAAAATTTGAGTGTTTAGTTCTAGATTTTAACTCAGGACAGGTGGGAAAACTGGGAAAGAATTCCCAAAAATTAGGGAATTTGGGTTTATTCCCGAATTTTAGAGCTATGCTTTTTTATTCCCAAATTCCAGAGTTTTTCCCAAAAATTTGAGTGATTAAATCTAGATTTTAACTCAGGAGAGGTTGGAATTTCATCCCAAAATTCCGTGGAATTTAGGTTTATTCCCAAATTTCTGAGTTAGGCTGTTTTATCCCCAAATTTCAGAGTTTCTCCAAAAAATTTGAGTGATTAATTCTAGATTTTAACTCAGGAGAGGTGGGAAAACTGGGAAAGAATTCCCAAAAATCTGCAGGTTTGTGTTCATTCCCGAATTTCAAATCTTTGTCTTGTCCCAGATTCTCATCTGGATTTTTTCCAGGTTTTTTTTTCCTCTTCTATCCCATTTTTCCACTACACTAATCCCAATTTTTCCCCAATTTTTCCCTTTTTAATCCCATTTTTCCACTGCTCTAATCCAAATTTTTTCCTGATTTTTTTTCCCCCTGTGATCCCATTTTTGCAGGTTTTTTCACCCATTTTTCCAGCATTCCAATCCCAATTTTTCCCCAATTTTTTCCCATTTTTGCACCACTACAATCCCAATTTTTTCTCAATTTTTCCCCGATTTTTCCCCAATTTCCCCCAATTTTTCCCTGACTTTTCCCCGATTTTTTCCCCGATTTTTCCCCAATTTTCCCCCAATTTTCCTCCCATTTTCCCCCAAGTTTTCCCCAATTTTTTCCCCTTTTAATCCCATTTTTCCAGTTTTTTTCGCCCATTTTTCCCACCACTGTAATCCAATTTTTTCCAGGATTTTTTTCTCTCTCTAACCATTTTTTTTCCAGGTTTTTTCCAGGATTTTTCCATGACTCTAACCCATGTTTTTCTGTTCTTTTCCAGCTCTTTCCGCTTCTCCTCCTTCCCCTCCCAGCCGTTCTGCCCTTTCCCTGAGCAGGAAATTCCCTCTGGGAATCACTGTGAATCCTTCGCCATCCCCACCCAGAATTCCCACAAATCCAACCCCAAGTTTTCCCTCTTTATTCCCATTTTCCCACCACTCCAAGCCCAATTTTTCCCCAATTTTTTCCCATTTTTGCACCACTATAATCCCAATTTTTTCCCAATTTTTTCCCGATTTTTTCCCCCTTTAATCCCATTTTTCCAGTTTTTTTCACCCATTCTTCCCACCACTCTAACCCAATTTTTTCCAGGTGTTTTCCAGGATTTTTCCATGACTCTAATCCATGTTTTTCTGTTCTTTTCCAGCTCTTTCCACTTCTCCTCGTTCCGCTCCCAGCCGTTCCGCCCTTTCCCTGATCAGGAAATTCCCACTGGGAATCGCTGTGGATCCTTTGGGATTCCCACAAATCCAACCCCAAGTTTTCCCTCTTTATTCCCATTTTCCCACCACTCCAAGCCCAATTTTTCCCCTATTTTTTCCCATTTTTGCACCACTATAATCCCAATTTTTTCCCAATTTTTTCCCCTTTTAATCCCATTTCTCCAGGTTTTTTCACCCGTATTTCCATCACTCTAACCCAATTTTTCCCAGGTTTTTTCCACTCATTTTTCGATGATTCTAACCAACTTTTCCTTATTTTTTTTCCAGCTCTTTCCGCTTCTCCTCGTTCCCCTCGCAGCCGTTCTGCCCTTTCCCGGATCAGGAAATTCCCTCTGGGAACCGCTGCGGTTCCTTCGCCATCCCCACCCAGAATTCCCACAAATCCAACCCCAAGTTTTTCCCAGTTTTTCTCCCCTTTATTCCCATTTTTCTACTACTCTGATTTCAGTTTTTCCCAATTTTTTTCCACCATTCAAACCAATTTTCCCCCCAACTTTTTCCCCTTTTAGTCCCATTTCTCCAGGTTTTTTCGCCCATTTTTCAACCACTTTAACCCAGTTTTTGCCAGATTTTTTCCATGACTCTAACCCATGTTTTTCTGTTCTTTTCCAGCTCTTTCCGCTTCTCCTCGTTCCCTTCTCAGCCGTTCTGCCCTTTCCCTGACCAGGAAATTCCCTCTGGGAATCACTGCGGCTCCTTCGCCATCCCCACCCGCAGCACCTCCAGCTCCACCTCCAGCTCCTCCCTCCGCCTTCGCTCCGCCCCTCGCTGCCGAATTCCCGCCAGAATCGCCGAATTCCCGCGCTGGGCCGACTCCCAGTTCCCGCCAAACCGCGGCCTTCCTCCCTCCTCCTCCTCCTCCTCCTCCTCCTCCTCCTCCTCCTCCTCCCGCCCTCTGCCCTCCCTCTTCTCCCAGGCCTTGGCGCCGCCGGAATATCCCGGGGATTATCCCGAATATCCCGCCGATTATCCCGAATATCCCGGAGATTATCCCGCGGATTACCCGGGAGATTATCCGGGGGATTATCCCGGCGATTATCCCGGGGAATACCAGGAGTATCCGGATTATCCTGGCGATTTCGGGATGCTGGGAATGCCGGCCGTGGGCAGAGCCGGGAATTTCGGGATGGGCAGGAGGAGCAGGGAGAGGATGGGAGCTTTTCCTTGGAATGCTGGCATGGTGAGTAGGGAATTCCGGGGATTTTGGGGGGTTTGTCGGGGTTTTCCCACTTTTTCCCAGGTTTTCCCACCTTTTCCCCAAATTTTCCCGCTTTTTTTGAGGTTTTTCCCGCCTTTTCCCAGGTTATCCCAGGTTTTCCCACCTTTTTCCCAAATTTTCCCAATTTTTTTGAGGTTTTTCCCAATTTTTCCCACTTTTTCCCAGGTTTTCCCACCTTTTCCCAAAATTTTCCCGCTTTTTTTGAGGTTTTCCCCAAATTTTCCCGCTTTTTTTGAGGTTTTTCCCAATTTTTCCCGCTTTTTTCTTGCTTTTTCCCACTTTTTTCCCAGGTTTTCCCCAATTTTTCCCACTTTTTTTCCAGTTCTTCCCACTTTTTTCTTGGTTTTTTCCACATTTTTCATGGGTTTTCCCACTTTTTCCCACTTTTTTCCCAGTTTTTACCCAATTTTTCCCACTTTTTTCCCAATTTTTCCCACTTTTTTTCTGTGGTTTTTTCCACATTTTTCATGGGTTTTCCCACTTCTTCCCCACTTCTTCCCCACTTCTTTCCCACTTTTTCCCCACTTTTTTCCAGATTTTTCCCAATTTTTCCCACTTTTTCCCACTTTTTTCTTGGTTTTTTCCACACTTTTCATGGGTTTCCCCACTTTTTTCCCACTTTTTTCCAGGTTTTCCCCACTTTTTCCCACTTTTTTCCTGGTTTTTTCCAATTTTTCCCACTTTTTTCTTGGTTTTTTCCACATTTTTCATGGGTTTTCCCACTTTTTCCCACTTTTTCCCACTTTTTTCCCAGTTTTTACCCAATTTTTCCCACTTTTTTTCCAGTTTTTCCCACTTTTTTTCTGTGTTTTTTTCCACATTTTTCATGGGTTTTCCCACTTCTTTCCCACTTTTTTCCAGGTTTTTCCCACTTTTTCCCACTTCTTTCCCAGGTTTTCCCACTTTTTCCCACTTCTTTCCCAGGTTTTCCCACTTTTTCCCCAAATTTTCCCACTTTTTTCTTGGTTTTTCCCTCATTTTTCCCCCTTCTTGCCACTTTTTCCCACTTTTTTCCAAGTTTTTTCCAATTTTTCCCACTTTTTTCTTGGTTTTTTCCACACTTTTCATGGGTTTTCCCACTTTTCCCCACTTTTTCCCAATTTTTCCCACTTTTTCCCCAGTTTTTTCCAGTTTTTTCCCAATTTTCCCCCAATTTTTCCCACTTTTTTACTTGGTTTTTTCCACATTTTTCATGGGTTTTCCCACTTTTTCCCACTTCTTTCCCAGGTTTCCCCACTTTTTTCCCACTTTTTCCCCACTTTTTTCCAGGTTTTTCCCACTTGTCCCCCACTTTTTTCCAGGTTTTTCCCAATTTTTCCCACTTTTTCCCACTTTTTTCTTGGTTTTTTCCACATTTTTCATGGGTTTTCCCACTTTTTCCCCACTTTTTTCCCAGCTTTTTCCCACTTTTTCCCACTTTTTCCCCAGTTTTTTACAGTTTTTTTCCAATTTTTCCCACTTTTCCCCACTTTTTTAGTTGGTTTTTTCCACATTTTTCATGGGTTTTCCCACTTTTTCCCACTTCTTTCCCAGGTTTCCCCAGTTTTTTCCCACTTTTTTCCAGGTTTTCCCCAATTTTTCCCACTTTTTTCCAGGTTTTCCCCAATTTTTCCCACTTTTTTCCAGGTTTTCCCCAATTTTTCCCACTTTTTTCCAGGTTTTCCCCAATTTTTCCCACTTTTTTCCCAGGTTTTCCCACTTTTCCCCAATTTTCCCACTTTTTTCTTGGTTTTTCCCTCTTTTTTCCCCCCTTCTTGCCACTTTTTCCCCACTTTTTCCCACTTTTTTCCAGTTTTTTTCCAATTTTCCCCACGTTTTTCTTGGTTTTTTCCACATTTTTCATGGGTTTTCCCACTTTTTCCCCACTTTTTCCCCACTTTTTCCCCACTTTTTCCCCACTTTTTCCCCACTTTTTCCCCACTTTTTCCCCACTTTTTTCTTGGTTTTTTCCACATTTTTCATGGGTTTTCCCACTTTTTCCCCAATTTTTCCCACTTTTTTCTCGGTTTTTTCCACATTTTTCATGGGTTTTCCCGCTTTCTTCCCAGGTTTTTCCCACTTTTTCCCACCTTTTCCCAGGGTTTCCCCATTTTTCCCACTTTTTCCCCAATTTTTCCCACTTTTTCCCACTTTTTTACCACTTTTTTTCCAATTTTTCCCACTTTTCCCCACTTTTTTTTGTGTTTTTTTCCACATTTTTCATAGGTTTTCCCACTTTCTTCCGAGGTTTTTCCCACTTTTTTCCCACTCTTCCATTCCCACCCTTAATTCCCGGATTTCCCCCAAAATCCTTGGATTTTTCCCCAAAATCCTTGGATTTTTCCACCCCTGAGACGCTAATTCCCAAGATTTCTCCCCCAAAACTCTTAGATTTTCCCCTCCTGACTCTCCGACTTCCAGGATTTTCCCCCAAAATCCTTAGATTTTGCCTCCCCTGAGGCTCTGATTTCCAGGATTTTCTCCCAAATCCTTGGATTTTGCACCCCTTAGGCTCTGATTTTCAGGATTTTCCCCCCAGACCCCTGGAATTCTTCCTCTCCCATCCCTAATTCCCAGATTTTCCCCAAAATTCTGGGATTTTTCTCCCAAACTCTTGGATTTTCCCCTCCTGAGGCTCCAATTTCCAGGATTTTTCCCAAAATCCTTGGATTTTTTCCCCAAAATCCTTAGATTTTTCCCCCAAACCTCTCAGATTTTCCCCTCCTGCCTCTCCCCTCCCCATCATTCCCCAACCCCTCCCATTCCCACCTTAATTCCCAAGATTTTCCCCAAAATCCTTGGAATTTTCTCCCAAAATCCTTGAATTCTGCACCCCTTAGGCTCTAATTTTTGGGATTTCCCCCAAAATCCTTGGATTTTTCCACCTCTGAGACTCTAATTCCCAAGATTTCTCCCCCAAAACTCTCAGATTTTCCCCTCCTGAGTCTCCAGTTTTCAGGATTTCCCCCAAAATCCTTGGATTTTTCTCCCAAACTCCTGGATTTTCCCCTCCTGAGGCTCTAATTTCCAGGATTTTCCCCCAAAATCCTTGGATTTTCCCCCAAAACTCTTGGATTTTTCCCCAAAATCCTGGGATTTTCCCCTCCTGAGGCTCCAATTTCCAGGATTTCCCCCAACCCCTCCCATTCCCACCCTAATTCCCAAGATTTTCCCCAAAATCCTTGGATTTTCCCCCAAAACTCAGGGATTTTTCTCCAAATCCTTTGATTTTGCCTCCCCTGAGTCTCCCATTTTCGGGATTTTCCTCAAAATCCCTGAATTTTTCTCCCAAAATCTTTGGATTTTTCTCCCAAAATCTTTGGATTTTTCTCCCAAAATCTTTGGATTTTTCTCCCAAAATCTTTGGATTTTTCTCCAAAATCTTTGGATTTTTCTCCTAAAATCTTTGGATTTTTCTCCTAAAATCTTTGGATTTTTCTCTCAAAATCTGTGGATTTTCCCCCAAAACTCATGGATTTTTCTCCCAAATCCTTTGATTTTGCCTCCCCTGAGTCTCCCATTTTCGGGATTTCCCCCCAAATCCTTGGATTTTTCCCCCAAAATCCCTGAATTTTTCTCCCAAAATCCCAGATTTTTTCTCCCAAAATCTTTGAATTTTTCTCCCAAAATCTTTGAATTTTTCTCCCAAAATCTTTGATTTTTTCTCCCAAAACCTTTGGATTTTTCTCCTAAAACCTTTGGATTTTTCTCCTAAAATCTTTGGATTTTTCTCCCAAAATCCCTGAATTTTTCTCCAAAATCTTTGGATTTTTCTCTCAAAATCCTTGAAATTTTCCCCCAAAATCATAGATTTTCCCCCAAAATCATTAGATTTCCCCCCAACCCTCTCAGCTTCTCCCCTCCTCCCTCTCCCCTCCATTCCCCCCCTAATTCCCAATATTTTTTGGGAATTCTCAGGGCAAGCGCCGCTGGTTCCGCAGCCGCTCGGCGAGTCGCTCGGAGCCGGAGTTCCGCAAGAGGAAAAGATCCCCAAATCCTGAGGATCCTGACGGGAAAAACCCGCGGAGTGACAGCGACAACGACGGATCTGAGCGGGGTGAGGAGGGGGCTGGGAATTGCTGGGGTTTTCCGGGAATTTCTGGGAATTTTCTGGGAATTTCTGGGATTTTCTAGCTTTTTTCTGGGAATTTCTGGGATTTTCCTGGGATTTTCTGGGATTTTCCAGCTTTTTTCTGGGATTTTCTGGGATTTTTCTGGGATTTTCTAGCTTTTTTCTGGCATTTTCTGGGATTTTCCAGCTTTTTTCTGGGATTTTCTGGGATTTTTCTGGGATTTTCTAGCTTTTTTCTGGGATTTTCTGGGATTTTCCAGCTTTTTTCTGGGATTTTCTGGGATTTTTCTGGGAATTTCTGGGATTTTTTTGGAATTTCTGGGATTTTCCAGCTTTTTTCTGGAATTTTCTGGGAATTTCTGCCTTTTTCCTGGGATTTTCTGGGATTTTTCTGGGAATTTCTAGCTTTTTTCTGGGATTTTTCTGGGAATTTCTAGCTTTTTTCTGGGATTTTTCTGGGAATTTCTAGCTTTTTTCTGGGATTTTTCTGGGAATTTCTGGGATTTTCTGGGAATTTCTGGGATTTTCTGGGAATTTCTGGGAATTTCCAGCTTTTTTCTGGGATTTTCTGGGATTTTTCTGGGAATTTCTAGCTTTTTTCTGGGATTTTCTGGGATTTTTCTGGGATTTTCTGCCTTTTTGCTGGGATTTTCTGGGATTTTCCAGCTTTTTTCTGGGATTTTCCAGCTTTTTTCTGGGGATTTTCTGGGATTTTCCAGCTTTTTTCTGGAATTTTCTGGGATTTTTCTGGGAATTTCTGGCATTTTTCTGGGAATTTTTGCCTTTTTGCTGGGAATTTCTAGCTTTTTTCTGGGATTTTCTGGGAATTTTCTGGGATTTTCTAGCTTTTTTTCTGGGATTTTTCTGGGAATTTCTAGCTTTTTTCTGGGATTTTTCTGGGAATTTCTGGGATTTTCCATCTTTTTTCTGGGGTTTTCTGGGATTTTTCTGGGAATTTCTGGGATTTTCCATCTTTTTTCTGGGGTTTTCTGGGATTTTTCTGGGAATTTCTGGGATTTTCTGCCTTTTTTCTGGGATTTTCTGCCTTTTTTCTGGGAATTTCTGGGGATTTTCTGGGATTTTCTAGCTTTTTTTCTGGAATTTTCTGGGAATTTCTGGGATTTTCTGGGATTTTTGTGGGAGTTTCTAGCTTTTTTCTGGGATTTTCTGCCTTTTTGCTGGGAATTTCTAGGTTTTTTCAGGGATTTTCTGGGATTTTCCAGCTTTTTTCTGGTATTTTCTGCCTTTTTTCTGGGATTTTTCTGGGATTTTCTGCCTTTTTTCTGGGGTTTTACTGGATTTTCTGGGATTTTCCAGCTTTTTTCTGGGATTTTCTGGGATTTTCCAGCTTTTTTCCAGGATTTTCTGCCTTTTTCCTGGGAATTTCTAGCTTTTTGCTGGGATTTTTCTGGGATTTTCTGGGATTTTTCTGGGATTTCCCAGGATTTTCTGGGATTTTTCTGCCTTTTTCCTGGGATTTTTCCCACTTTTCCTGGGATTTTATAGCATTTTTCTGGGTTTTTCTGCCTTTTTTCTGTGTTTTTCTGGGATTTTCTGGGATTTTCCAGCTTTTTTCTGGGATTTTCCCACTTTTCCTGGGGTTTTCTGGATTTTCCTGGATTTTCTGGGATTTTCTGCCTTTTTTCTGGGATTTTCTAGCTTTTTGCTGGGATTTTCCTGGATTTCTTGGAGAATTTTCAGCTTTTTCCTGGGATTTCCCTTTTTTCCCTTGAATTTTCCGCAGATTTTCCATGAATTTTCCACGAATTTTTATTCTTTTCCTTGAATTTTCCACAAATTTTCCGTGAATTTCCCCTTTTCCTATGAATTTTCCTTGAATTTCCCACGAATTTTCCACAAATTTTCCATGAATTTCCAGAATTTTCCCATTTCCAACCCATTTTTCCTCATTCCCAGAATTTTTCCAGCTGATTTTTCCCATTTTTTTTTCCAGGAGAAGATGGAGAAGGAGAAGAGAACTTGGATGAAGCTGAGAAAGGTGTAAGTAATCCTGGAATTCCCAAAATCCCGGAAAATTTTGGGAAAATTTGAGAAATTTTGAGAAAATTTGGGAAAATTTGGGAATTTTCCAGCCCTGGAGGAATTTTGAATGCTTGGAATGTCCAGAATTGATCCCAAAAAATGGAATTTTCCGGAATTTTTTTCACCTCTTTGGATTCCCAAAGGGATTTTTCCATCCTGGGATTCCCAAAAAATTGTGGGAATGGAAAATTTGGGGAAAAAATTGGGAAAAACTGGGAAAAAATGCAAAAAATTGGGAAAATTTGGGAAAAAAATGGGAAAAGTTGGGAAAAATTGGAGGAAAATTGGGAAAAAAATGGGAAAAATTGGAGGAAAATTGGAGGAGAATTGGGAAAAATGGGGGAAAAATGGGAAAATTGGAGAAAAATTGGGGAAAATTGGAGAAAATGGGGAAAAAATGGGAAAAAATTGGAAACAAGTGGGAAAAATTGATGGAAATAGAGAAAATCTGAAGAAAATGGGGAAAAAAACTGACAAAAAAATGAGAATAATTGGGAAAAAATTGGGAAAGAAATTTTGAAAGATTCGGAAAAACAGAAAAATTGGGGGAAATTGAGAAAAAAATCGGGAAAAATAGGAAAAAATTGGGAAAAATTGAAAAAAAATTGGGAAGAAAGTGGGGAAAAAATAGGAAAAACTGGAAAATTCCATGAAAAAATTAAATTTTTTGGTAAAATATCCATAAAAATTTGGGAAATTTCCAAATTCCTGCTTTTCCCACCAGAAAATTGGGAGAAAATTCCAAGAAAAATGAACTTTAATTTTCCTTTTTTTCTCTTTTCCAGGAGATTCTGAAGAAATTCTGGATTTGCTTCCCAGGAGATCCTAAATTCCATTTTTTCCGGGAGAATTCCTGGAATTTTGGGGCCAAATGGAGATTTTGAGGATTTTTTTTGATTTTTAGGGAATTTTTGGGGTTTTTTTAGGGATTTTTTTTTGTTTTTTTAGGGATTTTAAGGTTTTTTAGGGATTTTTTTGGGGTTTTTTAGGGAATTTTTTTGTTTTGTTTTTAAATGGAATTTTGGGGATTTTTTTAGGGAATTTTTGGGGTTATTTTTAGAGAAGTTTTTTTTTTTGTTTTTAGGAAATTTTGGAGTTTTTTTGGGAATTTTTTTGGTTTTTTCAGGGAAATTTTGGGGTTTTTTTTGAGGAAATTTCAGGGGTTTTTTAAGGAATTTTTGGAGGTTTTTTAAGGAATTTTTTTGGGGTTTTTTAGGGAATTTTAGTAGTTTTGTCAAGGAATTCCCAAGGAAGCCAAAGCTGCTGAGATTTGGGGAAAATGGGGAAAAATTCCAGGGAAAAATGGGGGAAAAAAGGGAAAAAATGGGGAGAGAAGAGGAAAAAATTGGGAACAAAGAGGGAAAAATGGGGAAAAATCAGGGAAAATTGGGAAAAATGGAGAAAAATGAGGGAAAAATGGGGAAAAATCAGGGGAAAATGGGAAAAAAACCCAGGAAAGATGGAAAAAATTGGGGAAAAAATTGGGAAAAAAGTGGGAAAAAAAGGGGAAAATCCATGGATTTGGGGCTTTGGGAATGATGGGAAAATTTTTTGGGGATAAAAATATTTTTATATTAGATAAAATATTTATTTAATTTGAAATATTATTTTAATATTTTTTATTTTTATTGTATGTTACATTATATTTATTTAATTTTTTATTTTATTGTTTTAGGGTTTTTGTATTTTGTTATTTTATTGATATATTTTTATTATATTATTTTTATATTTTTATTTATATATATTTATATATATTTTATATTATATTTTTAATATTTCAGTTATAATACTGTTTTGTCATATTTTTATTATTTTGTTATATTATTCATATATTTATTATTATTTCCTATTTTTATTACTTTTGATTTCCTTTTACAACAAAATATTTTTTAATTTCATCATTACTAAAAAAAAAAAAAAAGTAAAAAAAATTTCTCCCAAAAAATAAGTGAAATTTTTTCTCAAAATGATATTTTTTTGGGATGAAAATTCCCAATTTTCCCTCAGGATCTGAAGAGGAAGATGAGGAATTGAAGAAAAAACGGGAAAAGCAACGGAGGAGAGACAGGATGAGAGACAGAGCCATGGACAGGTGGGGATTTGGGGATTTGGGAATTTTGAGAATTTTTTGGGAATTTTTTGGGATTTTGGGGGATTTTTGGGATTTTTTTTGGGAATTTTTCTGAATTTTCTGGGATTTTTGGAGAATTTTTGAGGAATTTTTCTGAATTTTCTGGGAATTTCAGGGGATTTTGGGGATTTTTTTTGGAATTTTCAGGGAATTTTTTTTATTTTTGGAATTTTTTGGGAATTTTTCGGAATTTTCTGGGATTTTAGGGGGAATTTTTGGGAATTTCAAGGAGTTTTTTGGGGGAGTTTTGGAGAATTTTTTGGGATTTTTTTGGAATTTTGGAGAATTTTTGTGTAATTTCTGGGATCATTAGGAATTTTCTGGGAATTTTAATTTTGGGAATTTTGGGAATATTGGGGATTTTTTTGGGAATTTTTTGGGATTTTGGAATTTTTGGGAATTTTTTTTGAATTTTTCTGGTATTTTTGAGGTGAATTTTTTTGGTATTTTGAGAATTTTTAGGTTTTTGAGATTTTGGAGAATTTTAGGGATTTTTGTATTTTTGAATTTTTGGTATTTTGTGGGAATTTTTTGGGATTTTTTGGAATTTTGGAATTTTTGAGGAATTTTTTGGATTTTTGGAGAATTTTTGAGGATTTTTTCTGAATTTTCTGGGAATTTCAGGGGATTTTGGGGATTTTTTGGGAATTTTCAGGGAATTTGTTTTATTTTTGGAATTTTTTGGGAATTTTTCTGAATTCTCTGGGATTTTGGGGGGAATTTTTGGGATTTTTCTTGGAATTTTTGAGACTTTCTGGGATTTTTTTGGGAATTTTGGAGAATTTGGGGGGATTTTTTTGTAATTTTTGGGGAATTTTTCTGAATTTTGGGGGAATTTTGGGGAATTTTCAGGAATTTTTCAGGGAAATTTTAGGAATTTGGGGGAATTTCCCAATTTTTTCAGGTTTTAAAGTCAGAATTTTGTGGAATTTCCTAATTTTTCCTCTTTTTTCACCCAAAATTCCCAAATTTCCCGTTTTTCCAGGATCCAGTTTAAATTTAGATATTTTCTTTGCTTTAAGAATCAGAATTTTGCATTTTTTTTTTGTTTTGGGGTGAAATTTTTAAGGAATTTTGCCGTTTTTTCACATTTTTTGCTCAGAATTTCACAGAATTTTCCATTTTTTTCCCCCAAAATTCCCAAATTTCCCGTTTTTCCAGGATCCACTTCAGATTTAGCAACTTTCTCTCCTTTTAGGATGAAATTTGCAATTTTTTGGGGGTTTTGGGGTCAAATTTTTAAGGAATTTCACAGTTTTTTCATGTTTTTTACTCAGAATTTCGTGGAATTTCAGGATATTTCCCAGTTTTTCCCCCAAAATTCCCAAATTTCCTGTTTTTCCAGGATCCAGTTAAGATTTGAAATTTTCTCTGCTTTTAGGATGAGAATTTTGCAATTTTTTGGGATTTTTGGGTCAAATTTTGAAGGAATTTCACCATTTTTTCACATTTTTTTCTCAAAATTTCCTGAATTTCCCATTTTTTCCCCCAAATTTCCCAATTTTCCAGGATCCACCTCAAATTCAGAAATTTTCTCTGCTTTTAGGATAAGAATTTTGGGATTTTGGGGGTTTTGAGGTCAAATTTTTAAGGAATTTCCCAATTTTTTAATGTTTTTTGCTCAAAATTTTGTGGAATTTCAGGATTTTTCCCATTTTTTTTAAACCAGAATTCCCAAATTTCCCGTTTTTCCAGGATCCACTTCAGATTCAGAAATTTTCTCTGCTTTTGGGATGAGAATTTTGGGATTTTTGGGGGATTTTGGGATCAAATTTTCACGGAATTTCACCATTTTTTCACATTTTTTTCTCAAAATTTCCTAATTTTTCCCATTTTTTCCCCCAAAATTCCCAAATTTCTGGTTTTTCCAGGATCCAGTTCGCCTGCTCCATCTGCAAATTCCGGAGTTTCGAGGAGGAGGAAATCCAGAGACATCTGCAGAGCAAATTCCACAGGGAAACTCTGCGCTACATCGGGACAAAGCTACCGGATAAAACTGTGGAATTCCTGCAGGTTTGGGAATTTCCGGAATTCCTGGGGGGTTGGGGAGGTTGGGGGAGAAATTGGGGATTTTTTTGGGATTTTTAGGGATTTTTGGAATTTTTTTTCAATTTTTTTTTCAATTTTTTCAATTTTTTGTGATTTTTTTGGATTTTTTTCTGAATTTTTCTGATTTTTTTTTCAATTTTTCAGGAATTTTTTCCTGATTTTTCAGGATTTTTAAAAAAATTTTTCTCGAACTTTTTCATGATTTTTTGGGGATTTAGATTTGATTTTTTAGAATAAAAATTTTTTTCTAGGATTTTTTACTAATTTCCTTTTTAGGAATTTGAGGATTTTTTTTCAGGATTTTTTGGGAATTTTTTTCCTGGATTTTCCAGGTTTTTCCTACATTGGGACAAAGCTACCGGATCAAACTGTGGAATTCCTGCAGGTTTGGCAATTTCCGGAATTCCTGGAGGGTTGGGGAGGTTTGGGGAAAAATTTGGGATTTTTTGGGATTTTTTTCAATTTTTTTTCAATTTTTTTGTGATTCTTTTCGATTTTTTCTGAATTTTTTTCTCTTGATTTTTTTTTCAATTTTCAGGAATTTTTTCATTATTTTTTCGTGGGATTTTAAAATTTTTCGAATTTTTCATGATTTTGGGGATTTAGTTTGATTTTTTAGGCATAAAAATTTTTTTTCTAGGATTTTTTAGTAATTTTTTAGGAATTTGAGGATTTTTTTCTCAGAACTTTTTGGGAATTTTTTTCCTGGATTTTCCAGGTTTTTCCTACATTGGGACAAAGCTACCAGATAAAACTGTAGAATTCCTGCAGGTTTGGGAATTTCGGGAATTCCTGGGGGGTTGGGGAGGTTGGGAGAGAAAATGGGGATTTTGGGGGATTTTTTGGGATTTTTTTGGAGATTTTTTCTAATTTTTTTCGATTTTTTTTCTGATTTTTTTTCAATTTTTTTTTCCCCGAATTTTCTGATTTTTTTCAATTTTTCAGGAATTTTTTCATTATTTTTTCAGGAGCCTTTAAAATTTTTTCTCAATTTTTCATGATTTTTTGGGGATTTAGATTTTGATTTTTTAGGAATAAAAATTTTTTTTCTAGGATTTTTTACTAATTTTTTAGGAATTTGAGGATTTTTTTCTCAGGATTTTTGGGGATTTTTTGGGAGGATTTTTTCCTACATTGGAATGAAGTTACCGGATCAAACTGTGGAATTCCTGCAGGTTTGGGAATTTTGGGAATTCCTGGGGGGTTGGGGAGGTTGGGGGAAAATTTGGGTTTTTTGGGGATTTTTTCAAATTTTTTTTTTGAATTTTTTTCTGGATTTTTTCGATTTTTTTCGGATTTTTTAAAAAATTTTTTTTTGATTTTTCGGAATTTTTTTTTCATTCTTTTTTCAGGATTTTTTTTTATTTTTCAGGAATTTTTCTCAAATATTTTTCCTGCTTTTTGGGGTTTGTTTTTTGATTTTTCAGAAAAAAAATTCAGTTTTTTTGTTATTTTTCAGGAATTTGGGGATTTTTTTCTCAGGATTTTTTGGGATTTTTGGGAGGATTTTTTCCTACATTGGAATGAAGTTACCGGATAAAACTGTGGATTCCTGCAGGTTTGGGAATTCTGGGAATTCCTGGGGGGTTTGGGAGGTTGGGGGAGAAATTGGGGATTTTTGAGGATTTTTTTCCGATTTTTTGGGGCGATTTTTAACAATTTTTTAGGATTTTTTGTGGATTCTTTTTGAATTTTTTCAATTTTTTTTCGAATTTTTTTCCAATTTTTTCTGATTTTTCGGGAATTTTTTCCATAATTTTTTCAGGACTTTTTTTTCTGATTTTTTAGGAATTTCTTCCATTATTTTTTCAGGATTTTTTTTTTTTTTTAATTTTTCAGGAATTTTTCTTAGATTTTTTTTCAGGATTTTTTGGGGTTTTTTTTCAGGGTGTTTCTTTATTTTTCCCCAAAACCCCAAACTCCTCATTTTCCCCGAGAATTCCAGGAATTTTCTGGGAATTTTCTGGGAATTTCCTGCAGGAATTCCATGGATTTTCCCATTTTTTCCAGGAAGAAATTTCTGGTTTTTCCATCTGGATTTTCAGGGTGGAAATTCAGAATTTTTTAGGAATTTGAGAGTCAAAATTCAAGATTTTTGAGGATTTTCAGGGTGAAAATTCAGAATTTTTCAGGATTTTCAAGCTGGAAATTCAGGATTTTTCCCCAAAACCCCAAACTCCTCATTTTCCCCAAGAATTCCTGGAATTTTCCATGGATTTTCCCGTTTTTTCCAGGAATACATTGTGAACAGGAACAGGAAAATCGAGAAACGTCGTCAGGAGATGACAGAGAAGGAAGGAAACAAACAGAGACCTGATCCCTTCAAAGGTCAGAATTCCGGGAAATTTTGGGAATTTTTGGGAAATTTTGGGATAATTTGGAGATCAGAGAAAGCAGAAAGAAAAAGGAGAGAAAAATGGGATTTTTTTGAGGGAAAAAATAGGATTTTTGGGGGGTGGTTTTGGGGGGTTTTTGGGGGGAAAAGTGAATTTTGGGGGATTTTTGGATGATTTTGAGATCAGAGAAAGCAGAAAGAAAAGGGGGAAAAATAGGATTTTTTTTAGGGGGAAAATTGGATTTTTTGGGTGGAAAAATCGCAATTTTTGGGTGGAAAAATTGGATTTTTTGGGAGGAAAAAAAGCCAATTTTTGGGGAAAAAAAGTGAATTTTGGGTGGAATTTTTGGGATGATTTTTAGGGTTATTTTGGGGTGATTTTTGGATGATTTTGGGGTCATTTTTGGGTCATTTAGGGTGATTTTGGGATGATTTTAAGATCAGAGAAAGCAGAAAGAAAAGGAGAGAAAAATGGGATTTTTTTAGGGAAAAAATAGGAAAATTTATCAGATTTTAACCTTTTAAAATGGGAATTTTGGGGTCCATTCAGTGTATTCTTCAAATCCATGAAATCCACGGAATTTCCATGGAATTCTTTGGGATTTTTGGGATTCAGGGATCGGCCAGGAGCACTTTTTCCAGCCAAATCCTCATTTTTTGGGGTCAAATTCACCTTTTTGAAGCAGATTTAACCCTTTAGGGTGAGAATTTTTGGGTCAATTCCATGTTTTTATGGGAAATAAGTAAATTATTGGATTTTCCATGGAATTTTTTGGGAATTCTGCTCTCCAGGGATCAGCCAGGAGCACTTTTTCCAGCGGATTGAGGACAAATCTTCATTTTTGGGTCAAATTTGGACAGATTTAACCCTTTAGGGTGGGGATTTTGGGGTCGATTCAATGTTTTTAATGGAAATCACTAAATTACTGGATTTTCCAGGGAATTTTTTGGGAATTTTTTGGGAATTGTGCCCTGCAGGGATCAGCCAGGAGCACTTTTTCCAGCCAAATCCTCATTTTTTGGGGTCAAATTCACCCTTTTCAAGCAGATTTAACCCTTTAGGGTGGGGATTTCGGGGTCAATTCAATGTTTTTAATGGAAATTACTAAATCCATGGAATTTTTTGGGAATTTTTTGGGAATTGTGCCCTCCAGGGATCGGCCAGGAGCACTTTTTCCAGCGGATCGAGGCTGCTCACTGCCAGGCGTGTGACATGCTGATCCCAGCCCAGAATCACCTCCTGCAGAGACATCTCAGATCTCCTCAGCACGACAGGAACAGGAGGGTGAGAAATTTGGGGAATTTTCTGGGAATTTTGGGGTTTTTTGAGAAAAGTTTTTGGGAAATTTTTGGGAAAATTTGGGATTTTTGGGGAATTTGGGGGAAATTTTGGGGATTTTGGGGGTTTTTTTTGAGAGAAGTTTTTGGAAATTTGAGGAAAATTTTGGGAATTTTCTGGGAATTTTGGGGGTTTTTTGAGAGAATTTTTGGGAAATTTGGGGAAAATTTGGGATTTTTGGGGAATTTGGGGATTTTTGGGGAAATTTTGGGGATTTTGTGGAAATTTGGGGTTTTTTTGAGAGAATTTTTGGGAAATTTGGGATTTTTTGGGAATTTTGGGGAAATTTGGGGAATTTTCTGGGAATTTTAGGGTTTTTTGAGGTTTTTTTGGGATTTTTGGGGAAATTTTTGGGGATTTTTTTTGGATTTTTAGGGGAATTTTGGGATTTTTTGGGGAAAATTTTGGGAATTTTAGGGATTTTGGGGGTTTTTTAATTTTGGAATTTGGGGAAATTTTGGGGATTTTTGGGGTTTTTTTGAATTTTTGGGGTTTTTTTTTTTGGGGGATTTTTTGGGGAAATTTTGGGGGATTTTTTGGGAATTTTGGGGAAATTTTTTGGGTTTTGTGGGAATTTTGGGGTTTTTTTCAAGAGATTTTCGGAAAATTTGGGGGAAATTTGGGATTTTTTTGGGAATTTGGGGATTTTTGGGAATTTTCGGGGTTTTTTTGGGTTTTTTTGGTTTTGAGGGATTTTTTGGTAATTTTTTGGGACTTTTAGGGATTTTCTGAGAATTTTTGGGGATTTTTGGGATTTTCTGGGAATTTTTCAGGATTTTTTGGGTTTTTTTAATTTTGGGGGAGTTTTTGGGAGTTTTTGGGGAATTTTCTGGGTACAAATCCCAGGATTTATCCCAATTTTTTCAGGCTAAACTTCCCAATTTTTTTTTTGGTGAATCCTTGGAATTCTCCCCAATATTTCTGGGAAGAATTCCCAGAATTTATCCCAATTTTTTGGGAGGAATTCCTGAGTTTTATCCCAATTTTTTTTTTAAATTCTTGCTATTTATCCCAATTTTTGGGGGATAAAATCCCAAAATTCACCCCAATTTTTTTTGAGAATTCCCAGGATTCTTCCCCAATATTTCTGGGAGGAATTCCCGGAATTTATCCCAATTTTTGGGGGAGAATTTTTGGAATTTATTCCCATTTTTTTTCGAATTTCTTGCCATTTATTCAGATTATTTTGGGATAAAATTCCACAATTCACCCCAATTTTTTTTTGGTGAATCCTTGGAATTCTCCCCAATATTTTTGGGAGGAATTCCCGGATTTTTCCCAGGATTTATCCCAATTTTTCCCCAATTCCAGCTGGCAGCAGAGCAGTTCAAGAAGACAAGTCTCCACGTGGCCAAAAGTGTTCTGAACAACAAACACATCGTCAAAATGCTGGAAAAATACCTGCAGGTAACTCTGGAATTCCCAATTCCCAAAATCCCAAATTCCCCAATTCCCATTCCCAAAAAAACCCCAAAAGTTATGGGAAAATTTGGGAAAAATTCACTTTTTTTCCTGCTTTTTTTACTGGTTTTTTGCCATTTTTTGGTGTTTTTCTTGTTGGATTTTTGGGTTTTTATGGAATTTTTCCTGATTTTTTCTCTTGTTGGAATCTCATCGTTTTCCTTCCCATTTCCTGAAATATCCCAGGAAAATTCTGGGAAAATTCCAGGAAAATTCCCACTTTTTTCTGCTTTTCTACTGGTTTTTCGCCCTTTTTTTGGTGTTTTTCTCAGTCAAATTTTGGGTTTTTTGGGAATTTTTCCCGATTTTTTCTCTAGTTGGGATTTCCTTGTTTTCTTTCCCCTTCCCTGAAATATCCTGGGAAAATTCCAGGAAAAATCCTGGAAAAATTCCTGGAAAAATTCCAGGAAAATTCCCACTTTTTTCTGCTTTTTTACTCTTTTTTTCTCCCTTTTTTTGGTGTTTTTCTTGGTCAACTTTTGGGTTTTTAGGGAATTTTTCCCAATTTTTTTTTCTGTCATCAGAATCTCATTGTTTTCCTTCCCATTTCCTGAAATATCCTGGAAGAATTCTGGAAAAATCTGGGAAAAATCCCTTTTTTTTCTGCTTCTTTACTGGTTTTTTGCCCTTTTTTTGGTGTTTTTCTCAGTCAACTTTTGGGTTTTTTTGGGAATTTTTCCCGATTTTTTGTCTCATTGGAATCAATTAATTGTTTTTCTTTCTCTTTTCCTGAAATATCCTGGAAAAATTCTGGGAAAAGTTCCATGAAAATTCCCAATTTTTTCTGCTTTTTTACTCTTTTTTTCTCCTTTTTTTGGTGTTTTTCTCGGTCAAATTTTGGGGTTTTTGGGAATTTTTCCTGATTTTTTCTCTAGTTGGGATTTCCTTGTTTTCTTTCCCCTTCCCTGAAATATCCTGGGAAAATTCCAGGGAAAAATTCCAGAAAAATTCTGGGAAAATTCCCACTTTTTTCTGCTTTTTTACTCTTTTTTTCTCTCTTTTTTTGGATGTTTTTCTTGGTCAAATTTTGGGGTTTTGGGGAATTTTTCTCGATTTTTTCTCTCCTTGGAATCTCATTGTTTTCCTTCCCATTTCCTGAAATATCCCAGGAAAATTCTGGAAAAATTCCGGAAAAATTCCAGGAAAATTTCGGGAAATTTGGAGTTTTTTAGGGTTTTTTGTCCTTTTTTCAGTGTTTTTCTCACTCCATTTCAAGGGTTTTTTGGGAATTTTTTCCCGATTTTTCTCTTCTCTGGGATCTCACCTTCCCTTTCCCCATTCCCAGAAAAATCCTGGAAAAAATTCCGGGAAAATTTGGAGTTTTTTGAGGTTTTTCGCTGGTTTTTCGTTGGATTTTGGGGGTTTTTGGGAGTTTTTTTTCCCAATTTTTGTTCTTTTTGGTATCTTAGGATCCTCTTTCCCATCCTGGAAATATCCTGGAAAATTCTGGGAAAATTCTGGAAAAAATTCCGGAAAAAATCCAGGAAAATTCCAGGAAAATTCCGAGTTTTTTGCGGATTTTCACTGGTTTTTTGCTGTTTTTTCACTGTTTTTCTCAAATTTTTCACGCTTTTCTGTCTCTTTGGTATCTCAATGTTCTCTTTCCCCATCCTGGAAAAAAATCCAGGAAAAATCCTGGAAAAATCCCAGAAAAAATGGGGGAAAATTCCTGGAAAATTCAGATTTTTTAGTGGTTTTTTGCTGTTTTTCTTCTGTTTTTCTTCCTTGACGTTGGAATTTTTGGGGAATTTTTCCCAATTTTTGATCTCTTTGGAATCTCAGCATCACCCAGAGCCAAATCCCGGAAAATTCCAGGAAAAATCCAGGAAAAATTCCAGGAAAATTCAGATTTTTCCCATTTTTTGGTTGTTTTTCTCTCCCAATCTCAGAGGTTTTTCCTTCCTTCGCCATTCCTGGGGGTTTTGGGGAATTTTTTCCCAATTTTTCCTCCTTGTTGGAATCTCAACTTCATCCAGAGCCAAATCCCAAAAAAATCCCAAAAAAATCCCAAAACAATTTGGAGGTTTTTTCTGGTTTTTCGTCGTTTTTCTCGCCCAATGTTGAGGGTTTTGGGAATTTTTTCCCTAAATCTTGGGAAAAAAGGGATTTTGATCCCAAAAAATGGGATTTGATCCCAGAAAAATGGGACTTTGATCCCAAAAAAAAGGGACTTTGATCCCAAAAAAAAAGGGATTTTGATCCCAAAAAAAATGGGATTTTGATCCCAAAAAAAATGGGTTTTGATCCCAAAAAAATGGGATTTTGATCCCAGAAAAATGGGATTTTGATCCCAAAAAAATGGGATTTTGATCCCAAAAAAAAGGACTTTGGATCCTGGGAAAAATGGGATTTCCATCCCGGAAAAATGGGATTTTGGATCCCAGGAAGAAACCCTAAATCTTGGGAAAAATGGGATTTGGATCCCAAAAAAAGGACTTTGGATCCTGGGGAGAAAATGGGATTTGGATCCCAGAAAAAATGGGATTTTGAGTCCGAGGAATAAAGGGATTTGGATCCCAAAAAATGGGATTTGATCCCAGAAAAATGGGATTTCTATCCCGGGAAGAAAGGATGTTGGATCCTGGGAAAAATGGGATTTTGATCCCAAAGAAAGGACTTTGGATCCTGGGAGGAAAAGGGATTTATTTCCCAGAAAAATGGGATTTGGATCCCAGGAAGAAACCCTAAAATCCTGGGGAAAATGGGACTTTGTTCCCGGAAAAATGGGATTTCTGTCCTGGAAAAATGGGATTTCTATCCCGGGAAGAGAGGACTTTGGATCCTGGGGAAAAATGGGATTTTGGATCCCAAAAGAATGGACGGTGAGTCCAAGGAAAAAGGACTTTGGATCCTGGGAGAAACGGGATTTGGATCCCAAAAAAAGGGATTTGGATCCCAGGAAGAAACCTGGAAATCCTGGGGAAAATGGGACTTTGTTCCCGGAAAAAAAGGACTTTGGATCCTGGAAAAAGGACTTTGGATTCTGGGAAAAAATGGGATTTTGATCCCAGAAAAAAGGGATTTGGATCCTGGAAAAATGGATTTGGATCCTGGGAAAAACGGACGTTGAGTCCAAGGAAAAAAGGACTTTGGATTCTGGGAAGAAGGACCTGAGGTCCTGGGAGAAGAAGGGAGTTGGATCCCAGGAAAATGGGATTTGGATCCTGGAAAAATGGGGAAAAAGGGATTTGCATCCCGGAAAAAGGACGTTGGATCCTGGGGAAACAGGAAAATGGGATTTGGATCCCGGAAAAATGGGAGAAAAGGGATTTGGATCCCAAAAAAGGCCGTTGGATCCCAGGAAGAAGGACCTGAGGTCCTGGGGGAAAATGGGATTTGGATCCCAAAGGAAAAAGGGATTTGGATCCCAGAAAAAATCCTGGAAAAGGAGTTTGGATTCTGGGAAGAAGGACCTGAGGTCCTGGGAAAAAGAGACTTTGGATCCTGGAAAAATGGGATTTGGATCCCAAAAAAGGGACTTGGATCCCAGGGAAAAGTCCAGGAAAATGGGACTTGGATCCTGGAAAAATGGGAAAATGGGATTTGGATCCCAAAAAAGGACGTTGATCCCAGGAAGAAGGACCTGAGGTCCTGGGGAAAAATGGGATTTGCATCCTGGGAAAAAGGACTTTTTGGATCCTGGGAAAAATGGGATTTTGGATCCCAAAAAACGGGATTTGGATCCCAGGAAGAAACCTGGAAATCCTGGGGAAAATGGGACTTTGTTCCCAGAAAAAAAGGACTTTGGATCCTGGAAAAAGGACTTTGGATTCTGGGAAAAAATGGGATTTTGATCCCAGAAAAAAGGGATTTGGATCCTGGAAAAATGGATTTGGATCCTGGGAAAAACGGACGTTGAGTCCAAGGAAAAAAGGACTTTGGATTCTGGGAAGAAGGACCTGAGGTCCTGGGAGAAGAAGGGAGTTGGATCCCGGAAAAATGGGATTTGGATCCCAGAAAAACGGGAAAAATGGGATTTGCATCCCGGAAAAAGGACGTTGGATCCTGGGGAAACAGGAAAATGGGATTTGGATCCCAAAAAAGGCCGTTGGATCCCAGGAAGAAGGACCTGAGGTCCTAGGGGAAAAATGGGATTTGGATCCCAGAGGAAAAAGGGATTTGGATCCCAGAAAAAATCCTGGAAAAGGAGTTTGGATTCTGGGATGGGCCTGAGGTCCTTGGGAAAAGGGATTTGGATCCTGGAAAAATGGGATTTGGATCCCAAAAAAGGGATTTGGATCCCAGGGAAAGTCCATGAAAATGGGATTTGGATCCTGGAAAAATTGGAAAATGGGATTTGGATCCCAAAAAAGGAAGTTGTGGATTTGGACCCGAGGTCCTGGGGAAAAATGGGATTTGCATCCTGGGAAAAAGGACTTTTTGGATCCTGGAAAAATGGGATTTGGATCCCAAAAAAAAGGGACTTTGATCCCAGGGGGAAAAGGAGGGACGGTGAGTCCCGGGAAGAGGGGCTTGGATCCCAAAGAATGGGATTTGGATCCCAAAAATCCCGGGAAAATGGGACTTGGATCCTGGGAAGAAACCCAAAATTTGGGAATGGGGAATGAGATCCCAAGGTTTTCCAGAATGGGGAAAACAGGTCTTGGATCCCAAAAATCAAATTATATTGGGATTTGGTTCCCTAGAAATCCAAAATCATGGGAAGGTGGGATTTGGATCCCAAAAAAACATGGAAAAGGTGGGAATTGGATCCCAAAATCCATTAAAAAATTGGGATTTGGATCCCAAAATCCATTAAAAAATTGGGATTTGGATCCCAAAATCCATGGAAAAATTGGGATTTGGATCCCAAAATCCATTAAAAAATTGGGATTTGGATCCCAAAATCCATGGAAAAATTGGGATTTGGATCCCAAAATCCATGGAAAAATTGGGATTTGGATCCCAAAATCCATTAAAAAGTTGGGATTTGGATCCCGAAATCCATGGAAAAGTTGGGATTTGGATCCCAAAAAAAGGGACTTTGGATCCCAGAAAAATGGACCAGGAGTCCAGGGAAAAGGGACTTGGGAAAAGTCCAGGAAAATGGGATTTGGATCCCAGAAAAACGGGAAAAAAGGGATTTGGATCCTGAAAAAATGGGATTTCTATCCCAGGGAAAAGGATGTTGGATCCTGGGAAGAAATGGGATTTGGATCCCGGGAAAAAGGATGTTGAGTCCAAGGAAAAAAGGGATTTGGGTCCTGGAAAATTCGGGATTTTGGGTCCTGGGAAGAAGGAGCTGAGGTCCATGAAAAATGGGATTTGGATCCCAAAGGAAGGGATTTGGATCCCAGAAAAATTCCTGGGAAAATGGGATTTTGGATCCTGGGAAATCAGCTGTGGAGTGTGAGGAGAAAAGGATGTTGGATCCCAAAAAATGGACGTTGAGTGTGAGAAAAAATGGGATTTGGATTCCAAAAAAAGGACTTTGGATCCTGGAAAAATGGGATTTGGATCCCAAAAAAGTAGGGATTTTGAGTCCAATGAAAAAGGACATTCAGTCCGAGGAATAAAGGGATTTTGATCCCAAAAGAAGGGATTTGGATCCTGAAAAAATGGGATTTCTGTCCTGGGAAGAAAGGACTTTGGATCCTGGGAAAAATGGGATTTTGGATCCCAAAAAAAGGACTTTGGATCCTGGGAAGAAATCCTAAAATCCTGGGGGAAAAGGGATGTTTGATGCCAGGAAATGGACATTGAATTGAAGGAAAAAGGACTTGAGATCCCAAAAAATGGGATTTGGATCCCAAAAAGGACTTTGGATCCTGGAAAAAAACGGGATTTGGATCCTGGGATTTGAATCCAAGGAAAAAGGAGATTCTGGGAGAAATCCCATGGATTTCGGGAGAATTCCTGGAGATTTGGGAACAATTCCCAGAGATTTTGGGAGAATTTTGGAGATTTAGAAACAATTCCCATGGATTTTGGGATGATTCCCAGCGATTTTCGGGTAATTCCCAGAGATTTTGGGAGAAATCCCATTGATTTTGGGACAATTCCTGGAGATTCCCAGAGATTTTGGGACAATTCCTGTTGGTTTTGGGACAATTCCTGGAGATTTTGGGAGAATTCTGGAGATTCCCAGAGATTTGGGAATAATTCCCATTGATTTAGGAACAATTCCTGTTAATTTGGGAATAATTCCAGAGGTTTTGGGACAATTCTGGGACAATTCCCAGAGATTTTGGGACAATTCCTGGAAATTCCCGAGGATTCCAGGACTGAGCTCCTGATTTTTCCACCAAAATCCCCCAAAAAAATCCCAAAAACTTGGGAATTCTGGGAGTAAAATATCCTCCCAGAAATTCCCAAATTCCCCAAAAATTCCCTTTTTTTTTTCCTCCAAAAAATCCCCATTTTCCCAAAAAAATTCTTTTTTTATCCCCCAAAAGTTCCTGGTTTCCCATCCATCCCAAATATTCCCATTTTCTCCCAAAAAATTCCCATTTTTCCCCAAAGAATTCCCTTTTTTTCCCAAAAAAATTCCCATTTCCACCTCAAAAATTCTCAAATTCCCATTTCTTCCTCCCAAAAATCCCTAAATGCCCATTTTTTCCAAAACAATTCCCATTTCCCCCTAAAAATTCTCCAAAATTCCCATTTTTTCCCAAATATTGCCATTCTTTCCCCCAAAAAAATCCCAAAATTCCCATTTCTTCTCCCAAAATCCCCATTTTTCCCCCCAAAATTCCCTTTTCCCAAAATTCCTGATTTTTCCCCCCAAAATTCCCAATCTTTCCCCCAAAAATTCCCAAATTCCTGATCTTTCCCCCAAAAATTCCTTTTCTCCCCAAAATCCCCCTTTTTCCCTGAAAAATCTCCAAAAATCCCCATATTTCCACCCCAAAAAAATTCCCATCTTCCAAAAAAATTCCAAAAATTCCCATTTCCACCCCAAAAAAATTCCCAGAATTCCCATTTCCACCCCAAAAATTCCCATTTTCTCCCCAAAATTCCCATTTTCTCCCCAAAATCCCCAATTTTCTCCCCAAAATTCCCATTTTCTCCCCAAAATCCCCAATTTTCTCCCCAAAAATTCCCAATTTTCTCCCCAAAAATTCCCAATTTTCCCCCAAACTCCCCAATTTTCCCCCAAACTCCCCAATTTTCCCTTTTCCCCTAGGGAGAAGATCCTTTCACAGACGAAACTCCAGAGCAGGAAGGTGAAGAATCCCAAGAAAAAGGAGAAGAAAAATCCCAGGAAATCTCGGAATCGACGGAAAAACCGGAAAATTCCCAAAATTTCTCCCAAAACGAGGAATTCCTGAAATCCTTGGGAGATTTGGAGCCAAAAAAACCTCTTCTGATGCCTCCATTCCTGCAGGACGACGAGGAGGAGGCAGAAAATCCCCAAAAAAATGAGGAAAATCCCCAAAAAAATGAGGAAAATCCCCAAAAAAATGAGGAAATTCCCGGAAAAAACGAGGAAATTCCTGGAAAAAATGAGGAAAATCCTGAAATTCCTGAAAAAAACGCAGAAAATCCCAAAATTCCTGAGGAAAACCGTGAAGGAAATGAAGAAAATCCTGAAATGGATGCAGAAAATGTGGGAAAAAAGGTGGAAAAATCGGAAAAAAATGTGGAAAAAATGGAAAAAAACACTGAAAATCTGGGAAAAAATGCAGAAAATCTGGAAAAAAATGCGGAAAATCCGATGGGAAATTCCCAAAATTCAGGGATTTCCTCCCAAAACGGAACTGAGGGGAAAGAGGAGGAAGAAAAGGAGGAAAAAGAGGAAAAAAAGGAGGAAATTGAGGAAAAAAAGGAGGAAAAGGAGGAAGAGATGTGAAAATTCCCAGGAAAGGTAAAGTTTTGATCCATAAAATTCAGATTTTTATGGAATTTTTTTCATCCCCAAACTGGTAATTTTGGGATTAAAGAAATAAAAATTGATTCAGGATTTGATTTAAATTAATTAATCTCATTAAGAGGAATTTTTTTAATTAATTTTTTTTCTTATTTGTGGTTTTTTTTTTTTAATTTTTTTTTTCAGGATGAAGAAATCGAGGAGTTGGAATTTCAGGATTTTTTTTTTCCAATCCCAAAAAAATGAGGAATTTTCTGGATTTGGAGGAAATTTCAGGAAGGAAAAAAAAAAAAATCTCCGAAAAGATGGAAAAAAAAAAAATTTGGGAAAAAAGTTTGGAAAAAACTGGGAAAGTTTGGGAAAATCCAATAAAATCCAATCAGATTTTGGTGATTTCATGGATTTGCTAATTTTTTTCCCAAAAATCCTCAATTTTAGGGAAAATTTTTTGGTTTTTTCCACCCCAAAAAAATGGAATTTTTCCTAATTTTTTCCCCTTTTTCCCATAAAAATTTGGGGTTGGAATTGAAAATTTTTAAGGAATATTTTCGTCCCAAAAAGGGAATTTTTGGGAATTTTTTAGGGAATTTTTTAGGGAATTCAATGGATTTTTTTTCCCTAAAAAAATTCTTTTTTCGAGCAAAATTTTTAATCTTTTTTTAAATCTTTTTCCCTTAAAAATTCCTAAAAAATTCCCTAAATTTTTTTAATTTTTGGAGGATTTTCCAAAAAGCTGAAAATCCAAGAAATCCTGATTTTTCTCTTTTATTTTTCTGCCCAAAATCCTCTTTTTTCACCCCAAATTTCCTCCCAGAATGGAAAAAAATGGGAATTTTTAGGATTTTTCTCCCCAAAATGATCCCAAATTTCCCTGGAATTTTGGGAGGGGAGAGCTGGTGACGTCATCGATCCCAAATTGTCCCCAAATGTCCCCAAAATTGTCCCCAAATGACCCAAAAATCCCCTGGGAACCCAAAAATTACCCCAAAAATTCTCCTGAGACCCAAAAATGTCCCCAAATGTCCCAAAATTGTTCCCAAATGACCCAAAAATGTCCCCAAATGTCCCCAAAGAACCCAAAAATGACCCAAAGATCCCCAAAAATGTCCCCAAGATCCCCCTGGGACACCAAATGGCCAAAAATGTCCCCAAAAAATCCCCAAATTGTCCCCGAAAATGTCCCCAACATCCCCCAGGATGTCCCTAAATGTCCCCAAGACCCTCCAGGACCCTAAAAATGTCCCCAAATGTCCCCAAAATGTCCCTAAATGTCCCCAAAAATGTCCCCAAGACCCTCCAGGAGCCCAAAAATGTCCCCAAATGTCCCCTGTGACCTCAAAAAATGTCCCCAGATGTCCCCAGGACACCCCAAAGTGTCCCCAAGTGGCCCTAAAGACCTCCTGGGACCCCAAAAAATGTCCCCAAAGTGCCCCCAGGACCCCAAAAATGTCCCCAGGAGCCTCAAAAGTGTCCCCAAGGACTCCGAGAATGTCCCCTGGGAGCCCAAAAATGTCCCCAAACCCCAAAAATGTCCCCAAATCCCCTCGATGTCCCCAAATGTCCCCAAAGCCCCGATGGCCCCAAACCCCTCCAGTGTCCCCAAATGTCCCCAAACCCTCCCGATGTCACCCCAGGACCCCCCTGGGACCCTTCGCTGTCCCCTCCCGGTGTCCCTAATGTCCCCAAGCCCCTCCTAGTGTCACCTCCGGTGTCCCTCCCGATGTCCCCAAACCCCAAAAATGTCCCCAAACCCCAAAAATGTCCCCAATGTCCCCAAACCCTCCCAATATCCCCAAACCCCAAAATGTCCCCAAACCCCTCCGGTGTCCCCAACTGTCCCCAAATCCCCCAAATGTCCCCAAAGGTCCCTAGATGTCCCCAAACCCTTTCCGATGTCCCCAAACCCCCCCCCGGTGTCACCTCCGGTGTCCCCCCCGATGTCCCCAAATGTCCCCCGGTGTCCCCAAACCCTTCCGGTGTCCCTCCCGATGTCCCCAAATGTCCCCAGATGTCCCCAAATCCCTCCAAATGTCCCCAAAACCCTCCCGGTGTCCCCAGATGTCCCCCGGTGTCCCCAAACCCTGCCAGTGTCCCTGCCGATGTCCCCAAATGTCCCCAGATGTCCCCAAATCCCCCCAAATGTCCCCAAAACCCTCCCGGTGTCCCTCCCGATGTCCCCAACTGTCCCCAAAAGCCCCCAACTGTCCCCAAAGGTCCCCAAAGCCCCCCAAACCCCCCCGATGTCCCCAACTGTCCCCAAAGGTCCCCAAATGTCCCCAAACCCTGCTAGTGTCCCTCCCGGTGTCCCCACCTGTCCCCAACCCTCTCCCCTCCCCCCTCCCGCTCTCCCCGATGACGTCACCCGGCGGTGGGCGTGGCTCGGGCCGCAGCGCCGTGACGTCAGGCGCAGCGCGGTGAGGTCAGTGCGGCGCCGCTGCCCCGAGCCGCTGCCGCTCCCCCTCCCCTCCCTCCTCCTCCTCCTCCTCCTCCTCCTCCTCTCCTCTCCGCCCCGCCGCCGCCCCGGCCCGCCGGGAGGGAGGGAGGAGGGAGGGCGGCGAGCCCGGCCCGGCCCGAGCCGCTCAGGTAAGCGCCGAACCGAGCCGAGCGGAGCGGAGCCGAGCCGGGCTAGCGGCGGGGCTGAGGGCAGCGCGGGCCGAGCGTGAGGGGAGCGAGCGGGGAGCGGCCCGGCCGGGGGCTCCGCGGGGCTCCGCGATTCACAGCGCCGCTTACGTCGCCCCGCCGGCGTAACCCGCATTGCGTAATGCGGCCGCTGCGTCGGGAGGGCTACGCCAACTGCGTACGGCGCGGCGCGGCCGCTGCGCCAGCACCGGCGGGGCGGGGAGCGGAGCGGCGGGCGGAGCGGCGCTGACGGGCAGCTCTCCGCCTCGCGGGGCGCGCCGCTGTGCCGCCTGTCCCCTCCCGTCCGGCAGCGCGGGAGGCTCCGGTAGCGCGGGCGGGCGGCGGAGCGCCCTCCGGCCCGGGGTTACGCCGGTAGCGTAGCGCGGCCCCGCCCGCCCCGCTGCGCTACGCCGTTTGCGTAACCTCCGTGCGGCGCCGCGCTACGCCGTTCGCGTAACTCCGTCCCGCCTTACGCCGTTAGCGTAGCGCTGAGCGCAGCGCCGCCTTACGCCGTTAGCGTAGCGCGGGGCGGGGCGGGGCGGCAGTACGCAATTGGCGTAGCGCGGGGCGGGGCCGGCGCGCGGGGGCACTTCCTGCCGCCGCCATTTTGTCGCGGAGCGGGAGGAAGCGGCGGAGGCTCTGCGCGGCGGCAGCGCCGGCCCGGCCCGGCCCGGCCCGCGGTGAGTGAGCCCGGCGGGTCACCGGGGCTGTCCGCGGGGCCGGGAGGGGCGGGCGGAGCGGCGGCGGTGGGTTGGAGGGAGGCCGGCCCCGCTCGGGCCCAGCCCGCCCCCGGCAGGCCCAGGCCGCTGCCGCCCCGCCGAGCCTCGGCCGTGAGGGGAGAACTCGCTGAGGGTGACCGGATAACTCGCCGCTGGCAGGGTTTGAGCCTCGGTGTCCCTCAGGGCTGCCGGCTGCGCGGTGCTGACCTTCCCCGGGATTTCCGCGGGTTTGGGGACGGTGAGGGTGGGAAGCTCGGCGGGGGCGATGCGGGAAGGGTTCGGGTTTGCCTCAGGGATTCGGGCTGGGGGAGAGCCGGGCGATTGCAGCGGGGTTGTGAGGTGGGAAGGGAAGGCTGAGGGGATTCCTAAATGTTTTTTGGGGATGGGGAGGGAACGCTGAGGGAATTGCCGCGGTTTTGGGATGGGGAGGGAATTCCCAGATATTTTGGGATGGGAATGGAGAGCCTGAGGGAATTGCCGGATTTTTTGGGATGGGAAGGGAACACTGAGGGGATTGCCGGGATTTTGGGATAGGAAGGGAATACTGAGGGAATTCCCGGTTTTTTTAAGGCAAGGCTTAGGGAAGTGCCGGGATTTTGGGATAAGAATGGAGAGCCTGAGGGAATTCCTGGTTTTTGGGATGGGAAGGGAATACTGAGGGAATTCCCGGTTATTTTGGGATGGGAACGGAATACTGAGGGAATTGCCACGTTTTTTGGGATGGGAATGGAGATCCTGAGGGAATTCCTGGGGTTTTTTGGGATGGGAAGGGAATACTGAGGGAATTGCTGGGATTTTGGGATAGGAAGGGGAAAGCTGAGGGGATTCCTGGTTATTTTGGGATGGGAATGGAGAGCCTGAGGGAATTCCCGGTTTTTTGGGGATAGGAAGGGAACACTGAGGGAATTCCCGGTTTTTTTAGAATAAGGGAAGGGATGGCTGAGGTAATTCCTAAATGTTTTGGATAGGAAGGGAATGCCGAGGGAATTCCTGAGTTTTTTTGGGGATAGGAAGGAAATACTGAGGGAATTCCTAAACGTTTTGGGTAGGAAGGGAAAGCTGAGGGAATTGCTGAATGTTTTGGGATGGGAATTGTGAGCCTGAAGGAATTCCCAGGTATTTTGGGATGGGAATGGAGAGCCTGAGGGAATTCCCTGTTTTTCTTGGGATGGCAAAGGAATACTGAGGGAATTCCTAAATGTTTCTGATAGGAAGGAAATGCCGTGGGAATTCCTGAATGGTTTGGGATGGGAATGGAGAGCCTGAGGGAATTCCCAAGGTTTTGAGGTGGGAATTTCTAACCTGAGGGAATTCCTGGTTATTTTGGGATGGGAAGGGAATGCTGAGGGAATTCCTGAATGTTTTGGAATGGCAGTTGGAAGCCTGAGGGAATTCCCAAGGTTTTGGGATAGGAAGGGAAGGCTGAGGGGATTGCCGGGTTTTTTGGGATAGGAAGGGAATTCCCATTTTTTTGGGGAAAGGAATGGAATACTGAGGGAATTTCTTGTTAGTTTGGGATAGGAATGGAGAGCCTGAGGGAATTCCCAGGTTTTTTTGGGATAAGAAGGGAAGGCTGAGGGAATTCCTGGGTGTTTTTTGGATAGGAAAGAAATACTGAGGGAATTCCAGGAGGTTTTTTGGGATGGAATGAAGAGCCTGAGGGAATTCCCTTCTTTTTTTTTTTTTTTTGAGGATGGAAAAGGGATATTGAGGGAATTCCTAAATGTTTTGGATAGGAAGAGAACGTTGAGAGAATTCCTAAATGTTTTGGGATGGGAAATGAATGCTGAAGGAATTCCTGAAAGTTTCGGGATGGGAATTTGGAGGCTGAGGGAATTCCCAGTTGTTTTGGGATGGGAAAGGGAATCCTGAGGGAACTCCAATGTTTTTTTGGGATGGGAATTGGAATCCTGAGGGAATTCCCACGGTTTTGGTATGGGAATGGAGAACCTGAGGGAATTCCTGATTTTTTTGGGTTGGGAAGTGAATGCTGAAAGAATTCCTGAATTTTTTGGGATGGGAATGGAGAGCTTGAGGGAATTCCTGAATGTTTTGGGACAGAAATGGGGAGCCTGAGGGAATTCTCAAGGTTTTGAGGTGGGAATTAAGAGCCTGAGGGAATTCCCAGTTATTTTGGGATGGGAAAGGGAATCCTGAGGGAATTCCTGAATGTTTTGGGATGGGAATGGAGAGCTTGACGGAATTCCCGATTTTTTTGGGTTGGGAATTGAATGCTGAAGGAATTCCTGGATGTTTTGGGATGGGAATTGGGAGTCTGAGGGAATTCCCAAAGTTTTGAGGTGGGAATTGGTAGCCTGAGGGAATTCCTGGATATTTTGGGATGGGAATGGAGAGTCTGAGGGAATTCCTGAAGTTTTGGGATGGGAATTAGGATCCTGAGGGAATTCCCACGGTTTTGGGGTGGGAAAGGAAATCCTGAGGGAACTCCAGTGGTTTTTTGGGATGGAAATTCAGAGCCTGAGGGAATTCCCACGGTATTGAGGCAGGAATTGGGAGCCTGAGGGAATTCCTGGATATTTTGGGATGGGAATTTCTAACCTGAAGGAATTCTTGGATATTTTGGGATGGGAATTTCTCACCTGAGGGAATTCCTGGATATTTTGGGATGGGAATTTCTAACCTGAGGGAATTCCTGGATATTTTGGGATGGGAATTTCTAACCTGAAGGAATTCCTGGATATTTTTGGGATGGGAATTTCTCACCTGAGGCAATTCCCACATTTTTCCAGTGACAATCCATCCACCACCTTGCATTTCATTCCCCAAATCTGCAAAACTTCCCCAAATCCTTCCCAATTTTCCCTGGAATTTTCCCAATTTTCCCTGGAATTCTCCCAAAATTCCCAGAATTTTCCCTCCTCGCCCTCCCCAGGCTGATTTTCCCAGGAAAAATCCCGTTATCCCTCAGATGCCAACCTCAAAAGGCGTTAATTAGCTGCTAATTAGGTCTTCTTAATGAGCCGAGCTGCTCTGGGTGGGGCTGCAGGAGCTCGGGGGGATTTGGCTTTGGGGTTTTTTGGGAGGTTTGGGAAAATTTTGGGGTTTTGGGGATTATTTCCTGAAGTTTTGGGGTGGTTTGGGGTTGGCTTGTCGATTTTTGGGGTGGTTTGGGGTTTGTTTATCAAAGTTTTGGGGAGTTTTGAGCATCATTTGTGAGGTTTTGGGGTGATTTGAGTTTCATTTGTTAAATTTTGGGGTGGTTTGAGTTTTGTTTATCAAAGTTTTGGGGAGTTTTGAGCTTCGTTTGTTAAATTTTGGGGTGATTTGAGTTTCATCTGTCAAACTTTTGGGACTTTTGAGCTTCATCTGTCAGATTTTGGGGTGATTTGAGTTTGTTTATCAAAAGTTTTGGGACTTTTGAGCTTCATCTGTCAGATTTTGGGGTGGTTTAGGGTTTGTTTATCAAAGTTTTGGGACTTTTGAACATCATTTGCCAAAGTTTTGGGGTGGTTTGTTTCATTTTTCGATTTTTGTGGTGATTTGAGTTTTGTTTATCAAAGTTTTGGGGAGTTTTGAGCTTCATTTGTCAGATTTTGGGGTGATTTGAGTTTCATTTGTCAAAGTTTTGGGAGTTTTGAGCTTCATTTGTCAATTTTTGGGGTGGTTTGGGGTTTGTTTATCAAACTTTTGGGACTTGAGCTTCATAATTTGTTAAATTTTGGGGTGGTTTAGGGTTTATCAAAGTTTGGGGACTTTCGAGCTTCATTTGTCAATGTTTTGGGACTTTCGAGCTTCATTTGCCAAAGTTTTAGGTGGTTTGAGTTTCATTTGTCGGTTTTTGGGGTGATTTGAGTTTTGTTTATTAAAGTTTTGGGATTTTTGAGCTTCATTTGTCAGATTTTGGGATGGTTTGAGTTTTGTTTATCAAAGTTTTGGGACTGTTGAGCATCATTTGTTAAATTTTGGGGTGGTTTAGGGTTTGTTTATCAAAGTTTTGGGGACTTTTGAGCTTCATTTGTCAATGTTTTGGGACTTTTGAGCATCATTTGCCAAAGTTTTAGGTGGTTTGAGTTTCATTTGTCGGTTTTTGGGGTGGTTTGAGTTTTGTTTATCAAAGTTTTGGGACTGTTGAGCATCCTTTGTCAGATTTTGGGGTGGTTTAGGGTTTGTTTATCAAACTTTTGGGACTTTTGAACATCGTTTGCCAAAGTTTTGGGGTCGTTTGAGTTTCATTTTTTGATTTTTGGGGTGATTTGAGTTTTGTTTATCAAAGTTTTGGGACTTTTGAGCTTCATTTGTCAGATTTTGGGGTGATTTGAGTTTCATCTGTCAAAGTTTTGGGACTTTTGAGCTTCATTTGTCAGTTTTTGGGA
This sequence comes from Lichenostomus cassidix, assembly GCF_008360975.1. Classification (NCBI taxonomy): domain Eukaryota; kingdom Metazoa; phylum Chordata; class Aves; order Passeriformes; family Meliphagidae; genus Lichenostomus; species Lichenostomus cassidix. The sequence goes on from NW_028147446.1 coordinate 1,538,252, forward strand.
TGGTTTGGGGTTTGTTTATCAAAGTTTTGGGACTTTCGAGCATCATTTGCCAAAGGTTGGGGTGTTTTGAGCATCACTTGTTGGATTTTGGGGTTTGAGCTTCATCTGTCAAAGTTTTGGGACTTTTGAGCTTCATTAGCCAAAATTTTGAGGTGGTTTGAGCTTCACTTGTCAAATATTGGGACTTTTGAGCTTCATTTGTCAAAGTTTGGGATGATTTGGGGTTTGTTTATCAAAAGTTTTGGGACTTTTGAGCTTCATCTGTCAGGTTTTGGGGTTGTTTGAGTTTCACTTGTCAAAGTTTGGGGTGATTTGAGTTTTGTTTGTTAAAGTTTTAGGACTGTTGAGTTTCATTTGTCAGATTTTTGGGTGGTTTGAGTTTCATCTGCCCAATTCTGGGGTGGTTTGAGGATGTTTTGTGAAAGTTGTGGCAATTCTGAGTGTCATTTGTCCAATTTGGGATGGTTTGTTGTTTGTCAAAGTTTGGGGACTTTTGAACATCATTTGTCAAAGTTTTGGGTGTTTTGAACATCACCTCTCAATTTTTGGGGCTGTTTGATTGTTGTTTCCCAAAATTTTGGGGTTTGGGGATAATTTCCTGAAGTTTTGGGATGGTTTGGGGTTTGTTTATCAAAATTTAGGATGGTTTGGGATTTGTTTATCAAAATTTAGGATGGTTTGGGATTTGTTTGTCAACTCTTGAGGTGATTTGAGTTTCATCTGCATTTTGGGGAGTTTTGAGCTTCATTTGTCAGATTTTGGGGTGATTTGAGTTTTGTTTATCAACTCTTGGGGTGATTTGAGTTTCATTTATCAATGTTTTGGGGACTTTTGAGCTTCGTCTCTCAGATTTTGGGACTTTGGAGTTTCATTTGCCAAAGTTTTGGGGTCGTTTGAGTTTCGTTTGTCAAAGTTTTGGGATGGTTTGAGTTTTGTTTATCAAAATTTAGGATGGTTTGAGTTTTGTTTATCAACTCTTGGGGTGGTTTGAGTTTCACCTGTCAAACTTTTGGGACTTTTGGGTATCGTTTGACAAAGTTTTGGGGTGATTTGAGTTTTATTTGTCAAAGTTTTGGGGTGATTTGAGTTTTGTTTGTCAAAGTTTTGGGGTGATTTGAGTTTCATTTGTCAAATTTTGGGGTGGTTTGGGGTTTATTTATCAAAGTTTGGGGATTTTTGGGCATCGTTTGTCAGATTTGGGGTGATTTGGGCATTGTCTGCAGAAATCTTGGGGTGATTTGAAAATGTTTTGGGACTTTGGAGTATCATTTGCTGAAGTTTTGGGGTTTGAGTTTTGTTTGTCCAATTTTGGGGTGATTTGGGGTTTGTTTATCAAAGTTTGGGGACTTTTGAGCTTAATTTGTCAGATTTTGGGGTGATTTGAGTACTTTTGGGACTTTTGGGCATCATTTGTCAGAATTTGGGGTGATTTGAGCATCATCTGCTGAAATTTTGGGTTGGTTTGAGGATATTTTGGGACTTTTGAGTATCATTTGCCAAAGTTTGGGATGGTTTGAGTTTTGTTTATCAAATTTTGGGGTGGTTTGAGTTTTGTTTATCAAATTTTGGGGTGATTTGGGCATCACTTGTTCAATTTTGGGAAGTTTGGGCATCACTTGGCAACTTTTTAGGGATGTTTGTGGATTTTTGGTGGAAATTTTGGGATTTTTTGGTGTCATTTATCCAATTTTGGGGCTGTTTGAGCATCACGTGCTAAAGTTTTGGGATTTATCCAAATTTTGGGACTTTGGAGTATCATTTCCTAAAGTTTTGGGGCTTTTTGGTTCTTGTTTTCCAAAGTTTTGGGATTATTTGTTGATTTCCGAAAGTTTTGGGTGGTTTGAGTATCATTTTCTGAAATTTTGGGGAAATTTAAGGATCATTTTTTGAAATTTTGGGGAAATTTAAGGATCATTTTCTGAAATTTTGGGGAATTTTAAGGATCATTTTCCCAAATTTTGGGGAAATTTAAGGATCATTTCCCCAAATTTTGGGGAATTTTAAGGATCATTTCCCAAATTTTAGGTTCTTTGATGATCATTCCCAAAATTTAAAGATTATTTCCTAAAGTTTGGGGGTTTTTAGGGATTATTTCCTAAAATTTTGGGGATATTTAAGAATTATTTCCCAAATTTTTGGGGTTATTTAAAGATCTCAGGATTTCCTGGGAATTTGGATTTGGAAAACTTCATTTCCCAAAATTTTGGGGTCATTTGAGGATAATTTCCCGAAGTTTTGGGATGAATTAAGGATAAATTCCTGAAATTTGATGTTATTTAGAGATAATTCCCCAAATTTTGGGATCTTTAAAGATTATTTCCCAAATTTTGAGGATCATTTCCCAAAATTTTGGGTCATTTAAGGATCATTTTAGCATCAGGATTGGGAATTTTGAGGCTGAAATTGAGGGATTTTGGGGCTGCAAATGGGAATTTTGGGGCTGAAATTGGGAATTTTGGGGCTGAAATTGGGGAATTTTGGGGCTGAAATTGGGGAATTTTGGGGCTGAAATTGGGGAATTTTGGGGCTGAAATTGGGGGATTTTGGGGCTGAAATTGGGGGATTTTGGGGCTGAAATTGGGGGATTTTGGGGCTGAAATTGGGGGATTTTGGGGCTGAAATTGGGGGATTTTGGGGCTGAAATTGGGAATTTCGGGGCTGAAATTGAGAATTTCGAGGCTGAAATTGAGGATTTTGCACTGAAATTGAGATTTTAGGGTCAGAATTGGGAATATTGAGGCTGAAATTGAGGATTTTGGTGTCAGAATTGGGAATTTTGATGGAATTTTTTTCTCTTTTTCCAGAGCTTTTTCCAAAGGGAGTTTGGAAAATGAAGGTCAGAGGCTGAAGGAGCCAAACCTGCAAGGGCTGTTTGGAATTCAGGTAAATCCCCCAAAATTCTCCTTTTTTTCCCCATAAAAATGAAAATTTTGGGAGCAGAAATTGGGTTTTTGGGGAATCAAGGAATTTGGAATAGTTGGGATGAGTTGAGTTTGGAATTTTCCCTCTTTTTTTCCTATTTTCCCTCATTTTTTCCCCACATTTCCCATTTTTTGCTTAATTTTTCAGGGTGGGGAAAAAACTGGGAAAACCAGGGAAAAAAGGGGAGGAAATGGGGAAAAAAAATTGGGAAAAATGTGGGGAAAAACTTGGGAAAATGTGGAAAAAACTGGGAAAAACCTTAGAAAAACGGGAAAAAAACTGAGAAAAACAGGAGAAAAATTGGGAAAAAATTGAGAAAAATAGGAGAAAAATGGGGGAAAAAACTGAGAAAAATGGAGGGAAAAAGTTGGGAAAAAAGGGGAAAAAATTGAGAAAAATAGGAGAAAAAAGGAAAAAAATGAGGAGAAAACTAAGAAAAACTGGAGAAAAATGGGGGAAAAAAACCAGGAAAAGACTAGAAAAAATAGGGGAAAAATGGGGGAAAAATCTTAGGAAAATGGGAAAAAACCAGAGAAAATCAGGAGAAAAATGGGGAGAAAAAAATGGGAAAAAATTGGGAAAAAAGGGGAAAAAACTGGGAAAAACAGGAAGAAAAATGGGGAGAAAAATGGGAAAAACAGGAGAATAATGTGGAAAAAATCCCAGGAAAAACAAGGGAAAAAAAATGGAAAAAAAATGGAAAAAGTGGGAAAAAATTTGGGATAAACAGGAGAGAAATGGGGAAAAAAACAGGAGAAACTTGGGAAAATGGGGGAAAAACAGGTAAAATGGGAAAAACCAGGGAAAACCAGAGATAAAAATGGGAAAAAGAAAAAAAAATAAAAGGAGGAAAAAACGGTGAAAAACGGGAAGAAAAATGGGGGAAAAAAGGAGAACAAAATGGGAAAAACGGGAAGAAAACTGGGAAGAAAAATAGAAAAGAACCTGGGCAAAATGGGAGAAAAAA